>NC_069398.1:22692500-22992500 GCF_027475565.1 Acinonyx jubatus
CCAAAACACCACCAAGCCTACTGGGAAAGCTGTGTGGGGACCAGCAGGTTAGAGGCTGACATTATCAGACAAGCTACTTTGGCTATCACCTAGGTTCCAAGATTAACCTACGACAGGCATTGAAGAAAAATCGACAGACTACAGGTCAGTGTACTCAAACCTATTTCAAGTTTATTCCTCGTAAGCCTCGCACCACGAAAAGCATCCACCCTCAAGCCCGTGTTTCTTTCTGATGCCTTAAGGCCAAAAATCTGCCTTCGGCCTTGAATGTGCAGACTGCAGCCCGCTAGGATGGCTTCCGCCTACAGAATGATGTGGCCTTGAAGGTCAACCTGGGCTTGCACTGTATTTCTTTTGCAGTCTCTTAGCAAATCGGAGCAAAGGCGAACTGTTTCTCCTCCAAAAGGAGGAGAAAAGTAGACTGTGATCTATCGGGGGTAGAGATGGGGGCATCAAAAAGTCTTGAAAAAGCCCTAGAGTGTCAATGTCATGTATATAATTGGCTTTTCTCACTTCATACAAAGAAAAGACTGGTGTCACTTCGTGTGCCCAGCCCTGTGCTCGGCCCTGAGGCTACAAAGGCGAACGAGAGACGGCCCCAGACTCCCAGGAGCTGGCGTAGAACAGGTACCGAGGGGAAAGTATGCAAGTGGCAGGAAACCTTCGGCCTTCTAGGTCAGTGTCCGTTATCTGTGAGGTTCAGAGATAAGCTTAGCTAATCAGAGCTAATGAAGATCTCTATATATCTTATCGGTTTGGAGTTATTGATGGTAGGGCACTTTTATCCCGCTGTATGGGCCTCAAGCAACTGGGCCCAGTCTTGGGCCCAAAGCAACTGAACGGACGCCATGTGCAGGCCTGACGGGAGAGTCAAGGTATCGAAGGATAAAATCTCCAATCACGTCAGCACCCTGGAAAAACTCCAAGTACTGGTTTCAGAGAAAGCCAAAGCTTTTGCGCTTTGGCCTCAAAGACAGATCCCCATTATTCTTCCTTGGGTCCTCCAGCCGGCCTCCATATTCATCACCTGGACAAGATCACCTCCTGCTTGCTTTCCATCCCCCGTGCCTCTCTGCCTCTGCCCTCCAGCGGCTGGGTCTCAGTCGCCTGGCCTGTCCTCATCAGCCCTGTCTGGCTGTGGACCGGGTGCCCCCACATGACACTGGGCATGTTCACACACACAGGCACAGCCACCTTTAAAACCAGTGCCCACTCTGGCGCCTGGGTGGCTCAGTTGGTTGAGCACCCGACTCGTAATTCCATTTCGGGTTGTGATCTCACGGTTCGTGGGTTCGAGCCCCATCTTGGGCTCCACACTGAACAGCGCAGAGCCTGCTTGGGATTTTCTCTCTACTTGTCTCTCTGCCCCTCCCCAGGTCACGCAAACACATTCTCTCTCTCTCTCTCTCAAAAGAAATTAATAAACTTCAATAAAAATAAAAATAAAAATAAAATAAGATTAAATGTTTTTTAAAAAAAGCAAAAAAAGAAAAAGGAAAAGAAAAACCTAACAAGATACTTCTGGGTTCTAACAAGGGAAAGTTCTAAAAGGACTTTCAACCCCATGAATACATGCATGTTGTATTCATGCAACACAGCCTGCCTGCTCTCCATAAATAGCAAATCTAAGGAACAAGGCTCTCACCCTAACAAAAGCCACAGCACACATTCCTTAGACTGGAGGACAACAAGGAGCCCATTTGCTTATTTTGGAAGTTCTCCAGGAGGTGGGACCAAAGCACTGAAAATGAATTACAACTTTAGGTGTTTGGTTTGAAAAACAGTCTTCCTGGTACCTAATCATCCTATCTTTCACACGCAGAACAATCAAGTGAGGCTGTGAGGGAGAAGCAAAGAATGTGGCAAGACAGCCCTCCCTCCAACATTTTCATTGCTAAGGAAAGCGAGGACTCCAAAGCTGTCAAGCTTACAGATCTGTTTGCAGACGTGACACCTTCCTCCTATACCGTGGCTTGCTGGTAACTTCTAACGTCTTCGCCTGAGGGTTTCCTGTCCACAGTCAGAAGGGGCAATAATTGTGAGGCTAATCTGATCCTGGTCACCTTCTGAGGCTTTGGTGTATCACGTCCTTGGCATTTGGTCTTTTACTGGAATAAGCAACCTATCTTGGATCTGTACATGTCTGTGGTATTAACACGTTCATGATATGGGGCCAGGGAATGAGACATGTGGCCAGTAACATTCACGCTCCAAGAGGTCAGTGTGCCCGTCAAGGTTGGCAAAGGTTGGCTTGTAGGGTTTAAACCTTATTTTCAACACTCTGAATTCTACCAAAGATGATTTTCTCAAGGACAAAGGTAAAAAGCCACCAGTACCAAAGATGTACTGAAATTTTCTCAATCACTCTAACTTCTTGCTTTGCACACTGTGACCTGTTTTACCTGACTTCAGGCACAGATTAGACAATCACTGGGACCCTGAGTAAAGAGGCTGGGGTGGGGGGTATGAGGACGGGAAGTTAGAATTTCCCTCCCGTGAGTCGAGTCTATCCTAGGCTTTTCTCAGCTCCCTGCCCTACATACAAAAACTCTCCGGCCCCATTTCTTCTTAACCTTCCGCAACGCAGGGATGACGTAAGTCACAGTCAACACTGGCTTATTCTCTCACTGCTTCAGAGTCTGCAACTACAATGCACACTTCATCCTTCTAGAACGCGAGTGTCACCTGCATCATCCAACATCCCTCCAGCTACTTCTTTTCCCTCAAAATCACCTTCTCCTCAGGGTCCAGGTATCAAAGAGAAGGTCTCAGGTTACCCTAGTATGCAGGAGTGAAGCGAACCTTTGTGATTCCTCATAGTGGCGAGGAAGTTTTTCTGTTCTGGAGAGAAGGGAGGAGGGGATCACAGATGCAAGGCGGGTGGACCACTCTGGCCCCTGCTGTGCCCTGAGAGCTGCAGAGGAAGAGGGGGAGGTTCATTCCCACGGGCAAGATCAGGGCCCTCAGGTCTCTACCAAGTTCACGCTGCTGTCACTCGGTGAGTAGCAGAGGAGGAGGCTCTTCCTTCAAAGCATCATCAAATATCCTAAAACCAATGTTTCTGCAATGCACTGTGGGAAAACTCCAAGAGCCACTCCCATCCTGTTCTCAGCAGGTCACTACAAGAAGTGGGTTTTGCCTTGGGAAGTAGCGTGCGTTCATTTGGCAAGGAAAGTTCCGTCAGCTTTCAGACATGCCCGCCCGTACTCCTGAGGACAGATGACGAATCTCCCCAAGTCTGTTCAAACAACCTGCTGTGGCCCATGGGACCTGGGTGTTGCCAAACGCCGGCAATCTGTCTGACTAGCTTATGGGTGAGCACCACAGATGCCTCTAGAATGAATCTGTGCGAGTTGCTTGTTTGTGCCTGATATCATAGAGCCTGTGATTGTTTAAAGGAGAGAGATCAGGGAAGAGAGGACTCTTGACAGTTTCTCTAAGGCACTTTTGACTTTCTGGTCCCAAACCATCCACCCCCTCATACTATGATTCCAGGGTGTTCTACAACCTCGCTATTCCAAGTGTGGCCCCCAGACCAGCAACGCTAGCATCACCTAGATCTTGTCATGGAGTTCAATTTGCAGCCCCCGTCCATACGCAAGTTCAAGTTTGCAAAGCACTGTTCCACAGACTACTGGGAAAGCCTCAGCCGGCACCGTTGCCGAGGGATGCATCCACAAGGTCACCAGTCCTTCAGTGTCTCCCCCTCCCAAAGGCCACTGTTGGAAATTACTTCTTTCATTCCTTCCCGGGTGGGTTCTCTACCAGCATGTAGGCTGCTGGAGGGGCGGGGTGGTGGGAGACGATTAGAAGCTGCCTCTGGTACCAGACAGATTAGACAATCTGTCTAGGAGTCGTGAAAGCTCTTGTGAATTCAACAACAGCGAGCTCTTATTCGTGGTGATTATTTCCCATCCTGGCTCCATGCACGTCCACCACGTAGAACAGGGAGTTACAGAGTCTTGCCTGTAAGCACGGCCGTGAGCCACCTTCAAGGCCCTGATGACTGTCCCATGGAAGAGGAAGCAGACCTTCTGCGAATGGCGTCACGGGCAGAGCTAAGACCAAAGGATGTGTACTGCAGAGTAAACTTTCCACCTGTGATGGCCTCGGCTGCCATAGGGGAACAAGCGAATGTTCTAATTGGCTCTTCGCTGGGCATGGCAAGGGAACACTCATGTCAAGAATGGCCATGACAAAAACTCTGAGGAGTTAGTTGTGGAACGGAGACTGGACTACGTGACTTCTGAGATCCCATGAGCTCCTTAACAAGCCGCTGGTAGCATGCCCCTGGGAAGAACAGAATCATTTGTGTACTTTTCTTTCTCCCGTTCCAGAACTCAGTCTTCTCAAACATTTCACCTGTAGGTTAACAGACACTATCCACTTGATTTGTACGGATTTTGACATACGCCACATCTTACGTTATGAACTAAGGATCCCTACACCAAAGAGTTTTTTCTTAAGGAGCAGAAGGAGAAAATCTGCTTATTCCCCGCCATGACTTTTGTGAAGCTGAAAGAGGTTTTTAAAACTGGGGGGTGTGTTTGTGTATGTGTGGGGGTGTATGGGAGGAGGGGTGTCGCTCTGTTCCCTATATTTGAAATATTTTATCTTTTTTAGGGAACATATCTACCAATCCTTAAAGTGATTTTCTAAATAATTTTTTTTTTCAACGTTTATTTATTTTTGGGACAGAGAGAGACAGAGCATGAATGGGGGAGGGGCAGAGAGAGAGGGAGACACAGAATCGGAAACAGGCTCCAGGCTCTGAGCCGTCAGCCCAGAGCCTGACGCGGGGCTCGAACTCACGGACCGCGAGATCGTGACCTGGCTGAAGTCGGACGCTTAACCGACTGCGCCACCCAGGCGCCCCAAAAGTGATTTTCTATAAACCATCCATGTAATTCATCATCCTCAATTTATCCTAGAAAGAGGAAACATGTTCAGATACAAAATTTGAAGCACCGGGTCGATAAGGCAGTCCAGGAAAGCAGTGAGGAGGACAAGGCCATCGGCCTTTTAGAAACTACCTATCCGTGGGGCTCCACAGAGGAATGGCTAGCACTCTGGACTCTGAAACTACCTGTCTGCTTCACTTGCCTCTCAAATCTGAAATGCTACAATCACTCTCCAGAAATAAACCGTCGGAAGTTGTAATAACTGTCCTCGGGAACTGGAGTCAGTGACCAAAACCGTAGTGCTGCCTCCCACTTCCAACTATAATCCCGGAAGGCAAATGTCCCAGGTGGAGGCTTGCAACTTGGGCTGTCGCAATGGCTCCCACCCTCCTGCAATTTACCTGAACTTTATCTTCAGAAATGTCTTCAAACCGGAATAGCAAAAGGCAAAATACGGCACCCGTTTTGTCTCTTTTCCAAATTCCCAAAGACCGTCCCACCTGACCGTCCCACCATCATCCCTGCTCGATGTGACTAAAATCAAGTCTATCCCTGCCTACTTCCACTCTGGCTCCCCCCGTACCCACCATCAAAGCTCAGAGTCATAGCACTTATCTATTTGCCATCCCCCTTAACATTAATCAATGGCTCAGGTGTGAATTATTGCTTCTGATGCCATTTAACACAAATGAACCAACGGTTACAGAATCTGCTGCTCCCCAGCAGCCTGAGTGAGCCTTTGAGATACAAACCAGACCATGCGGTCATGTCAGTCCGGTTTGAAACTCTCCAATGGCTTCTCCCCATACATAGAATAAAGCCCCAGCTCCTCTGCATGGCCCTCTGTTGTACTCTTGCTCTGTTCCGGATAACCACCCAGGATTTCCGTCTCCCGCTCTGTCCCCTCTACACACATACAGGTGCTTCTGAATTCTGCCTTTCGAAGCCCTGTTTTAGTCAAACGACCTTGCTAAACCTTCTCCAGGCACCAGAGCCCCTGCCCCCCCCCCCCAACCCTCTGAAGAACTTCTAGAGACTAAACGCCCAGGGAACTTACTAGGCGTTCACTAGATACTCTACTGGTGTTTTAGTACATGTGACTAGTTTCAGAGAGGAGGAGGGACCGCTTAAAATCTGTGCCTTCATTTCAATCCCAAACACAATGCCTTCCATATATAGTGAGTACTTGGCAAATATTTGATTTCTGTAGCCACATAATAATCAATTTACAAAATCTAAGTAAGTTTCTTTATATCTGCAATTCAAAAAGAAAAAAACCACTATAATGAGAAACATACTCAATAAACAATTACACATTAAGCCAGAAAAATCATGTCTCTTTGGAGTCATTTCCATAATTGAACATTATACTGCAATAAAATAATAGTATATAACACAAGCAAATGTAAAATAATTGGAAGCTATTATGAAGTTTAAGCATCCATTTTTGATATATAATAAAACTAATGTTCTATTTTGAATCATAAAAGATTCTAATAGTTTTGGGTTTTTTTTTTTTTCCTATAACAAAACAAAAGCAGGGCAATCCAAAGCACATCATGTTAAAGGAGGAATATCTTAATAATTGAAGGTAGGTAAAGCCTCTTTAGGAATATGCTTGGGGAGTCTGGGTGGCTCAGTCAGTTAAGTGTCTCTCTCTCTCTCTTTTTTTTAAGGTTTATTTTTTATTTTTGAGAGCAAGAGAGCACAAGCAGGGGAGAGGGCAGAGTGAGGGAGACACAGAATCCGAAGCAGGCTCCAGACTCTGAGCTCTCAGCACAGAGCCCGATGCAGGGCTTGAACTCCCGAACTGTGATATTGGGACCTGAGCCCAAGTTGGACGCTTGACTGACTGAGCCATCCACTCTTGATCTCATTTCAGGGTCTTGACCTCAGGGTTGTGAGTTCAAGCCTGCACTGGAGAATACTTACAAAAAAAAAAAAAAAAAAAGGAATATGCTTGTGGTCTGCATGCTGTCTACAGACTTTATGAGTACAAATACACAATTTTATGTGTATTGAGAAAATGTGAAAATGTACATGGCTTCACTTGGGGACTAGTCATAGGGAGGTGTCAGAGGATTTTTATTTTTCACCTTTTATCGTATTTACACTTGCAATAGAACACGGTTTAAATCCACAAAGGTGATACAGAGTCAAGTAACTGTGCAATGGGCTTAATGTACTCAATGTGAGAAAACCAAAGCAAAAAACCTTTTCAAAATTAGCTAAACAGAACTGCTAAGAACTACATAGACAAATCACCCAGCAATGAAACATCAAGCACCAATAAATGCTGGTAAGAATGCTGCAATCACGGGGTCCAAAGTACATGGGGTTGAAGGGGGACAGGGTTTTGTCCTGGAAATCCCTATGATGGCAAACACACGCACACACACACACACACACACACACACACACACCAAAACTGAAACAAGGGGGATAAGATGAAGGTTTATAGAATAAAGTCTTGTACAACCAGGCAAGGGGTAAGAGTTAATTTCTTCAGCTGCAAAAAACCCCCTGCGGATTGAAAATATAATTGTTGAATCACCCTTTTCTTGGGGACACGCATCGCTGCAGCGGGACACGAAGGAAGAGGAAAAGACAGCAAGACACGTTTTGCCAAATCAACTCAAGAACACTTAGAAGGGTAACCTGAAAGAAATTCTTCGCGTCCCCAGCTCGTTCACCCGACCTCAAGTACCGTTGAAATCTGAGATCTCGATTCTGTCGGAGGTAAAAGGTCCTCCCAAAGGAGAAAATCACCACTCGGAAGATTGCTGCCCGGTGATGATTCCCGCGGGCACCCCAGGCACTTGAACTGAACAAAGACACAAGGACATCTCAGAGCCTAAATGACAGCGTCTCCCAGTTCGTGGGGCTGTTCGCACTCTGCAACAGTCTTTCCCCAGCTCGTCCGCTGCTGCACCCAAGCACCCAGCTCGGTCCGACAAGGGCACGCCCCCAGCAGCACGTGGAACTTCACCGCTACTCCCTGTGCTCACAGAGGCCACGTTGGCCGACGGAATTGAAATGTGCCCGTTTGAAGATTTCCTCCTTGTTCAGGTGCCAAGGAAGGCTTTCAATCAATCTGAAAGCAGAACTGAAGGCCATTCTTAAGTCCTGACCTTAAAGACGGGAGGACTGACTTAGAAAGAGCAAGATAAAACAGAGGGCACTGGGCGAATGTCCCCAGACTGGAAATGTGCTGGCCCACAACCTAGTCCGCTCTGCCAGAGACAAATAGCTGGAAGTCATTTACCCCTGGAGTCTATTTTTAACCGCCGACACTGGTCAGTGTTTCTTTAGACCCTGATTTACTCAGATCTATAAACTGCTTTATTTTAACCACCACGCTTAGTGCACCTGATTCCAGGTGAAACTGGGGGTTTTCAAAGCATTGGGTCTAGAATTCAAACATCCCCTGAGAATGCCTACCTCCCAGGTTTAAAACAAAACTTACCTCCAAAAAGTGAGAATTTAAAACTGCTTTGCAAACAGTCGGGGCTCAAAATACACTGGTTTATTTCCTCTCCTATAGGAAAGGCGGGAGGGGGGAATGATCATTCACCCCACACTTTTAACCATCCCCTCCTGCTCTCTTCAAGTGCCATCCCGTATCTTTGGTTCAATTTCTTGTACACTAGGAATGACCAAGTCAGGCAAAGTGGCCAAGGCCAACGGGCCTGCAGGGCCCTTGCTAAGACTATGATTTTCACACAAAGGTGCACTTCGGATACAATTTTCTAGCCAGTCAGTCAGTGTTGGGGACTGGGGGGGGAACAGATACAAGCAAAATAAAACCCATCAACTGGAAAAAGAAAGCGTGTCCTGCCTAGAGGCAATGAAATCTTAATCCTCTGTAATGCACCACAAATTCCACAAACATAACCAGGGATGTGTTTCCTTCAAAACCCCAGATCAATTCACGGCAAATGCTTAAATCTTTTTGAGTACAAAGAAACACAGTTTTCCGTCTGCCCTAACAAAGACATGTAATTATAGAGCGTGCGGTCTGAAGAAGACACATCTTGGTGAGCTTGTGCGGTGCCAGATTTTATAGGTAAACACTAATGAAACAATGGGAAGTGTGTTTATGAATAGTAACTGTGGACTGGATCACCTCCATGAATAAATGGAGAGGCTGAAATAATGTAAGTTCAGTTTAGACTTCTCCCCTACATGAATGGAACTTATATCTGCCTTATGACACGCTTTGGCGAGGAGAGGCAGTAAATATATTACGGTTCAGAAATGAACTGGATTCACGTTCTGGCTTTGTCGCTCATTGGCCCAGAACTTTGAGGAAATCACTTCACCTCTTAGAGCCTTGGTTTCCTCATCTGAACTGAATAGAAGCCTGGGCCTCCTGATTTCTGGGGTTCTTTCGAATTCCAAGAGGCTGTGATCATATTGGCACATTAGCCTATTTTTAATTAAGGCCATCAACAAGTCACAACCATGTAAGTGATAGGAGGTGAAATTTTATTTTTAAACCAGAAACGGGATGCGTAAAGTACAAGTCTTTCCTCCGTGCTGTTCCTTTTTTGTTTTGCTTTGTCTTGTTTTGAGTGAAAGCAGGGAAAGGACAGAGAGAGAGAGGGGGAATCTGTCTCCCCTCAAGGCGGAGCCTGACGTGGGGCTTGATCCCACAACTGTGAAATCATGACCTGAGCCAAAATCAAGAGTCGGACGCTTAACCAACGGAGCCACCCAGGCGCCCGGAAGTAAGAGCTATTCAAACTCTAGCTTTCAAATTGTAGAGAAAGATGCTAAATGTAACAAGAAACCAGACTCATAAAGGGCTGCACACCACTTATTTTGAAAACATGAATTTGTTCCACCGTGAATGTTGGGTTTGCTTACGGGCAGATCCTCCGTGCAAGAAACACTAGGCGAGGGGCACCTGCGTGGCTCAGTTGGTTGAGCATCTGACTCTCGATACTGGCTCAGGTTGTGATCTCGTGGTCGTGGGATCAAGCCCTACATCAAACTCCAAGGCGAATGTAGAACCTGCTTGGGATTCTCTCCCTCTCTCTCTCTTCCACTCTTGCTCGTGCTATCTCTCTCTCTCTCAAAAAACAAACAAACCAAGAAACACTAGGTGAATGTGGAAAACAGCACCAGGCTGAACCAAGCCCACAGTGAACCACCATTCACCACACTGAATGCTCACATTTCAAACTCCTGCCTGATACCCCGGGGCTCCCTGTACATTTGGAGCTCACCTGTCCACGTCTGGTGTCCCAATTTTCCACCTCTTCACAATAACGCGTAAGCTGCAACCCAACATCCGCCTCCACAAGCCACCTTCAGGCCTTTTTCAAGGCAAATGCCATATTCATTGTAGCATTTATGTGTTTGTTTCTTATCACTTAATGCATGTAAAACTACGTTACCATTTTTATAAGGTTCCTATCTTTTAAAATTTTTATTTCTTTATTATATTTTTTAATGTTTATTTCTTTATTTTGAGAGAGAGAGAGAGAGAGAGAGAGAGGGCAGGCGAGGGGAGGGGCAGAGAGAGAGAGAGAGGGAGAGAGAGAATCCAAAGCAGGCTCCCAACTGTCAGCGCAGAGCCTGATGTGGGGCTCAAACTCATGAACTGTGAGATCGTGACCTGAGTTGAAGTCTAGAGTCGGACGCTCAACCAACTGAGCCACCCAGGCGCACCCCTATAAGGTTCTTACTTCAAAAAAAAAAATTGTCAGTGATGAAATTTTTGTATTCCTAACTCATTTTATCCCTAAGCCCTACAGTTTCAATTATTCCATTGTGCACAGCACAGTGATTTTTTTAGGAACACATAAGCAACGTTGCAGCAGAACTGACTATGCAAATAAGTAAATGCATGACAGAGAGAACCTCCTCGTACAAAGAATGTCAAAGAATGGATCAATAGTCAGGCCAGGGCAGAGTCTAGGGCAAAGTTTCTACTGCGCTGCAAAAGGCATCCAGGTACTGTCCTCTTTGACTTAGCAATGAACTTATTTATTACTAGGCAGAAATTGAGAGAATGAATATTTTTGAATCATTCACTCAACGCAAATATAGTAAGCCTACTTACTACAGGAGAGGAGAGAGGAGGGAGAGGAGAAAGATGATGATAAGATAGGATTACTCTCCTGGAGGAACTCATATCTGAATGGAAGAAAGACATAAAGAGCTATCATGTAATGTAGCAAAAGCTCTAATAAATGTAGCACAAAGTCCTCTGCAATCTCAAAGGAAGGAAGGACTAACTCTCAATGACAGAAATATGAATCCTCAAAGCTTAACAAGCCGAAATAAGTGATGGGTTCAAAGAAAAAACAAAACTAAGCAAACACACCCCGAAGGAACTACAATAGCACCAATTGTTGTGTACTTAGAATCTTTAGGTCCTTTAAAAATCTGCCCCTACTAAGCCTTGCCTCTCCTTTCCTTTACTTGAAAACAGCTGGTACTTGCATTCACTTTGTGGTAAGCTCCAATCAGCCCAAAGCCATTCTAATGCGAGTTTTGGCTGCCTTAATAAAAACGTATCACCGAGCAAACAGGGGTGATAGGTACTGGTTACACCACATCGGGAGCATCAAGTTCTGCAGACCTTACTCTAAGGGGGCCGTAGCTGGAACGAATTCAGAGGATGACGGACAGAATCAAAGCCTTGTCTTCCTTGGTCCTGGCTGCAGGAAGGGGGAAAGGGAGGAGGGCAGGAAACACAGAGGCTGTCTTTGGAAGAGAAAGTAGACTTCTCTTACATGGCTCCAAGGGGAAATCGCTCCATGGGAAACAGACGTCAGCCCAAGAAAGACGAGACTTTTGTAGCAGGCTGCCTAAAGACAGAACGGAGCTCCTGGAAAGGTGTCTCGGGGGTGTTCAAGCACAGGCTTTGTGACCAGCTGGCGTGGAAGCTACAGACAGAAGATTTACAAACGCCTGATCTTTCTCAGATCTTTCCCCATTCAAAAGTTTCCATGATTCCAGTTATTAAAAATTGGCTTTCTGATTCTAAGGCAAGCTACAATTCTTCTCCACCTCCTAACTTTAGAGCCAGACACGAAAATCATGCCGTCTGGTGCTCCTTTAGAGACAAAGAGTCTATGCTACAGGCAGAACAAAAAGTGTAAGAGAGGGGACACAAGGAGCACCCACAGGTACTCAATCCATCATCTTTCACCTATACAATGCATCCACTGACCAAACACTTTCCGTCAAAACCACGATGAGCTATCCCCCCACACCTAGTCCACACATAGTCGGAATGGCTATGCTCAAAAAGACAAGAAACAAGTGTTGGCGAGGATGTGGAGAGAAGGGACCCCTCGTGCACTGTTGGCGGGAACATAACTTGGAAGGTCTTCCGACAATTAAAAACAGAACCACCATATGATCTGGCAATTCCCCTGCTGGATTATGTATTTGAAGAAAATAAAAGCACTAATTTGGAAAGATTCTTGCACCCTCATGTTCACTGCACATTAACAGCGAGGACACGGAAGCAGCCCAAGTGTCCGTCGACTGGTGAAAGGATAAAGAAGACGTGGCATACGGATCCCGTGGAATATCACTCAGCCATAAAGAAGAATGAAATCTTGCCATCTGCTGCAACGTGGACAGACCTTGAAGGTATTACACGACGTGAAATAACTCAGAGAAAGATAAATCCTGCAAGATTTCCCTTACGTGTGATACCTACGAAACAAAACAAAACTCACAGAGACCAGATTGGTGTCCCCTTACAAGGAGAGGCAGGTTGAGAGGTGACATGGGTGAAGGGCATGAAGAGATACAAACTTCCAGTTACAAAAGAAATGAGTCACGGAAATGTTAATACACAGCATGGGGAATATAGTCAGTAATACCGTAGTAGCTTTGTACGGGGACAGATGGCACTTAACCGTGGTGATCAGTTCGCAACGCGCCCAAGTGTCAAAACCCACAAAATACTGTACGTACTTCAATAAAAAACAAAATCGAAGACTTTCCGTTTCCTCTTCTCTGGATCCTTTAACACACACCTCCATGAGGGCGACAAGGGCACACGTAAGGAGATAGGGTTGCCTTCACATCTCTGCACGGCTAAGCTGCGCTCTGACAGTGCCTGTGGGCTCTCTTGTGAGCCCAGGCGATTCTCAGAGGACAATTCATTCCAACTCAAGGTGAGTGGCTGGTGACAGATTTCTTTCTGGATCAAGATTTCTGGTGTGGGTACCCAAGCCCTTCCCTCGGTTAGATGTTTCCACGGCCGGCACGTGGGGAAGACAGAAAAAGATCCGCACGGAACCCCGCTCATTCTGGTGGTACCAGAGTGCACCTGATCCCTCCAGGTAACACGTGGATCGAAATTTCTCTACAACCGGATAGGCAAGGCAGGGCCGGAAAGGCCTCAAAAGCTTGTCAGGATGAAAGAACAACAGCAAATCAAAACTTTCCCTGGTGACGTGGCCTCCAGAAGGCAGGGGTGGGGAGGGCGACTCTGTCCATACTCGGTGCGCCACGAAGACGTGGACGACACGGAACAAGAATATTCCAGTGTGTTAAGGGCTGACGTGACTAGAAGAGCCACACAGGTGAAGATCTAACACTGTTCCTCTCCGGTTGTGAGAGACGGGATAAAATAACCTGCAAACCGCGTGAGGATCCTTTTCCTCCCTCCACTGTGAGCCCCCACTATCCCCCGGGGACTGAGCCTGGGAACCTGGCACCTTGCATCACAGATCCCACTGGCCACTGTCACCCCCTGCTGTTCGTCCTGGGTAGAGGCAGAGGGCTTTCCACCGCTTCTCTTCACGCCTGCCTCCTACCTCGTGCCTCACAGCTACGCGGCTTTACGCGCACGTGGATGCCGACAAAGTGAAGAACAAACCCAACACTTCAGTACGGGGCAGGAAGGAAAACAAATGTCAATCTAAATGCTCCCGTGGAGCCTTTTCATCTGTCCACGCAGCAACGCCCGTTTCTCTGACCAAGAAGACAAGACCGCCTTAAGAGTTACAAGTTCTATGGGGCGCCTGGGTGGCGCAGTCGGTTAAGCGTCCGACTTCAGCCAGGTCACGATCTCGCGGTCCGTGAGTTCGAGCCCCGCGTCGGGCTCTGGGCTGACGGCTCAGAGCCTGGAGCCTGTTTCCGATTCTGTGTCTCCCTCTCTCTCCGCCCCTCCCCCGTTCATTTTCTGTCTCTCTCTGTCCCAAAAATAAATAAACGTTGAAAAGAAAAAAAAAGAGTTACAAGTTCTAGCACCAAGAAAAAGAAAAGCTTAAGGTACAGAGTCGGGGAAGCACGATGTTACCCCCCGAAACTAATGGGACACTGTCTGTCAACTATACGTCAACAAAAAAAAAAAAAAAAAAAGAGGGGGCACGTGGGTGGCTCAGCTGGTTAAGCGTCCGACTGTTGATGTCGGCTCAGGCCACATGAGCTCACGGTCGTGAGATCGAGCCCTGCGCTGTGCTCCGCGCTGGGCGTGGCGCCTGCTTAAGATTCTCTCTCTGCCTCTCCCCTGCTCTTGCTGCCTCTCTTTTTCTCTGAGACAATCAAACAAACAAAAAGCAGTGAGAATGGCCGCGGGCTTCCCTTACACGCCATCTCCCCCTGGGGAGAACCACCACTCACAAGCACACTGTGCATTTGCAACGTGGTGTCTGGGACTTGCCTCTAGGACACGGAGACCTGCGAGGCCCTCACTTCCTGGTTCTTAGGCAAGTCGGCAGAAAGGCCCATAAATCTGCAAAGCCTTCTAACTGCACACCCGGGAGTCTGAGGATAACTCGGCCACACCTCTTAATCGGTTTTCGGTTTATGGACTTAACCTGACCAAAAGTTAGTTCACGGGTATCCTCAGCAGAAACCTTCCGTTGGGGGTCTTTGTTAATTCCCACTTGCCTAAATTTTAACACCTAATTAATCTGTCTATTGAAATGCTCCTCTTTATTGCTAATTGGCTGCATATAATAATCTGTCTACATTATAGTATTTTACTGCCAACCACAACATCAATAAAATGGGCAATGACTTTTTTCTCTCTTCAAGGTTATCTATAGAGCCCCGGGGCTCTGAAACATGAGGGAGACCTTCTCGTCACTCGTCTGGATTTTTGGGCCATGTGAACGTCCTGTGCACCCCTGGATAATCAAGGCAGCACATAGTAGCAGAACAGTAAAGCAAAATGCATGCTGGTCCACTCTGGCGACTATCCCTTCCTCCAGAAATCACACATCAATGAGATAGAAGTGGGTATCAAAGGTCAGGATGTTTCCACCCCACACTAAAAATAACAGAGCAAACAGGGCTTCAAAAATAAATTCCTTTAGACTCAAACCCAGAAACATGATCTTCTGATTCCATTTTGATTCTAGGGACGAGGCAGAATTTACACTACAGATGTTTCTAGAAGACGCAACATTGCAAAATCTAATTTCCCAGGCCCTTTCTGCATCAACTGCTTAGGCGATATAACTAAGGGGCAGGCTGAGAAAGTCTGCTCTATGACTAAGCACGCGGAAAACGCAAGTATAACACTCTCGTGGAAACATTAGCTTGCACGTATTATCCAAATTTGTTTAACTCCTTGCCTTTTCTATTTATCACTGCTTCCTCGGGTCTCCACCAGGCATTAAAGAAGCAAGAGGAGCATAACTTTTCTCCTTGTGAGCAGTTATGGTTAATGTTTTAGTCCGTTTAGGGAGTAACACTAGCTTGGCTAACAGAGAGATGGAGTCAACAATAGTACCCCTTCTCTCTGTTAATGCGGTAGAATGACAGAGGGGGCTGGTGAAGGCCCATGATTTACAAGGAGGCGGATGGGGTGAGGAGGTCGAGCACTGGGGAACGGAAGGGCATATTTAGGACTCTCTTGCACAATCAATCTACCCTATGTCTAGATCTTTCTAACAGTCAGAGATGCACTTTGTGGAAACAATCTCTTCCCAAGTATATGAACTAGGAAATACAGCTCTGATGAGCCAGCTTTGGGAATGTAGAGCACAACGTAGACATTTCTCATTTCCAGTACAGGTCAGCGTTTCCCACCCAGTGCCCTCTTCACCATGACAAAGTCTTTCAACTCATGACCCCATCAATCAGACTCAATCCCTCTGTAAATCGTTCCTATTTGGATGGATTAATGACGATGTATAGAAGGCACTGACCTGACATTTTTTAAAAATGGGAAGGAATTTACCTTAAAACATATAGATTATAAATACATTTTTCTTCCAACAACTATTCCAACCACACCACTCACTTTGGAAAACTAAAGGCCTCTTCCCAAACCTTTAAGACAATAGGCAATAATATGCTTATTAAAGTGACTGCACATTTCCCTTCAGTTCCTATATCATTGGATCCGGATCATTTGATCCGGTACTTTTCCAGGCTAACATTTATTCTTCATCAGGAACATTCCTAAAGGAATGCAATATGTAATCTATAGGTTTTTATTGGTGGCTTAGTGACTTTTTTTTTTAATTTAAAAAAAAAATTTTTTTTTAACGTTTATTTCTGAGACAGAGAGAGACAGAGCATGAGCGGGGGAGGGGCAGAGAGAGAGGGAGACACAGAATCGGAAGCAGGCTCCAGGCTCTGAGCTGTCAGCACAGAGCCCGACGCGCGGCTCGAACTCACGGACTGCGAGATCATGACCTGAGCCGAAGTCGGTCGCTTAACCGAGGGAGCCACCCAGGCGCCCCGAGGTGGCTTAGTGACTTTTGGTTGCTTTTAGGTAACGCATTTTTAACTCTTCATAGAGTATTATGTTGTCTGCAAATACCGAAAGTTTGACTTCTTCTTTGCCGATCCATATGCCCTTTATTTCATTTTGTTGCCTGAATGCTGAGGCTGAGACCTTCCAGTACCATGTTAAACAGTAACGGTATCTATCTAACTCGTTAGTTCATTAGAAATTTACTCTGGTATGAGATGAAGATCTAACCACCTGTTGAACAATCTTTCCTCCCAATCCCCTTGGGTCTGTAAAGGCTCTTATATCCTACATTACATTTTTCTACGAAAACAGGATTTGTTTCACGGTCTGTGAACAGCACCGGAATATTCAGATTATTAGGACCATGATAGTCAAAATATTCTAGCTACGTAGACGTTACATAATCCACACGTACGTATAAATAAATACGGTAGAAGTGGTCACTTCCTCCTTCTTTGCAGATTTTCAAATCCAAACTCCACTCACCCAAATAAAAATTTGGACGGCAACTGATCTAAACTTTCAAATTCACTCAGATAAACTTAATGCTTGGCCTAACTCCACAATCTGCCTTTTCTTAGGCCTCATGCCTCACAGAGATTTGTAACTGTCTTCATCTTAGTTTGCTAAGTGAATGGAACTGTCCTTTCAACAGGCATCCTGAGAACATGTTACTTCCCACTCCCAAGGGCTTGATTTTTCAAATGGAGGATTTCAGGAGAACACAAAAGCCCCGCAGCAAAGCCAACCCTGGGCTTCAGTTCCAGGGAGAATAACTTAGAGTACAGATGCCCTCCCTGACACACGGAATGCAGACAGGTCCACGCATGTGGCATTGGCCTGACTGGTAAGTAAATTCTCCATTGGAGCCCGAATGTCAAAGGCCAAAGCACTGCATCCTTCATAGCAAACCCATAAAACCAACAAGACCACCCCAGAAGGTCAGTGCTAGGATCCCAACCTTGGCCTAGAAGCCAGGTCTCTCACTGCCCTTTGCCACTCCTCCTGTCCCTCTCCTCAATGACTGTAGCGGCTTCTAAACAATGGAATAGAGGTGTTCTGCTGCCATGTCCCTTATCCTTTCACAAGTCAATTTCCTTTTGTTTGTTTCTGGATTTCAGGAAGGTCCAAGTAAGGCACCCCCTCCAAACCCCCACCCCCTGAAATTCCCCCCAAATCCAGGACCCAGTGATGCGTCGCCCAGGTTTCTACTTAGAGCGGTAATCTTTTTCAGCCCTACTTTGGCAAGGCTTTCTTCGTAGACCAGGGCCACTTACCCTAAGCACTACCTGTGTTTTTCCACCTGAGGGACAGATCGAGGACTTAGTTTCCTTCTCCAGATCCACATATTCTCTCGACCTTGCGCTGAAAGCTTGTAATTACCTCCCTTACCACCTTAAAACACCAAACACTTCTTCCTTAACCTTCAACAGTGCGACAGTGAACTGAAGTTTAGATAATTATGAAGCATTAAAGCAGCTCTTCGTATGCCTCGTAACAAGCTCTTTCATGAGTCACTGCCTCCATTTTAAAAAGAGGCAGAGATAATGATGAACAGAGTTGAAGAATCTTGGAAAGGCAATCAAATGACTTAGGGAGATATTATACAGCAGCTCAAACATTAACTTGGGGACTTTCACAGTTCATATACGGCTTTATTTTCTATTCTTGGAAATGGACCAATCCACGGTGTGGTCAAATGTGGAAATATTACTTCCAATGGGCAGAAAAGATAGAAAGTGACTATACTAGCATACTGGTCATACCCTGCCAAGCTCACCCCCCTGACACAGGGTGTCCCCCCGTACACAGGCCAAAACAGACATAACCTTCAGCAAACCTCCTTCCGGGACAGCTTTCTTACACATCAAAAAGGAGCGAGGGGGAGAATGTTTCCATCTCCATAGAGACACTTCCCAGGTTGTCATGAGATCTGAATGGGCAAACATCACGGAAAACCAGCATGCACTGTGGGCTTTCGAGCCACAGGAGCACGAGCCTCAAGACCTTTGTTATCAGCTCAGCCCTGCGTTCTGGAAGTTCGGAAGGATTCTGAGAAACAAAAAAAGGTAACTCAGCCAAAAAAGAAAAGACTGTAAAGCCGCTTCCATCCAAGACATAAAAGATGCTTAACAACTATTTTACAAAGCGTATCAGGGGCGCCTGGGTGGCTCAGTCAGTTAAGCATCCGACTTCGGCTCAGGTCATGATCTCTCGGTTTGTGAGTTCCAGCCCGCGTCGGGCTCTGTGCTGACAGCTCAGAGCCTGGAGCCCGCTTCGGATTCTGTGTCTCCTTCTCCCCCTGCCCCTTCCCTGCTTGCGCTCCCTGTCTCTCAAAAATAAATAAAACATAAAAAAAAAATTTAAAAACAAAAACAAAAACAAGGCGCATCAACAACAGCCTGCATATCTGTGATAAAGTGATTGCAGGAAATGTTAACAACTGCAGAGTTCAGGCGGATGGGGGTGCGTGTTGGTGAGGCTGCGAGTGGAGGACGACACAGGAGTCCACCATACAATGCTCTGGATTGTTCTGTATGTTTGAAAACTTCCACACAAAATTATTGGGAGAAAATCATCCAGACAGTTGGCATCTTCAATATCGTGTGGGACTTGTGTGCAACAGATTTGCTAAGCTCCACAGAATGTTCTATTTATGCAACAGAAACATTCCCCGACTTGGAATGGTGGGAAATATGATCAGTAAACACCCGTCGCTCTAAGCCTTCCAGAGTCCTAGGCAACATCCCATCTAAGATGCCCTTAAGCTGCAATTCTGCAGACGGAGATTTCCCTCCGTACCTTCCTTTGCAGAATTAAATGTTCAGGAGGCTAACCTTTTTCTGTACTTCTCTGCTGTCTCAGATCATTAAAAATCTAGGGTGTAAATGTTTATTACTCTTGCATGGTGCATAAACCAATTTCTACCCAACCCGCAATACTGAGTTCTAATTAACAAAGTGATTAGGCTGTGCGGCCCCGTGGGAATGGCAGAAGATGGGAAGTTGGAGAAGCCAGGGGTGAGGCCGGCCTCCGCGGGCGAGTGGCCGCCTCTGACCACGCGGCCTCCTCGGGGACAAAATGGAGGTCACACGTGCCACATCGCCTCCAAGTGTTTGTTCTGAGCATAGGTAACTATAAATACGTGTATTGATAACACAAAGAAACGAGAAAGCACTTTGAACACTGTGACGCGTAATCCGCTGGAGTCCGGTTCCTAATTTACTTTGAACGGCTTTTGCACCTGTTTTGGAAAACAGTGCTTGCTTTTCCCATATCATGCGCAAACAGTTGCTAGAATTCAGTTTGGGACCTGGTGGTGTAACGACTGACGAGGGGAAGCCAAAGGGAAGGCTCGGGGCCTGCCTGAGCCTCCTCACCAGGCAAAACACCAAGTGGGTTAAAGGAGAAGCAGGCGGGACGGGGCGGGTCAAAGGTCACCGGATAAAGAGAATTGAAGCTGAACCCTCCCCTGCCCCCAATGTTTCTGTCAGGAGAGCAGACCTTTCAGGAGCAGACAGACGCTCAGCGTGCGAGGCTGGGGTCTGGACACGGAACACTACTGGAAGAGATGGGCCCGGCTACATGTCAGTGTCTGGAGGTCATCCCAGGAGCCTCTGTTGCTCTCTCAAAGGGCATCCCAGCCTCCGACACCCAGCCTTTCTCTGGGCAAGCGCTCAGGAAATGGAAGCCGCGCTACCCATGAGGAGTCCTAAGGTTACAGGTGGGGCGGACGAGGTCAGCCACAAATTCTGACGCACAAAGCCAAGGGGCCAAAGCCCTGGTAGAGGCATATGTTTAGGGAACACGCTTATGGGCCTTCATCTTCGTACTCAAATGCAACGGCTGATCCTACACCAGCCCCTCTCCTGGAGGGGGAAAATGCCATCAAGGTCATTGTGTCAGGGGGCGGATGGTGATGAGGGGATCAGACAAAAGCATCACATCAGTGAGAAATTTCCTGGAGGTGGTGGCCGTCCTGTGGCTGTGTGAGAGACTATTCTTAAGAATTGAGAGAGTATTCTTAAGAAATACTCAGTGCTGGGGCGCCTGGGTGGCGCAGTCGGTTAAGCGTCCAACTTCAGCCAGGTCACGATCTTGCGGTCCGTGAGTTCGAGCCCCGCGTCGGGCTCTGGGCTGATGGCTCAGAGCCTGGAGCCTGCTTCTGATTCTGTGTCTCCCTCTCTCTCTGCCCCTCCCCCGTTCATGCTCTGTCTCTCTCTGTCCCAAAAATAAATAAATAAATAAATAAATAAATAAATAAATAAATAAAAGAAATACTCAGTGAACTGGGTGGCGTTAAACGGTCCTGATTTACGTAGCTTGCCCTCAACTGGTTCAGAACAGAATTGCCTGTTCGAGTGTATGTGCATGCAAACTTCAGAGACAGAGAGAGACAGAGACAGAAAGAGAGTATCAGAATAAATCAAACAGAGCCAAAAATTAAAACGCGGAGGAGAATATATGGATTTTGTACTATTCTTATTCTTGCAAATCTTTGAGATCATTCCCAAATCAAAAGTAAAAAGAGAAAGGTGGAGGAGGAAAGGGAGACAGCGGAATGGCTCTGTGACAGTTACTTGGAGTGGATCATCACTGAAAGGTGGTAGAAATTGAGCGATCAGTCTTGTTAGATGTCCTTAAACTAAAACACGACCAGACAAAACAGAACAAATGCTTCAGGAGACATTACCAAGACAGCGCGAAGACAACCCAGAGAATGGGAGAAAACATGTGTCAGTCACAAATATGATAAGGGTTTAGGATGCAGAATATATAAAGAACGGTTACAGCTCAATAAACTAGAGACTAATTACCCATTTAAAAGCGGGCAAAGGATTTGGTAGACATTTCTCCCAAGAAGGTACGCAAAAGGCCAATAAGCCCATGGAAAGATGCTCCACATCCTTAGCCTACCAGGGAAATGCAAATCACAGCCACAATGAGATCCCACCCCACACCCAGCTCAGAAAGACCGTGGGTAACAAGCGTTGGCAGAATGTGGACAAATTAGAACCCTCGCACGCTGCTGCGGTGGGAACCAAGACTGGTACCCTCGCTTTGGAAAGAGGTGTGGCAGAGCCACAAGAGGCTAAAGTGTAGTGTTCACAAACGACCCAACCATCCCGCTGCCAGGAAACGAAAACTTGTCCACACAAAAGCCCCGTGCACGAATGCTCGTAGCAGCGTTATTCATGACATAGAAACAGCCCAAACGAGAATCGAAAAGCAAAATGCGGCATCTCTCTACAATGGAATATCATTTGGCAATAAAAAAATAAAGTGCAGATACAGGCCACAACATGCGTGAACCGTGAAGAAAGGCTAAGTGAAAGAAATCAGTCACAGAAGAGCACATAACCATATTCCATTCATGTAAAGTCCAGAACAGAGATACAGAGACAGAAAAATTAGTGGGTGCTGAGGGACAATGCCAGGCTTAGGGGGTAACTTCTCCGACGTTAGGTGCCTTCCGGGTATAAAGACTGTTCTAGAATTTATTATAGTGAGAGTTCCACAACTTGGTGAATATACTAAAAGCCACTGGATTGTTATCTTAAAAGAGTGAATTTTGGGGCACCCGGGTGGCTCAGTCAGTTAAGTGTACAACTTCAGCTCAGGTTATGATCTCCTGGTTTGTAGGTTCGAGCCCCACATTGGGCTCTGTGTTGACAGCTCGGAGCCTGGAGCTTGCTTCCGATTCTGTGTGTGTCTCTCTCTCTCTCTCTCTCTCTCTCTCTCAGTCCCTCCCCAACTTGTTCTCTGCCTCTCAAAAATAAATAAAGGTTAAAAAAACTTTTTTAAATAAAAAAAAGAGTGAATTTTATGGTATGTGAATGCTACCAATAAAAAAAACAAATGGTTGTCTTATTGCTAGTTAGTGCCTAGGGATGGGCAAACAGGGTCACACAATCTACAATAAGAAGTAATTAAGGGTTCATGGCCTTGGGCTTATACTAGTCACAGAGCGCTAACAAGTTTCCAACTTCTAAATCTCTGGAGGAGGAGAGCATATAAGGCCTGGCTTCTACACATTTCTGACGTCTTCTGAGTCTCAGAATAAAGAATTTCCCCCAGCTTCGTCATCTGTGACATGGAAATAATAATTCAGTAAGTCAACGGTTGCAGACGGACCGCCAAGTTTCAGGGACTGATGCTAGGAATTCGCAGAAAAGTTAACACCTGAGCCCTGACCAGAAGGATCTCGTAACTTATCATCAGAAAGACCTGAGGGCCTGAGGGCCTTCGGGGCTCTGGGTTCCTGACCAGGAGGGCACTGGGGAGTGGAGAGCTGGAGGGGCACAGAGGGAAGGCACTGTGGGTACATTACGGTGCTGACCATCAATGGTACCCTTAACCATCCGGCCCCCGGACCATTCTCAGGATCTCCACCCCCACCTCAGAGGTCTGTAAAAGCTCTCAAAAGCACCAGAAGAAACAGAAGGAGATGGAAGGTGTGGCTGACATTTTCACCCCATTTGGTAAATCCCTGTTCTCAAGTGCAGAGCAGGTCTTAGGTTCACAAAGAAGAGAGAGCGCTTCTCCCAGCCCAGCGGCTAAGCCTGCCCTGAGGTGTGCTGGCCTTTCCTGCTGGCCCCTGGGGAGAAAAAGCACTTCTGGGGATAACTGGGAGAGTCCTTCCTTTTAATCAGGGAGCACTGTTTGAGGAAACAGTTGGGGGGGTTGGAGGGGAGGGAGGAAGAATGTTAACAGATCAGTTAAGGATGCAGTCTTCATTTGGGCCACACACAAAAGTGTTAAATGTAAATCTCCCTTCTTTGGTAAAATTACCGATTAGGAAAACTGTCCAAGGCACAATGTGCGCAAAGCTCCTTCAAGATGGGCTCTGAAATGGACGAGGCTCAGTCTGGATGAACTCCATCGAACCCTCTAAGACCCTCAAAGGGTTTTTCAAAAAAAGCCCCAAAACCACAAGGATAAATTAAGGATTCTCTTCTAACTTTGGCTGGTGTAAAGCATTAAAAAAAAAAAAAAAAAAGAAAAATTCCTTTTTAAAATCTCTTGGCAATTCGGAGCCAAGTATCAGGAGAGCATCACAAGGCAAACCAAAAGGTTTATCTGTCTCTGCAGGTAAGCGATCCCTCCAATTATGTGGGTCGCTTTGCGTAAGTGCTCTTTGTGACATGATCGAAGACAGCAAATGAGAAAAAAAAGTGCCTTCAAGATATCAGGAAAGCGTTTAAACATTCAGTACATTTTGTTTTAATTTTCTTAAAGACCAGATTCTGCCTACGAGTGTTTTTTTTTCAACTGTGCCTAAAAAGAAATATTCACGTACAATTTTTTCCATCTACTTCTGAATCGGTTCAAGAAGGAAATCAAGAAAATTCAGAGTTATAAACAACTACACCAGCCAATCCCTTTATGGGTGAGCCGACCCATGAAGATTAAATCAAGAGTAAGCTCGAACCCGGGTCAGAACTCCAGTCTGCTCATGGCCTGGTCAGCACCTTCCTGCTGTTCCAAAATGTCTTCAAGGAACCTCACCCTGGTTTAAGGACAAGTCTCCCACAGGGAACAGAGGCAGGTGAACAAATAAAACTATTTGCATTTCCCCTTTATTGGTTCCAGACTATAGTTTGGATAATGTCATTACCTTTAAGATTTTTTTTTTTTTTTTTTTTAATGACTGGCTTCTTTTCTCCGGAAGAAATTAATGACTGCCTTCAGGAGTTTGCCTTTCTCAAGTTCAAGTTTACCAAATGACAGATTCCTCTGACAGTTCAAACTGTGTGAACTGGTGACAGAATCCTAGATACTCTCATGCTACCTGACACCACAAAGCCCACACGTCTGGGACTCACTCCACTCTCTTCTCTCTCACTGACGTCGAACGCTTTGGAAGCCAGCGCATGGCCGGGTGTGGGGTTTTAACTTGTTAGGTCAGGTCCGATGTTTCATGCTAACTTATAACCAAGGCATATACCTTAGGACACATTAGGTGATTAAGTAAGGTGGTCTGGCGACACAGATCATGAATCTGAAATCGTGAACGTGTAAGTTTTACCAACACCCTGTGATGAACAGGCTTTGGGGGCTGTAACATACATGGCTGTGGCCCCTTTGGCCCGGTACGACAGCAATCTGAACACACACTTGGGTGCAGTTACTCTTACTCTGGTATAAACGTGCAGGTTCCTGCATGCTGGCCCCGAAGGAACGGTCTAACCTGCTCAGAATCGAAAACTGTCTTTGTATTCCCACCAGGTGGGGTGGAAATAACCCTTCTCCCCTTAGACACCGCACAGGTTAGGAAAAGAGTCACCTGGGCAACAATAATGTTAATACTCGGCCTTCACAGATTCCACGCTCATTAGTCCTAAAATTGGTGAGGAGGGGGAAGACAGAAGGCTGGCCTTCAGACAACCGCCGAGAACCAGGCCCCTGAGGCTTCTTCACAAGTACCTGCCCTTAGAATCTACCTGATCAAACACAACAAAAGCTGGGGAATTGGCTTTGAGATGCTTTAAAATAAGATAATCCAGCGTGTTATCCTTTACACCTGCTTCTCAGGAGAACAAAAGCACCAGATCCACTCTCAATACAGGTCACCGGGGTTCCAGAAGATGCTAGTGTGTGTAAGCCTCTCTGACTTGACAACATTATCCTTTAAACTGGGGGATTAAAGGGTCTTGGGTGCACCAACGGCAATAAGCTGGACAGGGCCTCTGGATTTCTTGACACTTAAGATTTTATCTTCTCAAAATTTCTGGGATGTGGTGTTATGGAAGGTTCCACGTGTGCCATGGTTATTTTTGCCCACTGAGTTTGTGTTTTTGCCTCTGTTTATTTTCTTCCTACTGATAGTATTTTAAGCCACAGAAATTTAAGAAGGCCAACATCACATACCATTTTGATAGGAAATGCCAACATACCGAAAAACTGTATATACATGACAGAATGTTTTGAAGTTCAGCATACTCCCATATAGCAACTGCCTAATTCAAATAATAGAATGTGTGTCAGGGATCTAATTATTTTTCAAGAAATGCCATTTTTCATTCACATACATGTCTAGCAGGATACCAAAATATTCCTTGGAATATTTCCCTCACGAGAAAATAAATCAGGGTTTCTGCTGAACACGCTTGTCTCTCCGTAAAATCTTCCCAAGTGTTGAAAAGTGGTACTACAGGTGTTAAATATCTTACGTCTTTTCGCTCTTTTCTCAAAATGTGAAAAAACTTCCTAACTTCACACCCGAACACTGAAACGCTATAAATCCCGACTCCTCGTAAAACAACCTGGCTGTGTCCGTTCCTTTCCCCCGTGCTTTATTTACAGTTGAGCACAATTAAGAAAAGCACTGTCTGTGTTTGTTAAATTCGGCTCTTTATTTCAAACGGAGGCTACTTTTGAGCTTTTAAATTTTCTACCTGCACCCACTGAGGCCAAGCACACAGAGCCTCAACCTTAACCCAAAGCCTTGGCTGAAATCGCAAAATTCTTGAATCAGAGATAGCAATCCCTACCAACAACAGATTCGGGACTCTCGTGGAATGTCACTGCTTTACCATTCCCCGTGTAAGTTTGCCAAATGGAAAATCCCCAGGCAGCTGGCAGAATAAAAATGCGTTTGGTGTTGACAGTCACGATAGAGCATGGGGACTACAGAATCGCTCCCAAATCCATTCATTCCTATGCCAAGGCATCCTTTTAAAATGGGGTGTGAGAGTCATTGCCAATGGAATGTTCCAAGCTGATGACATTTCAAATAGGCTTTCAAGGTGCTGACAATGGATCTCCCCTCATGTCCAGCCACAGCGCTCACTCCCAAGAAGATTTTACCCTAGAGGAAAAGGGTAAACCATTTTCCAAGTCCAATTTAATTTGGTCTACGTCTTGGAGGGAAGGTCATTTCTCTTACTAAAAGGCTCAACCTCTTTGCTCTCTTTCTCTAAAGATCTATAAATCACAGTTTGAGTGGACAAATTATAAAATGTGATATAATACGCTACATGTATGTGCCATATTTCTTCATTTCTGAGACCTGTATTCTCACCGTTGTCACCGTCGCCCACATTTTAATGTTTCTGAAATACAGAGGCATCTTGCAATCAACATGGTAGTTTCATACAGTAGTATTTCTTACTCTCTACTCTCCAAAAAATTAATAAGTCAATGGTGCATCTTACAATGGAGGCAATAAATTGTTTAATGCACGGGGTTCCTGAAAATGATCTACCTAGATTAAATCCCATCAATCACATTTTAGTAGGATGCCACCACTTTAGGACCTAACACAGAATTTCAAGATGGAAATGCAACCACTCTTCTTTCCAAAAACAGACTGATGTTTTCCTTCTCATGATAGCTTGCTTTCTGTTAAGCTTACTCTACACGGAGAATCCAGTTACGATATTATCTGTCTATACCCACAGGGTATATCAAAATACGGAATCAAATCTCTGATGCCATCACACATAAAAACAACTGAAAATATCCAAAAATATATTCCCCCCCCCCCGTCAAAATTTACAGGTACTTTCCCCTTTGTAAGAGAAGTTGCCTAGGTATATCCTTAGGAGGTCTGTAAACAAAAAATTAGTTTCAGGGGTACCTAGTCTTTATTTTTTAAAGGTTATTTTCTAGGTAATGGTCCCCAACATATCAATTTTACATGCAGCCAATGACCTGTAAACTAAACTCAAATGCACAAGAGAAGTTTCTGTTGTCGAAGATACAAACAAAAGTGGGGCTACAGAGGTTTTTCTCTACAACTCACAAAGGTAAATTCAAACACAGTTTCTCTGGGGGAAAAATCGGAGCCTTTTATTCTCTTTAAATGCCCCCAATGCCCTTTGTGTGAGGACTCTACACAGCGCACAAACACCTGCCGTGTGTCTGACTCCTTCAACAGCTGACTCCTTCAACAGCGCGGGTAAGGATTCAGGCTCCGGGGTCTTTTGCCAAACCCAGGAGTGTTGTCGGCCAATCCTCTGGCCCCGGGTAGCCTCCAGGTGAGAGTCCCAAAAGGAAATTTGTCCTTGTTAAGCACGACTAACAGTAGATTAGGGAAAAGTGTTTCATGTAAAGCATCACCCATTGCAGGTGATTCAAGAAATCTGTTCTCAACTCCTAGCCCCACCTCCCCACTTTGGGACATTCCTCCTTCTAATTCTGACATGTCACCAAACTACTGGTTGTAATTAACATTCCGATTTATGTTAGAACTAGTTACATTTAAATAATAAGCCGAAATGAAAAGTCCGTTTGTAAAGGCATGAAAAATAAAAAAAAATATATACTGGGTCTTGAAAAATAAAAAGACAACACTATTTCAGGACCTGACACTTTACGTCTCCTTAAAACCCACAACAGATCTAAAATATCTAAAATATCTGATCTAAAATATATAAATACATCAAAGATCTTTGAAGAATTTGAGGGGCGCCTGGGTAGCTCAGTCAGTAAAGTGTCCGACTTTGGCTCAGGCCACGATCTCAGTTTGTGAGTTGGAGCCCCACATCGGGCTCTGTGCTGACAGCTCAGAGCCTGGAGCCTGCTTAGGATTCTGCGTCTCCTTCTCCCTCTGCCCCTCCCCGACTTGCTCGCGCGCGTGCTCTCTCTCTCTCTCTCAAAAATAAATAAACATAAAAAAAATTAAAAAAAAGAATTTGGAAGGGATATTTTGCTTTGCTAAGGGATCACGCATACACAAATTTTTTAAAAAAATCATTGCCAAGAATAATGTTTCCGTGGACATCACGTTGATTTAAATTTCATGGACACTCACTCCCAGCGTAAGGGTCCTGAGCCCTACTTCTCTTATCAATTAACCTGCCAGCTTGATTAGTCAAGTCTAATTAGTTAAATCCTTTTTTAATGAAAAGATTATGGCTTAAGCAGTCTGCCAGTTCCGGGGCTATTGGCAACTGCAAGCTAATCTCTGCAGGGTGGGTGGGGGAAGGGCATGGACGGTGGGGGGAGGCAAGGGGGTAAATCCTGAAATTCCAACGGAATCCAGAGCTCCAAGAACTCATCTAAGTCATAATCATAGCATCCCAAATACAATGAATATGCTGTACACAGATGCCCCAAGCCCCCTGCCTCTCCGTTATTTTGCACATGTAGCCTCTTCCCAAGGTAGTTACTTCCAAGTACCCAAACGAAATGGCTAAGTAATCTAGAGTCCTCAGTGAAAGTGGCGTAGCAGCAAGGAGAAAATGAAATCATTTTTAATTTAAAAAGTTACTGGTAACAATGCAGGGTATGTACCGGTAATGTAGGGTATCCTACAAGACCACCAGTCTGCATGCTTCAAAAGTTGACGTCGTTAAAAAATTTAAACAGGTGTGTGTGGGGGCACCTGGGTGGCTCAGTCAGTTAAGTGTCTGACTCTTGGTTTCAGCTCAGGTCATGATCCCACGGTTCGTGGGCTTGAGCCCCATATCTTGAGCTTTATGCTGACGGTGGAGTCTGCTTGGGATTCTTTCTCTCTCTCTCTCTCTCTCTGTCTCTCCGTCTCTGCCCTTCCCCTGCTTGTTCTCTTTCTCTCTCAAAGATAAATAAACTTAAAAAAAAAAAAAAAAGGGGCGCCTGGGTGGCTCAGTCGGTTAAGCGTCCGACTTCAGCTCAGGTCACGATCTCGCGGTCCGTGAGTTCGAGCCCCGCGTCGGGCTCTGGGCTGACGGCTCAGAGCCTGGAGTCTGCTTCCGATTCTGTGTCTCCCTCTCTCTCTGCCCCTCCCCCGTTCACGCTCTGTCTCTCTCTGTCTCAAAAATAAATAAAACGTTAAAAAAAAAATGTTTAAAAAAAAAAGTGTGTGTGAGGGGAAGGATGGGGGTGGAGTTCAATATCAACATTTGATTTTAAGAGGCCAAAGAGACAGACAGATCAACCAAATGTGTGACCCTAATTGGATCTTAGATCCAGAAAAGAAAAAAAAAGGAAAAAGAAAAGCCCACTGTTGAAACACACACATGCCCATGTACACACGTACACACACACACACACACACACACACACTCCCCATTTGGACACAATCAAGGAAAGTTGGAAATGAACTTTAGATCAAATCACAGTTAACTTACTTAGGTGAGGTAACAGTAGTGAGGTTTTGTTAAGCAATGCAGGAAATGAATATTGAGGGATTCTGATGCCTTTAACTTTGAAATGATTTAGGTAAAAAAAAAAAAAAAGGGCAGATGTGGCAAAATGTTAAGAATTCGTGGATCTGCATGAAAAGTGTGTGGGAATTCGCTGTCCTCTTGTTCTCATTTTTCTGCAAGTTTGCAATTTCGCAACATAAAAAAAAAATTTGAAAGACTTTGGAGGAAACGTTGAAGCAAGCAAGAAAGTAGGTCGTGGCCCAAAAGACCCGGAGTCAGTGTCTGAGGGGCCCCGTGAAACCGTGTGCTGTTAAGAGCAAGGCCATGTCCCTGTCTACTGTCCCTAGCACAAGTAGGCACTCAAGCATCTGATCATTGGATGGACGGATTCATGAATAAAATTCTGGCTCCAACACGTGTCAGGCACGCGGCCTTCCGCAGGTAGTTTCTCTGAGCATGTGCAGGACAGAACAGTGACGCGGGCCAGCCTTGCTGGGCTCCTGTGCCCTCGGAGAGAACGCGTACCAAGGGCGCACCAATATGCCAGCTGGCATATACCTGGGGCTCAGCGAATGGTGCTATCGGTTCTCTGTGTAGATGACTCAAGGTTTTAAAAATCCCTGAGATTGAAAAGTGCAAGTGGCTTTGGTTTTCATCTGATTTATGGGCATGACGAGATCGGAGAGGTCCAATGGCCGCCTTCCTTGTACTTAACAGGTTACCTCAAAACACCCGTTTGCTGGCCTCTCTTGCTAAACACTCCACTCTTAGCAGGCACAAAGTATTTCTCCACAACCTCATCTGACCACATGGGACATCGCTTGTAGCAGAGACATGGGAGCTGGAATGGGTTTCTCTAGAACTGGGAAGTTCTCATGACAAGGTTTTCCCGGCACAGTAGAGCCATGGGTCGTGTTGTCTCAAGGTGCTGGGTTGGAAACCCCTTTCTCAGGAGTTTCTCAGCTACTGGAAGCCCAATCGATTCTGAGATGGCTCACGGGGTGAGACTGGTGAGGAACAGAAGGCAGATGGGGTTCCTCGTGGGAGAGGCTTGGTAGCGAGAATGAGGACAGGAGACGGAGGCCAGGCTGAGAGAAGGCGCTCAGCCACTTTCTTCCTCCGGCACATGATCCCAACACACTGAGCCGGGGTGACTTGTGACTTTTGAGACCAGGGTGAATGACTTATGCGCTCTAACACGCCCCGAGGCGGCGGGAGTGCTTACCCCTTCCTTCAGCTCTTGAGTCTTGTGAATCTGACAGCAAACAAAGTAAGTTTAGGTTTCAATAAATCCCCCTGTCAGCCTGATGGCATTTAAAAATTAAACAACAACAAAAAGGGCTTCATGTTGAACTTTGGATCTGCTTGTAATAAACTCCGTGGGGTAATGACTCAGATTTTGGCAGGAAAGGCTTTCCGACGGCTGCCGAGCCGGTGACGGACAGAAAGGAGGGGGGAGCCAGGACACCAGGCTAGAGATTTAGGAGAGGCCTGAACTCCTTCCTCAGAGGTGCCGGCTCCTAGGTAAGATCAGCTCCTAGGTAAGATCCAGAACTTCTTGGCCTAACACCTGGTGGCCAAGCTGACTCTGGCTCTCCCGTGACACCATCCCGAATTACCTCCCGGAGTGAGAAAAACGGTGAGGTGAGAAAAACCAGCAACCCTCCTCCTCCCCCTCTCAGTGTTTCACCGTGTGGGGTGTAACTAACTGGCTTTTCCACTGGTCTTTTTGAGGAACTTGTGTTTCAGAGAATAATAGCGATAGACAGGGTAATCCCTGCGTGCTCTAACCCAGGCCCCACTGGCTATTTGAGAAAAGGATTAAGTATTCTCTCCTCTTAAGAAGCCCTTTAGAGCTATGCAGCCCTAAACAAATACTTCCTTTAGAAGGTGATTCTCTTGTTTACACTGCACAGACATTTGGGACATTCCGCTCACACCTCACAGGATACTGGATGGCCTGACCTCTGGGGCTGAAATCCAGCTAGGACTGAGGATAAGGCACCAAACAGGTGGAGAACCTAAGGCAGCTTGCTCGGCCTGTGGCCTCCCTTTCCTCAGTCAAAGCGGTGGTCGCACCATCTACCTCCAAAGGGTACCGTGAGGACTCCACGAGTGAATCCCTATAAAGTGATCAGAACAAGGCCTGGCTCGCAGTGAGGACTCCGTACATATTCGCTCCCATGACTCGCGGATCCAGGCAATGGAAAGAAAGTGAATTCTCACTAGGCCGGTCAGGCACCCACTTTGCGGGGCAGGCCAGGGTTAGGCCTGTCGTCCCGAAGTAATTGTTAACAGCAGTCTGTTTTTCTTTCAAGAACGTCCTGGTCTGGACAGTAAGTCACACAGTCACCTAAAAAGGTCACTCAACTGAGATGCAAACGCAAGGTATTTTACAGGAAGGGGGGAGAGGGGAGGGAGAAAGACCTCAAAGAGGCTTATTTGTTTTAAGTACCTGAAGAAGCAGGACTAGATCTGTCTGTCGTCATTGTTGCTGTTTGCTACTTAAGGCTAAGGATCCTCTGAAGAGACTGAGGGAAATGAGCCAGTAGAAAGGAAAAGAAAGGCTTGACTGGGGAGCTAAGACAGACAAGGGGACAGGGAAGCCATATTGACTGACAGAGGCCAGCCAGGGAAGGAGGCAGGAGACCCCGCTCCCTCTTGGTCAAGAAAAAGAGACCTTCTGAGTCTGGAAGAGGAAACAGGGTCTGTTCCCCAGCAGAGGCCCTCCGTCTTCCCCAGAAAGGGCACTGGTGGGGTGGGGACAGCATGAGAGCAGGGCCAACCAATGAAGGAAGGGAGGGGAGACGGGTCTAGATGCCCTCAAGAGTTCAGCTGAGGTTCGAAAGTGCAAATGTACACAGTCATCAGCTCAGTCAATTTTCTTCCAGAACACTTAGCAGCCCAGGGGCAGGAATGAAGGAAGTAAAACAACTAGCCCGTCGGTGCAGTCGGCACTTTGGCCACGGGACGTGGCAGAATGCTCAGGGAGGGAGTGGCGGCAAGGGTTACCTTACAAGTAAGTGTATTTAGGGTCCACATACCTCCACAGAGCATTTTGGCAAAGAAAACCGTGGTTTAAAGTGATGCTCTGACCCAAAGGGCATCACCGCCCAGGAGGCCGACGGGTACCCACAAGGCAAAGGTCGGCACCAGGCGCGGTGAGGGTCTGAAGGTCTTCAAGACAAATTTTCGCAGAACATGGATGAACAGCAGGGGATTTCTTGCACGTCTCCCACCAGAAAACTCAAAGTGGGCTAGCGGGCTTTAGAAAGAACAAAGCAAACGGCTCAAGCAGGGACGAGGGTCCCCCTATTCGGAGCCCCGTTGTCTCTCCCTGCCACGTGTCCATCTGCCCACCGCCGAAGGGTGGTGATAAGCTCCAAGCAGTCACAAAATGAGCAGTTCTAGCAAAGTCGCTAGGATTCCCGGGCGTAACTGCCGTCTGATCGCTTGAGGCTCCTGGACCCCTTTTCCACTTTAATTTCTATTCATCAGCAACGTAACTTTGATTCTGTAACTATATAAAGTCTGGGTATGCGTGTGGGGGGTGAAACATCACACTCCCATCTTCTGTAAAAGCCAGCGGCTCAGTGCGTGTGACCCACGCAGAAACTGAGGCCGTTCCCTGCTCGGCGGCCTCCATCCAGCCTCTCCGGGACCTTATCATCAGTAGTTTTCTCCAGCCTACACCACAGAGAGTTCAGGCTCAGTGGGAAACTGCGTTGATCCCAAGAGGCCGTTTTTAGTTTGCCAAATCAAAGCTTCTCTCCTTCAGGCTGGGCTCGCCCAGTAGGAGGGATGCGGGGCTGGGAGGGGCTCAATTTATTTGTTGAACCTAAGGGAACCTAAGTGAGGCTGGGAGGCCAGGAGGCCACACCCAACGATTGGCTGTCACCTACCACTCACAGGATGCTTTTCTGGCATGGAAACTACCTAATTGGCTAGGCTACTGGGTGGATGAAACAAATCGGCATAAACCTGCCTGGCACACCGTAGGTACTCGGTATATGTGCATAGCCTCCTATTTCCTTCCAGAAAAACACCCAGTCGGGATCATCCGATTATCCAAGAATGCCAACTGAGTTTAGATCAAAGTAAGATGTTACTTTTCCCTACTTTTCCTTACTTTCTTTAATCAAGTCACTTAGACCCCCCCCCCCCCCCAATCCCATTATAGCGTAATTTCCAAGGTTTCCGTTTTAGGATGTTACATTTTATTTATTTATTTTAGTTTTTTTAAATGTTTGTTTATTTTTGAGAGACAGCATGTGCGCTTGCACATGAGTGGGTGAGGGGCGGGGGCGGGGGTGGGGAACAGAGGATCCAAAGAGGGCTCAGAGGACCAAAGATCCAAAGAGGATCAGAGGATCCAAAGAGGACCACAGAGAGCCTGATCTGGGGCTTGAACTCATGAACCGCGAGATCATGTTCTGAGCCAAAGTCGGATGCTTAACTGACTGAGCCACCCAGATGCCCCAATTTTAGGACGTTGCATTTTAATTCACTTAGGTTCAACAAACGAATTGAGCCCCTATTGTATATAAAGAACCCTGCTGGTCACTGTGGAGGGGGTGGGGTTCAAAATGGGGAAAACTCTGGAAACGCACCAAGTGTCCAAATTTTGGTAAAGGTGGGACGGCTTCCTGCAGGATGTAGCATTTGCACAGAGCCTTGAAGGGCAGGTAGGACTTTAAATTCACACGCCTGCTTGTATAAACCTATTGGATGCTGCTCTCTTTCAGGTTCTACTTTTCAGACATTTTGTCTCTTCTGTCGATAAGTATAAACCATAAGAAAAGGCTCATTGGATTCAAAACATGGATTAAAACTCTTCTGAGAAACATGCAAACAAAGAAGGGTACAGGCCTGTTAATAAAATGCCTGGGAGGGCACCGACTTCTTGCTCTGATTACATTTGAGGGTCACCAAAGAGCTCTAGCTGATGAGGTAAAGCCCTGTTGTTCCGAAGAATTTCAGCCAATATGGAGGGGCAGTCAGTCACCTTTGACGATCTCTCATGGGACACGGGGTCGGGCAAGGACTGTCCATGGCTGAAGACATTAGATGGAAGGTTGATGGGGTACCTGGCAATGCAGGCATCATGTGGCCACAACCGGAACTGACTGAACAATCTTGGCATCGCTAAAACTTGGACATCCAGACACTGGTCACCCGGATGTGAGGCCGTGTGAGCCTCCCCACAACGCCTATGGCGTTCTCTTGCCAAAAGCCTAACCCAAATCCAGTCAAAGCTTGAGGGCCAACTTCCACTTACAGGAAATGTGAGCCATAAACTAAACGATGCCACAAGGGCTTCTAGAAGGCGGAACAGCGTACAGAGCAGGTGACCTGGGTTTTTGCAACAAGTCTCTGACTTGAAAAAAATGGGAGGCGGGGGAGAGGTGGCAGGCTTTAGATTAACACCAGGAGTACATGACCCGGGTTTGTATCCTGCTGGCAACAGATCACGGACAATGGCACTTGTGGGGCAATCAGGGAGATGGCCCTGGGGACGGGTGCTTCGCTGATGTTGAGGAATTATTGTACTTTGTTAGACTGGTAACAGAATGTGGCCGTGTAAGAACAAATCTGTAAGCAGATGCGCACTCCTGGATGTAGGGGTGAAATGACGTGATACCTGACACGAGCTTTAAAATACTTCACCATGGGGCGCCTGGGTGGCGCAGTCGGTTAAGCGTCCGACTTCAGCCAGGTCACGATCTCGCGGTCCGTGAGTTCGAGCCCCGCGTCGGGCTCTGGGGGAGCCTGGCTCGGAGCCTGGAGCCTGTTTCCGATTCTGTGTCTCCCTCTCTCTCTGCCCCTCCCCCGTTCATGCTCTGTCTCTCTCTGTCCCAAAAATAAATAAAAAAAGGTTGGAAAAAAAAATACTTCGCCAATACAGGAGGGAGGATAGATACCACCCCATCTACCCTTGTCACCTAAAATCCATCGTGGCACAATCTTGGTAAATCCGAAGCTGTATACAGAGTGCACACATGGGGGTTCATTCCGATGTTCTCTATGCGTCAAGAATCCTGGTGTGAGGAGACCAGCAGCCTGTGGTCTCCTCAAGCCCTAGAGATAACCCGGGGGGGGGTGGGCTCCCATTTGAGAACCACTACTTGAACATTTCTAGTCCTGGAAGAGCTGTGGTCCCGAAGGACATCCACAAAAAGCTTTAATATTCAGGGGGCTTGCAGAAACCTCACAGGGGAATCGCATTTTGGGGGAAAACCCAACGCAGTCGGTCTAATTTTGTAGGTTTCAAACTCGACAATACCTCGCAGGGAAGGGGACACAGATGTCAGAACGCTGCTGATCCTGGCTATTGTAGTTGCAAGAAGGCCCTGCACGGCACTCTGCTTACCGAATAGTTACCGGTCATCACGGCACATCTAGCCGAGCGTGTGTGCTTTGTGTTGTGATAACCCTTCGCGCAGGTGGCAAGCGGGCATCTGTGAGGCGGTATCTGCCAACCAGGAACTGGACAGAACAGTTTATCTTTGAGAAGTGGCTGAGCAAGTTAGCTCAGCTGGTTACAGCAGAACGCTGGCCCAAGGTCATGGTTCCAAAGCCCATTATACTCGAGACTTTCCCTCTCTGATGCAGACCTACCTTCAGGCCTGGCCCAGCCAGCCACCCTGTACTCGAGGGGGCCCGCTCCCCAGGCTAGAGACTGAGGCTGCGAATCCGCCACAAGGGCAGCAGTGAGTCCGGTGGCAGGTGCACAGCGTGACTTTGATCAGGTCTGGGGCCTCTGATGTTAACGATCAACAAAAAGGCTGCCCGACAACGAAGAGACCTACTCCCTGTTCCTTAAGAGTATGGATTTCCCCGAGTGATACTGTGGGTCACCTGAGCCCTGCCAAGAATCACCTGCAGGGCACCCCTTGGAGTTCCCAGTTCTATAGGACACTTTGCATCTCCAACTGCTACTCAAGGGGATGCTGCTAGGGTCGGTCTAGGGGCCACACTTTGAGAACCGCTGGTCCAGACCCGGTGCTGTACCTGAATTCCACCCGATTCGTTCCTTATCAGCAGAGACTTCGCCTTTCCCTATTCTGTAAACTCAGTACTGGGCCCGGAAGCCCAATCCATGACACCTCAAGAAGACGAGGAGGGATGCAGGGACGGTCTGTAAGTGAAACACTGAACCACGCTGGGCTGGGCCCTGGACTGGCAGCGTGACCTTGGTGCTGTCCTCAAAGAGCTGAAACTGTTTCCGCCGTCCTTTCTTAGAACAGTTCTAAAGGGGCAACAGGGGAGACCCGGGTGCGTGTGTTCGGAGGCCAGCTCCTGCCACAACCGCTAAGGGTCGCCAGGCCTCGAGAACCTTCTCTCCGCAGGCCGGCCTTACCTGCCCTCCAAACACAGCCGGCTGCCTGCCTCCCGCCCCTCCCTGTCGTAGGATGTCAGTTGTTCACCTGCGTGGAAATGACAGCTGCTTGTCACGGTCTACATGAGAGGCCTCACTTGCAGTGGTAACTAGCATGCCATTTCCAAAAAGCTGTCATTGTCTGGTGTCAGCACAACCCACTGTTCAAAGATCCGCTCTGACATGAACCAGGCAGCGCCTGAGTGTTATTGCCGCGGACTCCTCTGTGCTCCGGCACCGATGGCAGCTGCTTGGCGCCCAGGGTTTGTTTCACCCAATTATTTGTTTGTCACTTGGAAGCCCAGGATGTCGAGCAGGTATTGTGGAGGTATTTTTGGCCTGACGCACAGGCGGAAAGCATAATGAGGCCCTCAGGTGAAGGCCTATTTTGTCAGTTAGGTGCTAGGATGATGTGCAGCTGAGAAGCCCGGGTAGCAATTAGGATATTTGAATAAGATAAGATACGTGGCAGGATGCTGAGAAGGCTCAGAAAGTCGGCCTTAACTTTTCCACTGCCAAGAAAACCCTTACAGTAGGCAGTTTTCAAGTTTGTCCCGGAGCTAATACAGAAGGAGGATGGGGAAGAGCTGTCTTCTCTCCACCCGGAGGGCCCTGAGAAGGAAGACGGCTGAAACCAGGCACCAACCCGGTACCAGGCCGACCGGCAGGGCCAGCTGGGGGGCGAGGCCCCGACCGCACAGGGGTAACAGGGATGTGGGCGAAGACCAGCTATCCATGGTCAGCGAGGCCAGAGGAGAAATGGACAGCCACCCCCGCCCCCCCCCCCCCCCCCCCCCCCCCCCCCCCGCCAAGCCACCTGTTTCAGTCAGGAGTCTCTCCTTCCCACGGGAGCAGAAGACAAATTGATTTGATGTCTAACATCTTGGGAAGAGGCCATGAGACAGGGCAACATGGGCCCTATGGCTAGCTGAAAAACTGAAGCCACAAAACTTAGTTTAGAATTGAACATTCGAGGGGGCGCCTGGGTGGCTCAGTCGGGTAAGTGCCAGACTTCAGCTCAGGTCACGATCTCGCGGTTCGTGAGTTCGAGCCCCACATCGGGCTCTCCGCTGACAGCTCGGAGCCTGGAGCCTGGAGCCTGCTTCGGATTCTGTGTCTCCCTCTTTCTCTGCCCTTCCCCCCACCCCTCTCTCTCTCTCAAAAAAAAGAAATAAGTAAACATGAAAAGAAAACTTTAGAATTGAATATCGACTAGAGCCCACAGCAGCTGTGTCCCTGCTTCTAATCCTGGAATTTCTTTCTAAGACCCCCAGTGTCTCATTAGTTATCAATCTCCACACTTATCAGTCTCGGAAAGTGAGGGCAACGGCCCAGACAAACCTAATTCTTCCTAAATGACACGCCACGGCTCTGGTAACAAAATTAACCTAACTCCACCGGATACCCGTTTACAAGTTTAGCGCGAATCAAGCTAAAATCCAGCAGACAGCAAGTGAATGAAGTCGGTGTTATCATCACCTTCTAGCAGAAGAGAAGCAGGAAGTCAGATGGCTTTAGGCCGGAAGGCCCAGATTAACTTTTGAGGAAGCCGAGCTCTGACGAATTGCTTGGTGTGCCCGAGTCCACCGACAGCGAAAGACAAATGGCGAGGTGGTGACACTCCCTCCATTTTCCACAACGGTCCATCCAAGCCTCGTTTCGATTCACATCGTTCAAATGAGTCACTCCTAGAAAAAGAAGCTGCCTGGCAGCTTGCCCCTGGGGTGCTCTAAGGCAGGGCCTTGCTCTGGTATCTGACCCCCTGCCCCTCTCCCTCCTCTAACCTGCAGCCATCCCTGGAAATGGTCCTGTCTTTCCACCTGAGAAGTCAAGTTTGAAGGAACCCAGGACCTAAGGTCTTTATATGGTGGGGCTTTATAAACATTTACTGGAGCAGACGAAACATCTCTTGTAAGCCACTCAAGATGCAGACCAGCAGAGAAGGACTCTGCATTGTCATTCCTGTTCTGGAAGCAAATACCTAACGGTTGATACTCAAACTGGAGCCAACTCACTCCCATCCCTTTCCCTCTTCCCTCTAAGATCTTTCTCGGAGATGAAACCTCCTGGAAAGGTTTATTCCGCCCTGTTCTTGCTTACAAGTTCAGGACCAAAGTTACCGTACTGGCCACCAGGCACTATTCTTCAATAGCACTCACAGCTCTCTGGGGAACTGTATGCATTCTGCACAAGCCTGACGCTTGAGAAGACCTAGAACATTCCGAAGCAAACTTTGGCCTTTAGAACCTAGAAGGGATTTTGAAGTCCAACCCAACTTTCTCACGTTACCGACAAGAAAACCAAGTCAGATGGTTACAAGTAGCCCGACTCAGACTTGAGCCTGGCCCTCCCGTGACTAAAAGCAGCCAAGTCCCCCGCTTGGCAGTATGTTGATGTGGCAAAAATTTAAGCAGCACACTCTAAATGAGAAAACACAAAACCAAAAGGCCCCAGTGATAGGCAATCCCCAGGACTTTACAATGCACCCCAATTTTTGCAATAGCTTAACTGATTTAACAACAGGATTGGCTGTTAAAATGGAATACTCAACGGGGGCAGATTTTAGTCTAACACTGTTTGGCCAATCTGTGCCCGCAGAACACACCTCTCAGAAAGGTGACATCTTCTGTAGTCTACTGAGAGCTGGTCTGTTTCTGGTTTGCTGAGCCTTCAGGGTTCATCCTAGAGCACGGTCTCCTCCCAAGAAAGCCCTAAGGTTATTATTTTTGTTGTCTTAGCTAGTTGAGTGGCTTCTTTCCCATTTTGCCACTTAAAAAGCCTCTTGTTGAATTGTAAAATGTTTAAGGCCTGTACTATTCTGGCCGTACGTCTCATGTGACCTGTTCACTGCCGTATCTCCCGAGCGTGTCCCACAGCCAGTGCTCCGTAACAGGTGTTGAATGAAAGAACCAATTTCAATATGGCTTCCACTTTAAGCCACCAGCTGACGGAATCAACACGGACGTCATTTACTTAACAGCTGACAAATCTGATTTCCAGAGAGGACTCCTTGTCAAACCGAGTGCAGGGATAAAGTTTCCGAATCAAGAAGGCTTGAGAGAGGAGCCGCAAAAGTCTAGCAGAGGACAGTGAACACTTGGAAAATCACACGTTGCCACAGAACAAGAGGAGTGACGCCGCCGGGCTTTCCTGTGGAAAAGCCTTTCCTGGCCATAAACAGATAATGAGAACGTGATGTAATCCTGGCTAAAATTAGGTTTTAGTGTTACTCTGCTGGGATGTGAAAGGTGATAGATAAGAGGGGGAAAATGTTTTCCAAGTGGCTTTTAAAGGTATCCAAATATAACCGCCTCCCACATCAGTCTATTAACAGGCACACTTGAGACATTTCCCTCTTCAAAAGGACTCTTAGAAAAAGCAATGATGTGCTCTCAACCTCCTCCTTTATAAGACAAGGTTTACGAGGGTCAGAGAGGCTCTGCGCGCCCACGGAACACTCCTCCTATTAACAGGCCCCCCGCCTGCCTCGGTGTGGATTTGGGCCTCGTGCTGCTGTCATCGGTTGCTAGGGAAATGCTTGAAAGTCTTTAGTCACTTCTAACAAAATCTGGCTAAAAGTAAAGACAAGTCCACTTACAGGCACAGGAATGGGCATGGGGAGTAGAAACATGGAGGAATGTGGTCTTACTGGAAGGGGAGGAGATCAGAGATGCCCTAAGTTGAGCCCCGCTGCCATGTAGGGACCATGACAAGGAGTTACCTGGGTGTTAGGATACACCCTGGGCATCCGGGAAGGCCCCTCCCCCATCGAGGGCAGGGTCCTACCGACATCCAGGGGACATAAAATAGCTTGGGACGGTGTGGTGGAGAACGCCCTGGGCACTTGTTCTGGTCAAAGAGAAGGTCAGAAACGCCACACGCTGCCTCCGAATTCTATGGTTCTGTCTCTACTCTTCTCCCTCTACCAAGATGACTAACCCTGGGCACGACGGGGGGGGGGGAGGGGGGGGCTGCTGGTTTGGCCTAGGTCCTGGAATAAAGACGATGAACCTCAGCTGGTCCGCAGCTGACCTCTAATCTTGCAGGCGTCTGCAGCATGGGGTGCAGTAAAAGCGGATGAACACAGACCCTCTTTATTGACGTACAAGGGCAAAGACATCCCTCCAGAACCGGCCAGGAGAGTCCATTATTTGTTGTATTGCTGTATACTGGCACGAGGTTCACAACAGAAAGGCACACTGGCCCTCCACCCGAAGCTGTACCAGGCGGAAGATTTACTTTTCAGTTCTTGGACTGAACCTCTACTGCTGAAGAGGTTTGCTCGGATGGAAAGTTCTGCGCCTAACACCCACAGTGACCTGACAGAGCGCCCCAAGGAGGGCTGGCTCCTTCTACTCCTATCCATAGGCTTCCAAAGTTAGCCAGAAATCATTTGTAGGAGGGGAACCAGAGGCACAGCCATTCATGGCCAGCTTTCCACTTGGAGGTAAAACGCATCTCCAAACGCCCATTTACGGGCAACCTTGCAGAATCAGGACCTGGAATGCACTGCCCCATTGAGTCCAGGCAAGCTCGGTGGGTTGATGGAAGTCAAGTCTAAGGGGTGGAGGTGGAGGTGGAGGTGGGGGTGGGGGTGGGGGCTGGGGGCAGGGGGCTCTCTGAATCGAGGCCCGGAATGTCTTTGGTGGATTCACAAAGTGGGGCTGCCGTTGAGACCCGCTTCCCCGTTTTTAGAGCACAGGCTGGGCGAGAAGGTAAAAACACTTTGATGCTCGCCCCGGGCTAAATCAAAGACAGCTGAGCGAAAGTTCAGGCACCATGAAATTAATAACATCACTGGTGGAATCGCTCCACCATAGGTTTAGGATAAACCCCGTAAAAATCCGAAATGCACGAAGGAGATTACTTGAGTGGGAATCAATCATTTCTCCACTGAAATTTCTGACATATCCTTATACAGTATATTTGCTGGGTTCATAATTCACCAAAGTTGCTTCCTGAAGCCTGAGCATTGCTGGGCTTTCTGAGTAATTGAGACAAATTTTGTTTGTGCAATAAATTCCAGGCAAGAGTGTATTTGACTTCTGCACAGGAAAGGAAAGAATTCTTATGTAAGCTGCAAAACAATAGCGTTTTATCTTATCTGAGGAACTTATTGCTGCTGCTTGCCTGTGTGTGTTTTACTGCCAAAATAAAATAAATTGAATCAGCTCACACATGATAACATGCTCTTTCCTAACTCATACTAATTGCTTGGCTAATTGATGTTTGTTGAACTTTCTCCATTTCATTGAGTGATTAGGTACAAAGCTAACAGTTGACATCTGTAGGCGCTTAACTGGCGTCTGTAATTACTGTTAATGTTAAATAATTGTTAGTTAATTGGAGTGGTAACTGACTGAATAGAATCCAGATTGTGAAGCAAAAAGAAACCTAGTTAAATAAACATACATTTTCAGAGAAAACAACATTTTTCTGCGGTTGTCAGAAACCAGAAATAATCCAGAGGCCCCGGGATGGCCACAGGCTTCCTCCGTGCAGGAAACCCTCCAGGCCCGGAGCTGACCCCTCTACTTGAAAGTGTCACTAGTGAGGAGGCCCTTTGTCATAGAACGGCTCTCACTGAAGACTCTCCAGAACAGACTGGCTGTTTTTTGTTTTGTGTTTTTTTTTTTTTTTTTAATCGCAACAGTGCGCTACGAGTGCCTATTCCTTTTTCTGACACAATCAAATACCACAGCGTCGGTATATGAATGGACTGAAGGGAGGGGCTGGTCAGCAGGCAGGCTTTTTTGGGGTTTTTTGGCCGATATTGCCAAAGATGGAGAACATTCTTTCAGAGGACAGCAGCGAGCGAACGGATAGAGTAAGCGAAGAGAGCTGTAGTGGGCTCCAAAGTAAATGGAGTGGAGTCTGATCATCCGACTAGAAGGAAGGGGGTGGTTACACTGTCATCTCCAGCTCACAGGGGTGGCTCTGGATCCAGAGAACGGGCCCACTTTTTATCTGGAAGGGGGGCCTCGCCTCCACAGTTCTCCAAAAACGCCATCGGGATCAATCTGCATGCTCAGAACATCTCCCACCCCTTCCCCAAATGTCCGGGGATGGGATCCAACATTTAAATACCCAGGATCTCCCATCTCTGTCCATACACAAGGGCAGGGAAAGATCAGGCGACAGTTAATGGGAGAATATCCGGAGAGAAACATTCTCCTCACAAAAATGTGGAAGGTTTTTTAGGCCCTTGCTGGTGGTCTCACGCGAACTGTAGAAGGCATCTGTTTCCAAGAATTTTCAAGGAATAATTCTATACAACAAATTCTGTGCGTAAGGGTCTGGCTCCTATAGGAAGGTCAATTTCCATAACAAAAGGAGCTGATTGCGTGCTATTTGCAGTGTGGGGTAGTAGAAGGACCCCAACTACTCATAACTCCTTTGTCTGAATCAAGCACCAATTACCCTTCAATAGTATTTAATTTTCCACACATCAGACATCTCTATCTCCTCAAGACCCAAGAAATTGCTCTGAAGCAGAACAAGAAAAGGTCCAGAGAAAGAGAAAGAGTGACAGTCTTCCCTTATCTAGGATTTAAGACATTACAAAAACGCAACTGATTCACAGACGCTGAAATTGGCTCAGTTCGCTCTTCTGCACATGGGGGATGTCCTTTCCGTCCTGTTCTCCTTAGGAGGGGACCCAAGACACCACAAGGAAGTGTAAAATGCTCTCCATATGTTCATTATAACTGGGTTTCAAACTCCACATCAAGTTTCTCTTTTTAAAGAAAGCTATCCCATGGTCAACTGCACTGTTTCCACTTAACAGAGAAAGCACAGGATTGTTTTAGGGGATGGGCTTTTCGTAAAAGCCAACGGTGGTCCCGGTGGGAATATGACTTTTATCTTGTCATCAAACCGAAGAGTTCCCCTTTTATGTCTAAACGTAATGAATGAGGTGAGATCATCACCGTTAAACAGATACTAGCGTATCTTATGTCTAGCAACTTTTCTCTCACCTCATCTTCTCAAATCTCCACCAATTTTTTGGCCGGCTTTTCCTTCTATGCTGCTGATAAAACCACACTGTCAAAAATACCCAAAGGCCCCACTACCTTGAAGGCTTCGACCTCATCTGTGTCCCACGGAAACCCTCCGTGCAAAATCGACCCCAAGGACAGGCTGTATGTCCCCTAGTCTGGTCGGGCCTGGAAAAGGACAAACTGCTCTAGTCGGAGAGAGCTCCAGGTGGCCTCAGTGTTCCATCTGGCGCTCATCAGGGTGGGTGCGGGTCCCCCCAGAATTCCCCATGGCTGGCCTGCTGGGGTATGGGGGGGGGCTGGGGTCCCGCGGAGGGGCGGGCGGGTGCTCCTTTGAAGTTCACATTTCAGTAGACCCTGGGTGCTCACAGCACAAATCCGGGGGCCTCATTCTCGCCTAGCCCTTCCCAGATGTCCATCAGGCCGGGCCCGGCTCCCGAAAAGCTGGCGGAGGGGGCCGGACACTAAAATGTGAGACAAGGGGGAAGTTAAAGAGAAGGGGTGAGAAAGTCGTGGGGTGAAATGCCCCTCTTGGCCACCTCTCATCTTCTCTAACTGCCCTGGTTGCAGGCTGGGTCCTGGAAAAGGGGGCTCTGAGGCGAGAAGGGGTAGCAATTACAGGCCTTTTCTCTTCCCCTGACCTAGAACGGGGACCCACACCGGGGCTGATGTCCTGTAAACAGAGGGCTCCAGGGAACCCCTAACTCCCAGACAGGGCTTCCTCGCTTTTCTTCTTTCCTCCTCAGGTAGCTCTGCCCTGGGGCCCTTCCAGAGTGTGACAGAGATTAACTCTCTTAGCCAGATGGTCAGGCACAGACAGCAAAGTTCTCATCTGCATTTCTGCCTACATAGCAAAGTGGCAAAACCATCAAGGAGGAGGACGCAGAGTGGGTAAGAAAGGGTCATAAATGCTGGCTGGAGACACTGAATTGACTGCGGAGTTCCTTTTAAGGATACACAGTCCAGAATTTGGGGGACCAATCCTGTCGCAGTTCAACCAACTAAATACAGACAAGAAGTTAGTCGGTCTCTCTCTGTGTGTGTCTGTCTCCCTGGGAAAATTAATTTTTTCTTTGGCAGATGGTTGAGTCACAAAGACAGAAGGATTCATAAAATTCACATGAACATCCTGTAAACATTTAAACACATAAAGATTAAATAAGGCAACCATGACCTTGATTAAGGTTCAACTTTTTTTTGTTGTTTTTTAGTTTTTTTTTCCTGAAATGTCTACAACCCTAAGCCCTGCAATTTGGAGGCTTACCTCCCCACCTCTTCTGACATGGTCAGCTCTCCCTGGGCGTGTTGCATTGTACGTGCAAGCATGCGCTGTTTGATTGATTCGTTTTACAACGGGAAATTAAAGGCATCGGAAGAAAGCGATGATTCACATCCCCCAAACACAAGAGCCTTACGAGTTCTCTACTAAACTGGACAGACGGTACAATACAAGAAAAGTCAAAATAAAATCCAAAGGCAGAAGTGACGCGTACCTCCTCTGCTTCAGCCCTTCCTCCCGTCCCAACTAATTGTTTGCTCCCCACCAGAGATGCTGGCGCAGGACCAGGAGGTTCTGCCGTGGTTGAAAATTCTCACCTAACGAGGCGAAATGGCTTACTGAAGCTCACAGACCCACAGGACTCGGGTCATATCCCCCGCGACTTCAGCCGCGACTTCAGCCGGAGCTCTGTCCCCAGACTGCTCAGGCCAACATCAAAGCTGCGCCCCGCCCCCCCGCCACAATCAGCTTGTGAGATTAGCACTGCCCTCCCACGGTGAAATTTTATGGACCAAATCTGCCCGCCACCAGGCTCAGCAGCATAATCTCACCAGCAGCTGAAAGCCAGGCTTCTCTAAGGCCAGAACACTGTGGGAGTCCCGGGAGGGGGAGGTGATATGCAGCTTTAAACATCTGGAGGCGGAGACACACACGTGTCAGATTCCCTGCACTCTCGTTAGACTGTTCGATAAGCTGAAGCCTTGAAGATTTTGCCAGCAGTGTTTGTTACCTGGTGTAAATGTGCCCTTTCTTACGATGCTTTTTATTGCTCTTGGCTAAGAATACTGGACAGAGACGGGGGACCTGACGCGAGGGCAGGCAGGCCGCTTTGCAGGAGAACTTGAACTTGACGTGCACGAAGCTGACAGTTCCTTGAAGGCCTTGTCAACCGTCCGTCCAGTAAACACTGCCACTACCCCGAGTAAAAACAGAGCAAAGACCACAAGCACATATCGAGACTCCGGGCACCTGTCTTGAAGCAATTATCGACGTTATCACTCTACAATGAATCTCTTTTTGAAGTTGTTTTCCTGATATTTAGCAGTTTGAATACTAATCCCCTTAACAAAACTGCCCCCAAGCGTTCCCCCCTCCCCCGCCCCGCTAATCTCCTTCTCTCCAGGGGGAGGGCGGGTGCTGGGTACCAGTCAGTCGACTTTGCCGCACCTGGATTTGCATTGATTCCTCTCTTGTCATTCATGTTACCAACAGGAATTAGCATAAGGCATTAAGGGAAACTCTGGAGGAGAAAAGAAAGGCCATTTTGATGGAAATAAGGGGCAAAGGAATAATCTGCCATCAACTAAAATGCTTATTTGTGTATGGTTTCCCAAGCAAAGCTTAGAAAAAGCCTGTGTTGATTTTAGTGCACACAAAGAAACCTTAATCCTTTCAAGGCAACTAAATCACCCCCAGAAAAGCAGCTCAGAAGAAAGGCACCCTGTCAGAGGCATGACTATTCACAACCAAATAGATGCCACAAATCACACTCTGTAAGTAAACAAAAATAAGAATGTGGGAAACGTTTGGTTGGAAAAGGGAAGGGGGGCAGGGGCTGCAGGGAGCCATTCTCATCGATCACTCTTCAACTTCCCTGAAGAGAGCCTTTCAGCTCGGTGAGGGCAGCAAGGGCCTCAACGCAGGTCCCGGAACGGAGCCAGCTCCCACTCGAGGGCTGATCCCAGAGAGGGGACACACATTCCAAAGCTTTTTGGAGCCAATGAGCAGAAGCAGAAGGGAAGCTTGGGGCTGGAGGTCCTGTGTGTGTGGGGGGGGGGGGTGGGGGATGGGGAGCGGGGGGCACCCGAGACCTCCTTTCCAGGCCCTGTCCTAACTTTTATCTCCTCCTCCACCCCCTTCTCTCACCCAGATTTGGATCCACCCGTGTCTACCCATCCCCTTCCCTCATCAAAACGAGCAATAATAGGCATTTGTACATATGAGCACTGCATGCTATGAACCACAAGCATCTTCTTTTATTGGGCTTTTAGCCTTATGGATAACAAATTTATACAAACTTCCAGTCCATCAAAAAATATGATGACATATAAAACCGGAATACTCCCTCCATCATGCCATAAAAAAGATAAAAACTCAATGTGACAATAATTCTGGGAGTAGCAGCCATCACACTAGCATCGACACCTCAAGGGAACTCTAAACATAATGTACTATTTAAAATGGCAGTTGGGTTCAAATTCTGAAATAATCTGGGAGCTCAAAAAAAAAAAAAAAAAAAACAAAAAAACAAAACAAATAACAAAAAACAAAAACACAACCAAAAACCCGGCACTTGGAAATGTGTCTTACTGAACCCAGCTTGCAAAAATGCTGGCCAAGGCAACTAAGCGGATGTGGAAGTGGCTTCAAATTCCTCCACTCCAGGGAGGCCCCACTCTGTAACTTGTACCAAGTACTGGTCCCAGGTAACAACAGCAGGAGACTACCACAGACAGCACCCCGTCTGTATTTAGTACCGACCATGCAAGCACCCAAATCAGGTTCCACAGCGAAGGGGAGAAAGTCACTCAGTGTATGTAATTTATACCTTTCCAATTATACACCTTTGCGAAGGCAGTGATTGGAGACTCCCTTCGATTTCGTGATTTCCAACAACACTGCTACAAATGAAAACTGCAGTGATCGAGGACAAGTTTTCCCTTAATGCACTGTTATATCATTAGCCTGTCTTAGTCTGGTATTGCAGTTTGGAAGAAATGAATGGGACAGCACATATTTAAATTTTGCCCTCTTGCTCGTTTAGGAACTTCACAGAAAGCCCACAGCAGACTGAGGCTTGGTTTATGACCATAAGCCAGTGCATACTAAACATCCACTGGTTATCAGGGTCTGCAGGAGGAATCAGCTATTTATAGTTCTATTTATAGTTCTCCGACTGCGGGGTAGTTGATAAGTAACAATACAGTGAAGGCATTTTGAGAACTATTATTCTCCATTACCGCTTCCTGCATTAAATTAAACTCACATAGATAGCAGTGATTTCTTAGTCAAAGCAATTTAAATAAGGATTCAGCGTATTCTTCAAAAAGAAACCATTCTGGAATACAACACCAAAGCATACAGAATCTGTCTCAGGCAAAAAACACACAGGGTGAATCGTGGCTCCAGAGTGAAAAATGAAAGGCCGTTTGTTTTTTATTCTGATTTTCTAGGCAATGACAATGAAACAAATACAAAAATCAGCCATTGCTCAGAACGAAGGTGTCTTACCTTTGTTTACAATAACAGTATTGAAGAGCTTTTCAGAGCTGGCATCTGATGCCTGAAAAACAAGAAAGGGAGAAAAAAATGTGATTATGGTCGTTAATATTGTCATCACCATCATCACTGATTTTCAACCAGTTCACTACATTTTTAGCAAAACCTGACAGGGAAAGCAGCAATTTCCCCCAATCGTCCATAAGGTGGCGCTATTTGACTGCACGAGACAGACCTGCAGTGCAGCTCTTTGCTGGGGGAAAAAATCTGATTTTAAAAACGTGTCCTTATTAGACATATTATCTGTGCAAAACATATTTCTATGAGATGATACACAAAGCAATTCAGCTCATTCACATAATGATTTTGCAATTTCGTTGACAGATCATTATTTTGGAAATGGTGCTTTTTTTTCTTTGAGATGTACAGACATGCCTATTTTTCAATGTTCTTTCACAACCCAGAAATGCCTATTATTTAACGCTATGCTTTTCCCCACTAAAAAGTAATGGCTAGCACTTCCGGAAATTAATTTAAAGATTCAGCTGATGACCTCGAGATCCTTGTTCTTCCTAGCAAACCAGGACGACCTTGGTGTTGAAACAGAAGCAAGCTGACCTGCCCCCAAACCTGACACGATGCACGCCACAAGCGTCACATCCTTCCCATTTTCTAGAATCGTATCTGCTAATTACTACAGTGGCTTGAGGAAAGTGAAATAAACCTGTTTCAACAGCAAGAGTAAAGCCAGGGTAAATTATACACTAATGTTCTGGAAAATAAACACACAGTTGATTTGGAGGAAAATGCCATAATGCTGTAGAGGCACGGAATATTTGTAGAACTTCTAGAAAAAATTAAACAATTGAAGTAAACATGAGCATCCCCACTACGATAATCTGAAAATGGACCTGCATTTAAAGTTACAATGGCTATGCTGCAACCCTTGCCATGCAACCCTTGTAAATCATTTGTCTTTCACACTTTATACATAGAGATGCATATTTTGGCAAAGCAAAGCATAGCATGTTGAACAAATATAGAAGGAACTGTAAGAATTGGGGGGAGGGTATATCCCAAGTACAGCATATTCCGTGACTCTGGGGCTGGGGGGGCTGACTTTGGGGACAAAGAAGGTACTCAATTTAGCCTTTCTGTGTTATGCTGATGAAAAAGAGATATTCGTATGTATATCTGGGGAACATATTCTGGTTTTCAATGCAAGGGATACAGAAAGACAAAAAATACTTTTATCATGAGTATTTCCCCCTTTATTTTCCTTCTAACCTCCCTACTGTAGAGGTGGTTCAGAAAATTAATAGATCAAGGGGAAAAAATGAATGTATGTGTAAAACAGGGATTGGCCTGCACACACATGTATATACAGTTTAAAATAAACCCTAGATAGCTTTAAAATTTTTTTCGTATGAATAAAAAATATGCCAAAGTCCTTCCTGACACCTTAGAGGTAGTTAAATAAAACTATACAATAGCTTTTCAGAAAAATAAGCTGCCAAAAAAGTGTGGCATGGAGAAAGAAACAAAATATGCCTTAAACAAATCAGAAAGATTGTTAATAAAGGCAAAAATTACAGTAATAGTGCTGTGATATTGCTATCTGTGGTGAGATGTCTAGGAATGTGAGTTTTCCCTGCTAAAAACTCAGAGATAAGCCTGTGTCACCATTCTTGAATGAAAAAAGCATCTCTTAGTTTAAACTGGAAGGACTACGTTAAATTCATGGCTTTTAAAAACAAACTCCGGCTGATATGTTTAAAAGAAAGAAAAACAGTCCATTAATGAAATCATCTTAAAACGGAAATCACCTTTGCGGATACAGGGATTACCTATTAAAATCTGTCTAACTGGCCCAAAGAAATAGGACAATAAGTGCAAATGCACCCCAAATGCAGAGAACGTGGGTGAGGAAAGGAAATGGTTCCCGATTGAGTTTTTATTTGTGTGGGTGTATGAGAGAGATCAAATAGGACAGAAGCTGCAGGTTAACAGGCCCTCCGGTTGTCTGAAACACCTCCTTGGGGCTGTGGCCTTTTGTCGGCTCCCCTGCTCTACACAACACACGCTATTCTCAAGGAGGCGGTTAAGTGTTCCTTATATCTGAAGCGAGCTTAGAAAAAGTGATTATGATGCCAACCAGTAAGTTATTAAGGAAATAAGTCTGACAGGATATTCAGAGAAGATTAGGAGTGTGCCCGCTAATAAAAGCTGAGCCCTTTAATTTTCTGATGCGTGTCACAAAGCCTGAAACGATGCCTCTTCTGATTGGGGAAGGGGCCGCCTCAAAAAAAGCCTCCTCAGGAAAACACCCCAAAGAAAAACACTGCAATGGGACACTGGCTCATCATGAAATGATTCTGGATCCCTTCCTTCTCCCACCCAGGTGGCTGAAACTATGGCAGCCCACCGTCCTGAGAAGTCAGAAAGGAGCTTCTTGGCCAAAGTCTGAAGTGGAAACTACAAGAAAATCCTTGACATTTCCTCCACCAACTTTCCAAATTCGACTTCTGCGTTTAAAGCATCTGTGTAAATTATTTGGCCCTTTATCTTGGGGACGTTTTCTTTTTCGTGATTTTTAGAAGAAAAAAAAAAAAGTCTGCAATTCCTTGTACTACCTGGGCCATTTTCCTGGCCGACTTTTTACTTTTATTTTTCCATCACGAACGTCGAATGGAAACATGGTGAGTGAGAGGCGAGTCGAGGTTTCCCTTCTCTCCTTTTTTTAACACAGGGGCACCCTTACACGCTAAGGACTTCTACATTTTGCCCTCATTTCGCTTCACGCCCCTCGCTCGGTTTGGGAGGGTGAGGGAGTAAAGTGGCTGCATCTAAAAAGGACAGAAAACAAAGCTCTCTTTTGGCTGCTTTTTAATGGGGGGAGGGGGGAGGGAGAGATTTTTTTTGATACTAAAAAAATTACTAGAGGCCGTAGTTGGTGTTTAGGGAAAAGTTAATCAGTCAAACAGATTGGAGGAAAGAGCGCCGAGAATGGGAAAACGAATGCGAGCCTTCCGTGCAGACGGGGGTGGGATGCGGCCGCTCGGGTTCGAGGGCCACCTCCGTTCTCTCCGGCCGCAGACCCCGGGGCGCCCTCCGCACCCGCGCCCGCAGGGAGACGGACTTCCCAACAAGGGAAGAGAGGCCTCCTCGAAACTTAAGCGCGAGTTCTTTCAGCGACTGCCGCCGATCGCGAGCCCAGACCTCCTCTGCCTTCCCTTGGCACCGCGTGCGGGCCGGGATCCCGACCTCGGAGCGGCAGCGCCACGCCGCGCCTCGGTCTCCAGCCCGACTGGGCGCAGGCCCCGGCCCGGGCCCCGGCCCCGGGTCGGCTGGAGCCCCTCGGGACCGGAGGCGCCGGGCCGGCTGCGGCCCCCCGGCCCTGCCGGGCACGTCCGCGCCGCCGCTCCCCGGCCGACCTCGGCCGGCCCACGGAGGAAAGTACAAAGGCGGGCGGCCAGGCCGCGGAGGGAGGGTGGGAGGGAGGGCAGAGGGAGGAGGGGTGGCGAAGGGGGGCCCGGGCGCGCCAGACGCGAGGCGCCCGCCCCTGCCACCTCTGCCCGCGGGCCCGGCCGCCGCAACAAAGACCCCCGACCCGGCCGCCTCCCTTCCGAGCGCGGGCGGCGAGCGAGGGAGCCGCGCCCCCGGGGCTGCATTACCTGGTCGCAAAGGGTTAAGCGGTCCTGTCAGCCCCAAGTTCATGGTTTGGTTCCTTAGCAGGGCTCACGATGGGGGATCGGCAGAGACCAGGGGGAAAAAAGCGGCCAAACACACGAAGAGAAAACGCCCAACTCCGACCGGGCTGCGTCCGCAAGTCTGTCCTCGGTTCCTCGCGAAAGTCTGAAAGCGGATGCACGGGACCCAAATCCGTACGAGAGCAGCAGCTGGCGGCGGCCGAGCGCCAGCGCCGCGCACACATCCAGCGCGGCCGAGGCCGGGCGGCGGGCGGCGGGGGGAGCGCCCGATCCGCGCCCGCCCGCTGCCTCCGGGCCGCTCCTGCGGCGCACGGGTCGGGCCGGGCACGGCGGGGACCCGAGCAGCGTCCCGGGCGGGCCGGCGGGCGGGCGAGGCGGAGAGGAGCGGCCCGAGCCGCGGCCGCGGCGCGCGGAGCTAAGAGCGAGGCGGCGGCGGCGGCGACAGGACAAAGGAGACCATGTGCGGAGGGAGGGAGGAGGGAGAGGGAGGAGGAGGAGGAGGGCGCGCGGCGGCGGCGGCGGCGGCGGCGGCGGCGGCGGCGGCTTCTCCCCGGCGGCCGCCTCGGGCTCCCCGACTGTCGGTCCCGCCTCTCCAGCAGCGCCGCGGCCCGAGTGGTCCCGGTCCCGCCGCCGCCGCCGAGGCGCTGGAGGGAGACGCTCCGGGAGTCTTTTTTCGGGGCCGATCTCGCCGGGCGCGGCGCGGGAACGCTGCAGCGGCCGGGGCGCCGGGAAGGCTGCGCGGGGCCGACGGCGCCTCCTGGCCGGAGCTCGCGGGCGGCGGGCGGGCGGCGGGGAGCGCCCGGGGCTGGCTGGGCTCCGGCCCGCGCTCCGCTCGCGGGCGCCTGCCTCTCCCGCCGGCTCCCCGCTCAAGTGAACTCCATCGGCGGCCGCCGCCGGCGCCGCGGACTCCCAGGCTGGACGGGCGGCAGGAGGGGGCGGCGGCGGCGGCACGGGGGCCCCTCGCTCCGGACTTCGCTCCCCGACTGCGCCGAGCGCGCCTCCTCCAGACGCTCGCAGCTCTCGGAGCGGGACTTCCTCGGCGCGCCGAGCCCGAGCCGCCGGTGCCGCCGCCCCTCCTCCGTCCCGCCCCGCGCGCCCCGCCCCTCGCCGCCCCTCCTCTCGGCCCCGGCGCCGGGTCGGCCCCGCGGGGGCGCAGTCCCCGGGTGCGACATCGACAGCTGTCGCTCCCCCCCCACCCCGCGCCTCGGGCCCTGGGTCCCCATGGCTGCCTTCCCCGCGGGCGGGCGCGGCGGGAACTGCAACGCTCCTCGCCCTCCCCACAGTTGCCGCTTCCAATATCGCGCCGCGGCAGGGAAAGGCCACTAGGCCCGCAGCCTGGGGTGGAACTGAGACCAGGCCAGGCTCGTCTGCAAAGAGAGGGCTCTCTGGGCGGTTGTGAGGGCCTGCTGAGAAAGTGATGTAGGTCGGGCGCCCGGCACACAGTAGGTGCTCAAAACAAAATAATATGCCCACTGTTGCAAATGAAGCGGGGGGGGGGGGGGGTGGTCAGAGTCCAGTATTAGAACAAAAAGGTCTTCATCTCGCCTCGTTCCCACCATGATCAGAGACTCAATGTAGTTTGTCAAGTCCTAGGGATAATCCACAGGATGAACTGGCCATTTACAAACACCCCCCGCCCCTTACTCTTCAAATCCACTTGTATCTGCACACCTCACACGCACAAAAGGGGAGCGGGTTGGTTCCCCAGGCGTCTACCAGATGTAGGAAAAGGACGAAAGCAACGCACAGCCTCACTAAATGGAGGGCAATTACTATCACCGTATCATTTGTCATCCTCGTGTTCTCTAGTGCTCAGTGTAGGGTCTGAGAAGGAGAAGGAGGGTGGGGGGGCTCACTGACCACAAACTTGGTGTTTGGCAGGTTCCCCTGTACAATCCACTCCTGCCAAAGCCTACCCAGCTCCCTTCTGGCCCTGGTGGCCCCTCTGCAGAATGCTGGCTTCCTTACTCATGATTTCAACCCCAGAGACCCTGCAAAGGTACTGGGCCCTACACGGGGGCAGGAGACCCTCTGCAAAGATCTGGAGCTTTAATTCCACGCCTGCAGCATGACAAAGTCCCTCCTTAGTGCCCAGGAAAAGTTGCTGTGATTTTCCCAGCACAAGCGGGAGGAAGCGGCAAGCGAGGTGGAGATTGTCCCTGGGAGGGTTCCAGGGGTAGAGGCTCCCTTGGGGGAGTGACGGCCACTGACAGGTCCTATGTCCCTGCTGGTGCCACTGTTACCTGGATTGCAGCAGAGAAGAGAGGAGGGAACAGGGCTTGGGAGAGACGTATATCACATACAAATGCCACGGAGACTGGCTTAAAGCAATAATGTCCCTTCCTCACCTCTTTGAAGTTCAACATCCATCACTGTTGGATTTCATGGCACTCCTGAAAAACCTCTCAAGGGTAAAATGGGGGGGGGGGTGCTCGCTGTATGGCGTAATTTTTTTCCCCTTTCACTTTCACATATGAGGAATTTTGGAAATAAGAGGGTCTCTTTTCTCTCTAGCCTCACCACCTTCCCGAAAACTGGCAGCACTATGTGGTATTTCTAAAGACTTTTTTTTTTTTTTTTAAGATAGGTAATAGCCATTTTCTCTACCTCTACCCCCAAAGCAGTCAGAAGGAAAGGTGCCTCGCAGAAAGCAGAAGGTGGCAGTTGGATTTTCCCATTGCTTATAAGATGTCACAAAACCCAGCTGAGGCCCTCAGGCTAGGGGCCTTCATTCTGAAGCTGTCTCTGCAGTAAGAGAGATAGCTCAAAGGCAAACATTAAATTTTCAAGAAAAGACATTAAAATGTTGTTTCTTTGGGAACAATCAGAACGGGACGGTTTTCTTGTCTTGTTGCTCTAATAAAATCAATATTACAGGGAAGAAATTGCCAGAGCTCCTGCCAGGTCCCCCACAGGGTAAACTGAGATGCAGGAAAGCACAGGGAACTTAGCTGACCAACGAAAACAACCACTGAGCCCTCTGCACTGCTTTCATCAGACAGCATGCCTGCCACTTAACCAGGCCTTGCATTAGATTGTCATCTCTGATTATCAGGGACTAGATCTCAGAGCAGCCTGGGATCATCTGCATCCGTCCCCGTATTTTGATGATCTGTAACCAGGAGGAATGTGGAAACACCAGCAGCCAAGCTTCTGGAGGACCCACAGAACTGGCTTCTGCGCTCTGTGTCCCTATTCGGTCCCCTGTGCCAGCCTGTGTGGCTTTTGCCCTGTGAGGCCCACCACCACCACTTGGTGGGCTCCCTTCCTCCAACTCCCCCCAGACACTTGAAGGAGTTCATCTTGATTCGTTTACAGGTTTTGTTCCCCCTCCTTTCTGAAAGGGAGGGAATCAATGTCAACATTGGAAAGGAAGAGGTATAGAAGCATCAGAAGTATGAAGAAGGAAAGGAAAGGAAAGGAAAGGAAAGGAAAGGAAAGGAAAGGAAAAAGGAAAGGAAAAAGGAAAGGAAAAAGGAAAGGAAAAAGGAAAGGAAAAAGGAAAGGAAAAAGGAAAGGAAAAAGGAAAGGAAAGGAAAGGAAAGGAAAGGAGAGAGGAGGGAAAGAATGATGGATAATCACCCCAGGTGACTGGATCCTGGTCAGAGACGTGACTTTCAAGAATCAAGATTCATTGTGGTTGTTTTCCCTTGAGAAACTTAGTTTCCCTTTATTGTAATTTTCACCTGAAGATTACAAAGTCAAAGGCTGGCAGCCACTGTTTCTGTTACATTCAACAGTTTTAACATACTAACCACTCATGGCTTCTTAGGCCTTCAGCCTCTGAACCAGATCTAAGGAGGGCAAATCTTACAAAGTGGGTTCCCTAATAAGAAGCAGGTAGCAAGAATACGGACTCAATAGTCTTTCCAGTGCAGATCAATTATTTCAGAACCCAAACCAGATTTTAATATATGAGCAAAGACCTTGGCCAAATTTATGATTTACCAGCTAAAACTTAAAACACACACACACACACACCCACACACCCACACCCACACCCACCCAAGCCCAAGCTAAATTAAAATATGGAATCATCTTTCAATCTCAAAATACATCTAGAGATAAACAAGATTTGAAAACTAATGGTGCTTCTTCTACATCAATGTAAAATGGCTAAGTTCTGAAGCCTAAAATGTGCTTTGATTCAATTTGTAACACAAGTTACCAGGCTGAGATTAAACCTTTTTTTGGTAAATTATTTCTTACAAATTCTGGCCTTCTGTGGAGCATCTTATATAGAAAAAGCTTCTCAATTGTATGGTGTTCTCGCTCCTAAAGATAATGAACTTCAGGCACTCCCTGACAGAACATGGGGTGGGTGACTCGGTGGGTGGAGTTCAAGGAAAGAGGAAGCCTTTATATTTTATGTTTTATTTTTAAAGTTCTTTTTTTTTAATTTTTTTTTTTTTTTTTTTTTTGAGAGCGAGAGAGAGATTGACAGAGAGAGAGAGAGAGGGAATCCCAAGCAGGCTCGGCATGGTCAGTGCGGAGCCCGATGTGGGGCTTGAACTCATGAACTGTGAACTCATGAAGGCCACGCCTTCTCCTGGATTCTTTCCATACGAACCACCGTACTGATGAGGAAAACGACCACTTGAACATCAAAAACACCAATCCAGAAAGTGGTGGCTATGATCTGCCCCACCTGCATGGGGGAGCCTCACCTGCACACAGGCACTACCCTGGGTGCCCCAACCCTTTCCGATGGGGTCAGCACCTGGAGACTGGGTAGCTTGGGTCACATACATAATAAGGCTGGTGGGATCTTCTTGATAGATGATAAAATCCAATCTCGAGTCAAGCAAAATGCTGTGAAGAGTTCACCAGGCTGCAAGATGTAATCAACCTCCTAATAGGGAGAGCTTCAACTTCTTCAAACGTAAAATAGCATTCATCCCAATTATGCCATTTTGACGTGCTGAATTGTAATTTCTGACTCAAACAGGCCTACAGTTTTATCTGTGACTATGGGAATGGTTTCTTACTGGTGCAGAGGTGTGTTTTGAATTTTTTGTTCCTCTTCTCTGTGTGGGATACTCACCACCTCAATGTGATTAGAAATTTTTTTTTAATGTTTATTTATTTTTGAGGACGGGGGGGAGAGAGAGAGAGAGCCAGGGAGGGGCAGAGAGGGAGACAGAATCTGAAGCAGGCTCCAGGCTCCAAGCTGTCAGCACAGAGCCTGATAGGGGACTCGAACTCACGGACCCTGAGATCATGGCCTGAGCTGAAGTCCGGTGCTTAACTGACTGAGCCACCCAGGCACCCACCTCAATGTGATTTTAGATTCAACCATTCAATAACTATGTCTTGCACATCTGTATTCCCGCCAGAGCACAGGAATGGCAAAAGAAACAGTCGTGAGCCTGGAGTGCCCAGCACTTTACTGTCTATTTGTGAGGATATAATGCTAGTCTATTCCCTGTCATATGCCTTCTTTCTGAACCAACCTGGTTTCTTGCGGTATAATTCACATTTTGGAATTTGTTTACCTGGCCGGTACCCCGCGTAGTACTGGGAGGCCTCCCTCAACAGCTGCCTGGTGAGAGAATGAATGCATGGCCAAGGCTTTCCCAGGCTGCTCGTAAGGTGCCTGACAAGCACTGGGGTACCTGATAAAGTGGAGGGAGACTCAGGGCAGAGGTCTCCCTGAGGGGCCTGCTGCTCCTTATCCATGGCAGGTGAATTTATTTATTTTAAATATTTATTTTTGACAGAGAGAGAGAGAGAGAGAGAGAGAGAGAGCGCGCGCGCTTGAGCAGGGGAGGGGCAGAGAGAGGGGGAGACACAGAATCCGAAGCAGGCTCCAGGCTCCGAGCTGTCAGCCCAGAGCCCGACGCGGGGCTCGAACTCACGAACCGCGAGATCATGACCTGAGCCGAAGTCAGACCCTTAACCGACGAAGCCACCACGACGCCCATTTTAAACTGTAGATCACGATCGCCTCCCCTAGTGATGAGTGGCTAGTCAACCTCGGATGGCCCCAAACCCCTCTGGCTCTGTGCCACCCACCCCTTCCGAACAGGTGATTTTAAAATGGAAGGTTCATTACTTATCACTCCGAAAGGAGGCTACAATATCTCATGCTCATACTGTCGTAAAGCAAAAGCCTCTACCATTATATGCCTGTGTTGCTACAATTGATCATCGGGCTACAACAAGAGGGAAGTAAATAAACCGAACTGGGTTAGTTTATGATGCATACTATTGAGACGCAGGGGGGAATAAATATTTTCCAAGTGTAGACGTCAAGAAAAAGAATTTTACTTTCAAACTTCACAGTGTACTATAAACTACAGAAGGGGGGAGAAGTATGAAAACCATAAACTATCTCTTACTTACCCACCAAATCTACATTAAAATATTAATATTCAGAATCTGACCATCCCACAGAGAAAGGCGGTGAAAAATAAAAAACATATGTGCAGTCTCTGCTCCTGTCGCCCAGGGGCATCTCATGTTTTGCTCAAGTGCATGAAGTGAAGAACATGAGGCTGTGCCCTCCCGGCCCTCACCTGTGCTTGGCCACACCCCCCCCCCCCCCCCCCCCCGGCCGATCACAGCATTACATACTGGTGGGTGTTTGCAATCTGGGGTCTAAAGACCTGACCCAATATGGAGTTGCAGTTCTAACAAGCATTTCAAGCGTAGTGTGCCTTCCTCACTACCCCATGTTCGGCCATCCGCGTGACAGGGGGAGTCTCCGTTCCCCATTCCGTTGGCCGAACCTGGAACTGAACATTCTCTCGATGCCTGTTGAGATCTAGAATATGCCAGTCCTAGATCTAAGTCAAACTAGACTCTGACACCTACAGTCTAGAACGGTTCCCAGATCCGAAGGGTCGTGGTACAAGCTGCTGGAGCTGTGCTAACAGAAGCAGGACAGGTGAGTAGTTGACCTTCAGACGTTTCGTCGTCTGGAAGGCGACGGACACCCTAGACGAAGGTCATCTGCAAAAGTAACGTGAGAAATGGTGGCCAACTGCAACGCACGTTGGCCTTTCTTTCCCTACAGCCTTTTCCCAAGGGGTTTGCCCTTTCTCCCTGGAAAAATGTTACCTCAAAGTATCAATAATCTCGAGGGTCCTGGAAATTCTATACCCCCCCGTCTACTAACACACACGGACCTAACCAAGCTTCCGCGCTACCCTCTTAGCTTCATTTTGTAGTATCCTGATGGTCCAAATATTTATTTGCGGAAATTCTTGTTGAGCAAGAACGCAACATTTGCTTCTTCTGTTTTGGTGACTCATACAGTTGCTGGGGTACTATGTGGGCAGCTAGAATATCAAAGAAGTCCCTTGGTTTAGCTTTCCTGAAAGCATTCCTGTTGGCGACTGTTTCTGATTTTTTGCCCTTACTCCAATCTTAGCTGTTCTCCCTGGGCCTTGCAGGCTGTCAGTATGGAGTGGAAAAGTCTAACATGGCCAGTACAATAGGCTCTGTCTCTGTGCCTTTACGAATCACATGAACATACTTTGGAAATGGTCAAGGGCTATACGAATGCCAGCTGCTAGGATCATACACTGAGGTTACTTAGGGGTGAGGGCCAGCCTGCACGCCTACCAAGACCTGTTAATTCCTCTCCGGTCCTGTATGATCTCCAATTACAGAGCTTTGCTGCAGAGTAACTGAATCAGCAATTTCTTCTGCTCCAAACTATAGGTTGTCTGGAAGGGTTCCTTAGGGAAATACATTCAAGACGATGTCTGACATGTATTACCTGCTTCTTGGCCCACCTCTGGACACTGTCATCCTTTAGGGGGTTAAATTTCCTTAGTGGTCTCAAGATGCTGCTTTGGAGGGCCAAGATTCAATGCCTTAAGGGCCAGGACTGTGCTCTAACACCCCCCCCACACCCTCCTCCCCCATCACTATTCCCCATAGAATGCCTTTTCTGTGGTAGATGGTCCATGAAGAGTGGTTAGGTCAATGAGTTAAGAATGGATGACCCCATCTTTGCCAACTAAACATGTAAAATAAAAGAATGGAGACATTATCTCAAAAATAAACTGTATAGTCCTTTCCACACACTGCCACCAGCTTAGGGTTTCACAGAATATAGAACCCGCCCCCCCACCCCCGACCGGCTGTCATAATGCTAACAATAGAACACGTGTCAATTCTCTTGAAAACTGACTATGAATTAAACTACCAACCACTGGGGTAGCCACACTCTAAATATGGCCTCTAATACTTCTGTGCGTGCATGCTAACCTCCCACGAGCAGGTAGAGCCTGTGTCCTCTATTCTGGAATCTGGGCTGGGCCTGCAACTCTCTTGACCAGAAAAATGTGGAGGGAGCAATGCTGTGGGACTTCGGAGCTTAGGCGTTAAGAAGGCCTGGCAACTTTCTGCTTCTTTCTTCTTGGAATCTGGGCGCCACGTTGTGAGGAAGCCCAAGCCGACCCACACAGAGAATTCGGGCATCAGGACCAAAGGCCTGGTTGGGTCCCCAGCCCCCAGCCAGGAACGACATGCCGGCCATGCGAGTAAAACATCTTGGCTTTGGCTCCCCTGGCCCTGTTGAGCCTGCCTTAGTTGAAGCCCTGTGGACCAGAGAGCAATGGTTTCTGTACAGTCCTACAGAACTCTGAGAAAATAATTGTGTTTTGAGGTGTTACATTTGCTGTCTCTTACAAAGTCACAGGTAATGGAGACAGCCATCTAGGTCATGCCCCAACGTTCCGAAAAAGGAAGCAGATGAACACACGCCAGGATGAGGCACATCCATGAGCCGTCACCTCTGCTTTCTGGCCCCTGTAAGGGAATGACGGGGCGGGGGGGGGGGGGGGGGATCTTGAGGGTAGAAGAGGAACGCTACTGAAATAAAGATAATTAACGGAAGTGGGAAAATCCTGAAATAAGAAAAGTCTCTGCCGAAATAGGGAAAAGTTTTCTATTTGATAAAGTAGAAGAAAACTTAACGTGACAATGTTAATGCAAGAATAAATCTGATCTCTCCCTTTCCTTTTGGAGGCTGTGAATGTTTGCAAAACTAAAAAGTCTTTAGTAATCCCTTCTTTTATCTAAAACAGATTGCAGTTTTAAGCACAGCCTCATGAAGCTGCAGGTTCAAAGGAACCTGAAGCCGAATTAGCATAAAATCTGGAATCCTCGTTGCCACCAAACGCACAGCCGCCACCTGACAGCTCTTTTGTGATTTTTGGTTTCAAATAGAAACTGAAAGTAGCTGAGGCGGGCATGGGCCAGGGCTCCAAGTGTTTAACACCCACTCCCTCCTATGGACTCACACATTCGAGAGAGCCTTCGCCGGCTCCCTAAAGCCCGCGGTTAGGGAACACAGCCCCCCATGTGGCTGCCCGCCCAACAAAACCCGTGGGGCTGGGTGTTGCTCACGTGACAGAAATACTTGGCTAATACTTTTTGGAAGTGTTAAATATTTTTAAGTAAATTCACAGACCTCGGAGTGAATCTGCTGGGACCGAGTGGGTGGGTGGGGGGGAGGAGCGGGGGAGGGAGGGAGACCACCCTTTCCGAGTTTTTACGTTGCAAATGCCAAGAAACCCACACTCCAGACACTGCAATTTAAACACCAGCAGGTATGCAGATTCCATCTCTCGTGATTCACTTAACACTTTCTGAGCTTCCTCTTTGGGTAATGACAACTCTACGCACCTACACTTAATTCTGGAAAACCCCAGGGGGGCTGCTTTGCCTACTGCTGAAAACAGACTTACCTCTGGGACAGAAAAGTTACACTTCTTTTATAGAAAAGGGGGGGGGAGGTAGTATGTATCTAATTCCCCCTTGAGGAATGCAGGTGCCGGAAGAGGATTTTCTCACCCCCTCGTAGGGAGGGTGGGTTTTGTCCTGAGCCATCCCCGTCCCAGACTTCCTCCTCTGATCCCCATACGATCAAGTGCATGAATTCAAGTGACAGCTGGCTGGGCTGTGTCCACAGCACATGAAAAGCAGGCTGCGACCGCGCAGGGAGGAGAGGCTTGGCCTTCCTTCCCTTCCTCAAGTGCCTGCCACGCCCCACTTAGGGCCATCTGCTCCTGAAGCCACTGCCACCGTGGACGAGGAAGGGGCTTGCTCCGTGGGGTGCGCGATTCACAGGGAGGCTGGTCACGGGCTCACTTTCACCCAGGTCTGTGCCTCCTCTGAAGTTCCTCTACTGTTGGTGTACGACTTTGCACATTCTCCAGGAGGAAAAAAAAAATGTAGTGAGCATCTGGTATTTACACAGAATCTTAGAGGGAGTTGACGGATTTAATTACAAGTGTTAGTAAAACAGGAAAATTGTAGCCAGGCTTTCAAATAGCCACTCGCCTCTAAGTAACAAGACTTTCCTTTGTGCTGCTGGTAAAGAATGTGATTTATTTCCCAGCGAGCTTTCTGGCAGAAGGGGACGTTGGTGAGAAGACAGCTGCTTGGCTGGTAGCTTTTATTTTCATGTACGATGCTGTCCTTCTTATATAAAGATCAAGCTGCAAACAACATTCAACCAGGTCGTGTGCTCTGAGTTGTTTTTCCGTTCGTGAGTGGTGATGGATTTTCTCTCCGTTCCCGGGGCTCACTTACAGCTGACAACATGCATTTGTGAAATGACTGGCTAGGTTTAAAGGCACAACTCAAGGCCAGTAAAATGACTGCAAATAACCGACCTATACGAGGATTAGAGAACTGACCTGATCCTCACTGGCTCTGGTGAGTTTTAATAACTGGTTGCGGGGCTACTGGAGACCATTACGGCGGAGGTCAGGTGCTTGGAAGAGTGCTGTACCGCATCAGCAAGGTCAGGCAATCTGGGTTTTAGAACAGGTCCAGTCGCCACCAGTTGTGGCTTTGGGTCTAAGTCACCAAAGCTTCTCTTCACCATTAAAACCCATATAGGTTGGGGGGCGCCTGGGTGGCTCAGTCGGTTAAGCATCTGACTTCGGCTCAGGTCATGATCTCCCGGTCTGTGGGTTCGAGCCCCGCGTCGGGCTCTGGGCTGACAGCTCGGAGCCTGGAGCCTGCTTCGGATTCTGTGTCTCCCCCTCTCTGACCCCGCCCCCCCCCCTTCATGCTCCGTCTCTCTCTGTCTCAAAAGTAAATAAACATTAAAAAAATGCATATAGGTTGGGACAAATATTCTCTCTCCTGCTATCTTCCATACGTAAGGTTTTGTGATTCTCTATGATCTACTATCTAGAGTATAAACAGAGAACAGTCTCTGCGGTGGAAAATAACATTATCCTTCTTCCATTTGTTTGGAGGTTACGTTGTTATCTCCGTGGGACATACTGTTTGACTTATTTTGTCTGGGGTTCCCACTCTTTTAGAATTTCTTGATAAATCACTGAAATGTCCGAAGTACGCTATGGTTTGCATTTCATCCTTCCAACTGGTGAGTACAATTTAACTTCCTCATCAAAAGAGTCGGGGCAAAGTGGGCCTCACAGGCTCTGGGCGGCTGTCACTTGGTACCACGGGCCCATTAAACATATTTGTCAGCTTTATGCTTTAAAAGCAAAACCAAAAGGGTAAATGTGTCATCACGTACTCTTTAATCTGAAATCTACAGGGGAAGGAGCTCAGAAAGAAAGAAAGAAAATACACACACCCTGCCCTAACCCCCCTGCATGTGCTCGTGCACACACACACACACACACACACACACACACACACACACCAGGACACCACCACATGTGAAGCTGGCTTTTGTCTTCATCAGACCATTCCTGGCCAAGGCAATGTGCACACCACATTGGGAACCAATTTAGTCATTTCTGACTTCTCGACAATCAAATAAAACAATAAATAGCCTGAACTGGGCTTGAAGGGGAAAAGGACCACATGAATTTCCTCTCAGGACATTTTTTTTTTTTTTTTAACATGGAAGTTTGGCTTGAAAAGAACTTATTGCACAGACACATGTGGCCTCAATAGGATAGATCTTTAACTGATGAGACAGATTCCAGATTCAAGCACACTGTATCAGGGTTTAAATCCTCAGAATTTGGTAATGGAAAGTTTGGGTCACATTAAGGACTGTGGGATCCAGGGATAAGATTTAGTTTTAAATTAGCCTCTTGGGCACAGGCTGAGCATTCCCCTAAGAAGCACCATATGTCTCAAATTCCACCTTTTTCCTTCTCTCATGGCACTTCCCTGTGGATGGACCAGAAAACCCTTGACTTCAGGCCGCCTCCTTGTGTGCTTTTTGTGGACCCCCATCCTTATGATGACTTTTTTTTTTTAACTCTTTAAAAAAGTTTCCCAACCTTTTATTTTGAAAAGTCTCACACTCACGGAAAAGATGAAAGGGTGGCAGGAATAACGCCTAACCCTGCCCCCCCCCCCCCCACTCTTCACTTATATCCCTCTACTGGTAACACTTTGCCACAATGACTTTATCTCTCCTCCCTCTTGAGCTGTATTAAGACACACATGTCTACCCACTTGGTGTTTGGGGGTGGGGGGTGGGGGTGGGGAAGGCAACCTCTTCCAGATTTCCTTCTGGGACTTTTCCTCGTGGCTGCTGGTCTGAGTGGTCAGCATCTGAGACTGCGATTGGGTCCCGTCTACTGGGACAGGGTCCCTGTGAGTTGAAAACCCACACGTGTGTTTAAAAAGTCCGCACACGCTTGGTTCTTTCTGCTTCCAGGACTCGTGATGACTCAGCTCAGCGGAGGGGCCCTGGAAGTTGCCTGGGGCTTGGTGGTCAGTCAAGAGTGCAACTGGGCTAAGGGAAAAGGAGAGGGCCTGCTCGGAGCCGGGGGCACTTACTTATCCAGCAGGGATTGCAGAGAGGCTCATTTGGAGGCAGGAGGCACTCAGCCAGCTGACCATATAGCACAGTATTCGACTTGTCACTGTTCCTTCATCTGTAGATGGAAAGTATAACGTTCCTACTCCAGAGCCGCTGAGGGTTCAGTTCGCTAGAACAGTACCTGGCACACAGCAAGCACTTAGTACATGTATCTGTTACTGTCCTGCTTGCTCCCTTAGGTACCACTCTGAAGCAGAGCTGACAGGTGAGGCAAGAGGTGAGGTCAGTTAGCCTCTTAATCTCAACGAAGCCTTTCCTTGACTCCAACAGGGTGTAGCCCACTGTATGATCCATCGTTAAAAGCCATTCACTTGGTAAGACTACTTACACTGATGATGAACTATGTGCCAAAACAAACAAACAAACAGACAAACAAACAAACAAGCCAAACGGAGGGAAACATGTTACTGGTCCTTAGGGCCCTTAAACTAGAAGAGAGGACAGAAGAAAAACAGTCAGAGAAAGAAAGCGGGACATGATGGCATTGAGAATAGGACTTTCGGGAAGAAGGCGCATCCACCAGGAGAAGGCAGTAGAAATGGGGTCCAGGTAAGGTGAGGAAAACCCTGAAGAGGCAAGGAGGCGGATAAGGAGGGGAGGCGAGGAGAGTTAAAGCTTGGGGAACCAGTCAAAATCAGGAACACAGAAGCATGAGGAGGCTTGCTGGGGAATATCGAGAAATTGCTTGGGACGAGAGGAGTCCAAAGTACTGGGATCCAAGCCCGGCTGCGGGCAGGGACTCAAGACCGGACACCGAAGAGAGGGCTCAGAGTCACTGAGGAGTGAGGGTGTCCTCTGCGGAGACGACAGGGTGTGACTTCCCAGGGCACCACCGTGTAGTGGGAAGAAAGCACAGCCAAGGACAATACCTAGCATGGCATCTGCGCTGCCTGGGCCAGGGAAGGAGCCACAGAAAGAGTGATGTGAGGTCAGCAAAGCGTCACAGCAGACCCAAGGAAGGGCAAGATGTCCAGGAGTAGGGCGGCAGTTGGGGTTCGGGGGTTACTCAGAAGTGGAAAACGTATCGGAGGTCAGGGAAGACAAGGACTGAGGAAAGAGAGAGGGCTGGTAAGGCAGCAGGTCTTTGATGAACAGCCAGAGAGCTGCAGAACAAGGCTGGTGTGACCACAGATTAACGATTAGTAAGTGAGCAAAGTGGTGAGAACAGAGGGAGGAAGTATAGACCACGTTCTATATGAGAAACGGAATGGAAACACACTGGAGGCAAACAGAAAGGCGCATATTAGGGCCTGCGTCCGTCTTCAACTGTCCGTGGCAGAGGCAGGAACACGGCACATCCACCCTTCAAACTTCTGTATGCAATTTAACATGCTCTTATGCTCGCTGTCCGTATAGGAGTATCCCTGCCCAGGGATATTTTATACATTCATACATATAGATGGATTTCTTTTTTTTTTTCTTAATGTTTATTTACTTTTGAGAGAGAGAGACAGAGAGAGAGACAGAGACAGAGACAGAGGGAGAGAGAGAGAACATGTGTGAGCAGGGGACAGGCAGAGAGAGAGGGAGACACAGAATCTGAAGCAGGCTCCAGGCTCTAAGCTGTCAGCACAGAGCCCGACGCGGGGCTCGAACTCACGGACCGCGAGATCGTGACCTGAGCCAAAGTCGGATGCTTAACCGGCTGAGCCACCCAGGTGCCCCTAGATGTATTTTTTAATAACAGGAGGAGCCATGCATGCCAGGTCCCCAGTAAATAATCCAAATGTCCTATACTTTACATATAGGGACCATTTTGTCCATGAGAGTAAATGAACGCACAGGTAGAAAGAAACCTTTAAGGCATCATGGGGGTTTTAAAACATGACTGCAAATCCTTCCCATGGGGGGTGGAGCCTACACCCCTTCCCTTGAACTTGGGGAATTCATGACAGAAGTGGTGCCATTTCCAAGGCGAGATCACAGGAAGCCTCGCTGCTTCTGCCTCTCTGGAAGCTCCTCCCAGAACCCAGCGGCCGTTCTGCGAGAAGGCCACGCCACGTGGGAAAACCTTGTGCAGGTGCCCCCACGGACAGTCCCGGCCAAGCTCAGCCCTGAGTCATGCCCGCCCAGGCATGGGGCATGTGGGGGAAGAGGTCTCCAGACGATCCTAGCCCCCTGCCACTCAAGTCACCTGGACATCCTGCAGCAGAGACCTGCTGTCCCCGCGGGGCCCCTGTGCAAATTCCTGACCCCCTGAATCTGTGAGCGTAATAAAGGGGTGGCTGTTTCACACCTCGAAGTTTTGGAGTGGATAACTGGAACAGGTCTTTAAATATGGATTTCCCGCCATGTCATGGGCATTTCCCGTAATAAAGTCCTTCACTTCGGAGGCAATTTCCATGATTGAGGGTGGCGGGGGGTGGGGGTTGGTGGGAAATACCGCCGGAGCGTCCCACACCAGAGACGCACGAGAAACTTACTAATGGGGCAGCGACCGCCGGTGTGAACTGTAGCGTGCAGGAGGTATGTCACACCTCACACCACAGCCCCGAGGATCTTACCCTGTCACTTTGGAGAGAATCAACAAATGCAAAGGAACTTGATAAATATTTTCCATAACAAAACACAATTGGTTGCAGTGGGGATCCAGCTCTGGTCCTCATTAGTCACCCTTCACTTGTCAGACAAGCTCCAGATCTCGCTGAAATCCACTGTGGATTCTTTATAGTTTGTTGGGAAATGTGACTCTACGTTTCCTTTATACCACATGTTTTCTGGAGCCTGCTTTTAAATCTAGAGTGCGTGCTCAGCTCCCTCTTCCCATAGGAAAGGAGCATCAGCTTCCAAAGAGAGGTAGGAAGGTCGCAGCGGCTGCTTCTGAAGTGGTTGTGGCGGGGTGGGGGGGGGGGGGGGAGGGAGGGGGGAAGGCCAGGCTGCCATTATCAGGGGCCACCAGGTGCCCCGGGATCACGTTAGGTGATAAAACACTTGGCTGACACCAGAAAAAAGAACATCACTTCTTCTCTCCCCACCCTTGCTCCCTCTTCTTCTTTTCTTTTTTTTTTAAGGAGGCTTTTTACCCTCATTAAATGAAACCTTATCTCTGAAAGACTGCAATCCTCAGCAAATGACAAGTGCGCCTAATCTCATTTTCTGACAAGTGATTCTGACAGCACCTTCCCTTTGATTTCTGAGACATGTAGTTAGACATATATTAATCTGTCAGTCATCATCCCTAGGAAGAATAAAAAAGAGAGAGAGAAAGAAAGAAATGAACATTTGTGAATATGAAGGCGAGACAAGAGGCTAGGACACCTATTTTAACTGATGCATGAATACTCCTTTCTCAGGCAGCCCCTCCCCTTCCGGCACAGGGAACATCCCCAGAGGGGAGACTGAAGCGGGCCCATCAAAGGGCCAGGGAAACAGGCATCCGTGATCTCAGGTTATGTGGTCCAGGGGAAGGACGTGCGCTCTCGAGTGAGGCAGATCAGGTCCAAACCCCTGTCCTACGTAAAGGCCAGGTGGATTGGATAAGATCTTTAATCTCTGCACATCAGAATCCTATCTGTAGGATGGGGCTCAGGGCATCGGCTAGCTGTAAAGGATAAATAATCTGTATTAACGTACATGCAGGGATAGAGCAGGCACCCAATCCACAGAAGTGCTACCTACTGTCATTTCTGCTGGGGTCTCCTGGGGAGACGTTGAATTGGGGGAGCAGGGGGAACCACAAGATGTACTCCCATTCCCTAAGAGGTAATGTACATAGAAGGAATTCTAGAACTGCAGGGAAGCTCTCACAAAGACTGCCAGGGAGAACCACATAAAAACTGGCACCCCACAACTATTTACAACTCAGCCTAGCATGCACGTTGCTCCTACACTATGCTCAAGAGATCCTTTCTCTTTTTCTGTAACCTTAAAGCAGATTCTTAACTGAGGCATTTGTAAAGGGGAGTGAATGCATACTTTTTTTTTTGGAGGGGTAGGGGGAGTCATGGGCACGAAATCGGTCCTGGGTCACTCTGGGGTGAACCGCGTCCATCTGCCTGTTTGATAGAATAAAAGTTAATTTGATATTGTCTAACACATGTCATTAGTCAATGCCTGCATTGGGAGATGTCACCAACGTGAGTTTCTTTTCTCTTCACACAGAGACTGGCAAAGGCTTGAGAAGGAACCAGCCTTACCTCAGAGCTAACAGGGCATGAATGTATCAGGTGTTGGGGATTCTTTTTTGAGAGCCACAGAAGACAAGCACGGACGGAAAGCTGTCTGATGTGCCAAGCGAGGCTGTTCCCCTTTGTCATTTGGTTTTCAAGATCATGCAGAAGCTTGCCAACATATTCTGGAGACACCGAGCCTGCAAATGATCCAGAAAAGTCTTCTCTCGCAGTATACTACTCTCAGACAGGCTTCGGGGTTATATGCCTCAACTCCTCCACCTGCCCCCAAATGACACAAAACAAAATGCCTCCCTACTCTTTCCAAGGCCCTCGCTGTATCGGTTCCATCTTCCAGGGATTGTGATCAGATGGGTGTGACACGCTAAACCAAGGAATGGAGAAAACCAAGGAATGGAGAAGAGAACGGAAAATGAAGAGTTTATGGACACATTTCCTCCCCCTTCCATACAAAGTGTTGTTCCATGAAAAGCAGGTACCTCTTAGGACATCTGCTTTTTCTTCTCTCCTTTTTCTCTTTGAATCTGAATGCTTAGCCATGCGTCTGTCTTCACGGAAATGAATAGGGTGGAACTATGGTCATGGCCCCCCCCCCCCCCTGCTGATGGAAGAACACTTGGGACAGGATAGACCGGGAGAACGTGACGGCCCGTGCTCAGGCAAAAATTATTCTGCACATCAGCTACAGGGGAGACCACCTTGTTCCTCCTCCTCCGCCTCCCTCACCCACTCGTCTGCCAACTGGATAGTAATGGCCCCCGAAGGAGGAGGAGTTCCAGTAGCGGGGTGGAAATACAACTGAGGAAAATCCCTGGAGGAAACGCAATAGAGTTTTTGGTTTTAGCAAAAATGAACTAGAAAGTCTCCAAACAAGGGAACACCGTAACTGCTCCGCGTTTGTGAACTCAGATTTTATAGTCCCAAGGAAAACAGATCAACCGAACAAATGACCAGGCTGCTTGCAAACCATGTCAACCGCGGGGGTACATGAGAGGCGCGCACAGTGCCGTGTTGGGCTCGTCAAACAAGACCTCGGAGTCAAAAGTCCTGGTTGGCATTCTGACCACTCCTATCGCTTCCCTGCTCTGGGCCTCCTCAGTAAAGTGGGTCTTGTTATATGAGCCCCTCTCAGGATTTGAAACACCTATGTAGTTAAAAGGCACTACATCGAATTCAAAAGTTTTGGAGTATATTTATATGCATATAAATGGGTATATATTTGGTACACATTTACATGTCTAAACACTGGGTGTTACTGTTCAAAAAGATGTTTCCAGAACTTGAGAGAAGGTTATTTCATAGCAGAAAAACTACAATGAAAAATAATTAGAACATAAAGAATGAGACTGGTCAACTGCAGAAGTAGCCCAAGAGACTGCCTATAAATTCATGGCTGAAGGCTGAAGAGATCTGTAGTGACCCCAATCCAACCCAGGGGACCTTAGTGTAATCTCAGGGAGTCAGGATCCCAATGTGATTAGAAGAGAGCTAAAATGAAATCAAATCATTCTCTTGTCTATCCATCCACCTTTCTATATGGCCTTCTGTTTGTCTGTCTTCCTTTCATCCATCCACCATCCATCCATCCATCCATCCATCCACCATCCACCCATCCCCATCCATCCACCATCCATCCATCCATCCATCCATCCACCATCCACCCATCCCCATCCATCCACCATCCATCCATCCATCCATCCACCCACCCATCCAACCATCCATCATCTCCTCCATATCTAATATGTGACAAACATAGAATTCTTTGCTCCAGTGTGCACAAATAAGACACAGACAACGCTCTCAGCGAAGCATACAGTCCAGTACTATGAAGCACTATAACCAGAAAGTAGAATAAAGAACTATAAGTATAACAATAAAAGTCACCACACAGTACTGGGGGTTCACACAGGACGGAAGGGGCAATTCTGCCCGCACCTCTTGTTCTTACGACTGACCTCTGTCACCAACTGACCTTCTGATTATAATTTGGTTTCCTTGGGGACTGTCCTTCAGGGGACAATGTGCCAACTCGTGCATGTAAGTCATTCTGGTCGGGGTTGGTGGCTATACTGTTCCTTGTAAACACAAAGATTTGTGCTATAATTTAGTCAGTTTCCCTGGAGTCTGATTAGCGCGATCACCTTTGAGTGTCTTGACGGGGCTGACCCAATCACTCAGCTGCCCTTCTGCGAGGCTGGGCCAGCACCGCCAGCTAAGCGGCCATCTCCTTTTCTACCTTCCTGTTCTCTAAATACTACAGGAGGATGGTCGTCCCTGTTCTGGGAGCTTCCGCTGGTCCTTCAGCTTTTAAAAATCACACGTCCCACTTCTTCAGCGACTGCTACCTCTTCACACCTCCTCAAAAGAAAAGCGTGACACTGGCTTTTAACATTTATGAGGCCAGCAGGTCTCTGGCCAAGGCCCTCCCAATGAACAAATCCAGTGGCACTGTCTCTCCTTCTGTAGGACTTGCCGACTGCCCCTCCCGTTGTCACTGGGCTTCCATGACAGTGAATACTAACCTCTTATTTTGTCGAGCGATGTTGCCTCCTTCTGCTTCTCTGTTCCTTTAATAGTGGGATTTTTCAAGGTCCCCCTTCAATGTCTTGAAAGAAGGAGGCAGGAGGCTCTTACTGATTCCCCAACTTCTACCATAATTTCTAAGCAGATGGCTCCCCAATCTCTACCTCCGCCTTTCTCCTGAATTCCAGACCCATATTTCCAACTCATCGATTAGATGGTGGCACTGAGGGTCCTGTGGACGCTTCAGAAACCAGCATTTCCAGAGATGAAGTCCCAGGCCTCTCCTCATGATGGCCAAAGGCCTGGGTGGGTCTGTCCCCCTCCCCTCCCCTTAGTTCACCAAGTCTTCTGGACGGATGCTTTCCTCCTTCTACCTTCATTGTTCCGCTTTCCCGCCGCCCCCAGCCTGTTGGGACGGTTGTGCCGATTGTCTCTTCCCAGCCTGGCGTTCCCTACTCTCTCTTTTCACCCCTAGAAGGCTTCAAACAGGCAAGGCCTGAGGACAGAGCTCTGTGCCAAACCATCGGATTCTTCCTTCTAGGTTGACGATACTATGGACCAGATTAGAGACTGGCTTTCAGATTTCGCCCCTGCCCCACCAAAGCTACCCAGGTCTTGGACAAGGTATTTTAACCCCTTTGAATCCAGCTCCGTCTTCAGTCAGAGTGGGGTGATTTCTTGCTACACCCCAGGCTGACAGGAGGAAACTGGGTAGACCAGCCAGTGCCAAGGAGAGTCTTGACATATGTTGGTATTTTTGCTGAAATGAAGGGAAATGGGAAAAAAAGACGACACTTTGATTTGCCTTGCTTGGCCCGCGGTGGCTAGCCCAGTAAACTGTACACAGTAGGAAACAAGTATTTGCAGTCCCTTTGAAATAAGGAACTCTATTAAAGCAAGTCCCGAGGAGAAGGAGGTATTACCAAGGGGTAGGGCCATCCTTTCAAGGGCCACTTTTCCTTTTCTTTAAGTAGTTACCAAGATTGACAAGCTTTCCCTTCGACCATCAAATCTAAATCATTTTACCAGCCTGATGAATAAGCTACCCACTGCATACCCAGCTGGGGAGGAAGTAGACTCAGCAAGGCTAGAAGTCATCTCTGTGTGAGCCAGATTTGTTTTGTGATTCTCTACTAAGGCCCCTTCAGGGTGGCCACAGTCATTCGGCAATCAATGGCTGTGCATAAAACAAATAGGTCAAAATTTTAAAAATAGGATTGGGGTCGCAGAGGGTAGAGGAGGCACAGAAGTTAAAGGAAATGGGGTTGTTTATTCTCTTATCCTAAGGGCAACTCACTAACTGCCCCTGGAAACCTGAAAAGCTATAAAGGAAGTGCCCTGATTTATGGGGGTCACAGCCGAGCATGTACGCGGTAAGCTGCGTCGGCCCTGGGCTGTGACTGGACACGGGGGAGGGACCCAGGTCTCTCCTAGGTCACTGCTAGCTCTCGAGCCTAGGAAACCTTGCCTGCCACGGGCTGCGTAGCCTAGAATCAAGTACTCTGGGTGGCCAGGTTTGAAGGCTTCACTCTGCTCTGATGGCTCAATTTGGCCACACGAATTTGCCCCAACTGCCTTTCCTCACTTGGTAACGATGGCGATGACTCTTCCTCTCGGTTAGATTAGAATTTTCAGACTTCTTACTGAACACTTGCTGTTTTCTGACACACGCACACGAGGATCGGGGCTTATACGTGGATGGAATCGATTATAATTTGATTAAGACAGAGCAGAGAGAAAGGAAGTAATGACAATCATCATTTCATTTATCAGCCTTCCTTCCCCACCCAGGCTGCAGACCCAGGGTGCAGAAAAGGCAATTAAAACAGGGTTCAATTAAAAATACTGGAAAAAAGAAATCAAATAAAATATTAAAACGCCAAGGGCCATTATTACCTGTGTCTTCCTGACAAGTTAAAGAAAAAAAGAAAGAAAGAAAGAAAGAAAGAAAGAAAGAAAGAAAGAAAGAAAGAAAGGAAGGAAGGAAGGAAGGAAGGAAGAAAGAAAGAAGGCTTCCTCTGGCCGCTCCACAAGTGTGCAACTTGGATTCATTTTACATTTCCAATTCGGAAGTGCCCTGAGCCCCCCCATGAGCCCGCGTGAGGTGTGCTGTGTGTCGATTCGAATCTGCTAAGTGTGTTCGCTCTTCTGCCCAGTACGGCGTTGACGTGTCCTTAGCGCTCCGGTAGCAGAGAAGAATCGAGTCAGAATCACACGGAAATGCGGTCGTTATGGCTCTTCGCCCAACGACCTCAACACTCAGAGGAGGGACAGGGAACCGTCTGATTCTGATTGGAACTTCGACTGAGAATTGGAAACGAAAAAAATCATTTGCAGGCCAGTAAGATGTACCTAGTGGAGGTGGAGGAGATTTGGGCAAGTCGCCTAAAGTTCTCTGAGCCGCAGTTCTGTCCCCTGCAGATTGAGGGGGCGGGGCTGGCCACGTGAACTCCCTCCCAGCTCCAAAAGCCTCGGCTCCTGTTATCTGTGTAAGCACAGCGTACAGGTATTTTCAGTGTTTGAACTCCTCTGTACCTCTGTGGGGAAGGTGAGAGCCAGAGAAACAAGATCCTTAGAAGTATATAATCTGAATAACCAGAAGGGATGTAATTAAAATCAGGGTTCTGTTCCCACAAACACACCCAAGGACCTTCCCATAAAAACACTATGGTAATTAACAAGCCTGCAAACTACACTCGGCCACCCTCCAGGCCCTGCCAGGCTTCGATGCGAACCTGACTCGGAATCTAGGCTCGGGTCCTCACCCCTCAGACAGCAGGCCGCGCTCCTGACTGCTGTGAGGGGCTGCTGTAGCCCATGGTTCTTTGGGAGAGAGAAGCATTTTCAAGTCATGCAGGGGCACGGATGCATTTCTGGAATTTTAAAAATCATTAAGACGACGAAAAGAAAATAGACGGGGCCTGCCTGCATCAGACTATTCCCACATCTGTACCAGAGCCTCTTCTTTTCTCTTTGCCTCCGAGAGATTGCCACGAAGCAGGTGCCAAATTGGTTCCTCGGGAACCTGACTCTGGGAGGAGCCCTCTTCTCTCCCAAGCTGCTACCCCCACCCCCACCCCCCAGGGACATGTGCTTCACTGCCCAAATCCTCCACGGCGGAGGCATCCCGTGGGCTGAGCCAGCCTGGCACTGTTCTGACAAGGGTGAAATCTATTTTCAGAATTCTCTTCCACTTTTAACACCCTTATGTCATGCGTTCACCCAGACTGGCCCCGCAGCCCAGATATTTTATTTGTCCTGTCAACTGGCTAACCCAATAAACTTGATAGTGCCCCGGCCAGGGAATCCGGGGCCACTTGGGGACAGCCTGGGAGGTCCGCCTTAGCAGAACATACTTGTCAGGATATCTAGATATCGCCAAGGAAAGGTATTTCTCAATCACATTGCAAATGAGGTCCAGTAGAAGAGGCCTGAGACAGATACTGAGTTCTCAGACGTCTCTACGGTAAGTTCACTGAGGGCAAGAACCATGTTTGCTGATTTTTGTAATCTCCATGGGTTTACCACAGGGGCCTGGCACTCTTTGAGGGTTCTCTGCAGCTGCTGATGTGATTTCAATAGCTGAACACTGATTTCAGAGTCTCTGTACGACCTCTGTATGCCAAGTGTGGTCCAGCGGTTATCAACAAAAACCAGGATCTCAAGCCTTCCTCTGGACCTCATCTGTCACGTCTGCATTTTGGTGACCCTCCCTCCGCCCTGGTGACCACAACGTGCATGGAAATTAGAGGACTAGAACCCAGTGCCCTGAGAGGGGGCAGAGGCGAGTGTGTGTAAAAGCAGCCGTGGCAGCACATTCAGAACTAACCCAAGAGGAAGAAAGTAAGATCGGATTTGGACTGCATTCAGATTTACAAATTTGATCACGCTAAATACAAAAGCCCCGATTTAAGCAGGAGCCCAAAGGTGTCATGAACAGGTGTCCTCATTTACAAACTCAGCCATCTGTGTGAAGTCAGCAGAATTTCACTTCAAATTGCAAAATTGGATTCCAGTCTTCCCAAAGTTTTGAAGAAGCCTCAGCAATGAGCCAACGAGCTCTTTCCATGTTCCTTGGGTGACCTGCCAGCTGATCGATTTTAGATGCCAGTTTGGGCCTAGCATAAGCCTGGTCGGGTTTTTCTGCCCCGTGTTTGCTAGCGAAAGGCTAAAAAAGGAGAGCAAGGTGATTTCTCTGGGGCCCTTGTGTCAATCTTCCAAAGGGAGGCGCGAGGCCTTCAAACCAGCCCAGTGAGGGACTTTTTCCTTGGTTTTGCTGTTTTAGGCTGAATTAAATAAATCCCAGTTTCTTTCTCAGCTCACGTATATTTTTCATTCGCTGATGATGGTAGAAAGCCTCCTGTTCACATCTGTATTATAATAAATGCATTATAAATGAGTAAGGAGGAAACAGTAAGGAAATGATGTTTTACTTTTAAATGCTAATTACGAAGCCCTGGTGCAGTTAATGTGCTGGGTGTTCTGTCAATTTTTAATGTTTATGCCAAGTGTAGTCTTCAATTTAACATGAGCTTTTAATCCTTTGAGTACTAAATTGCCTTTTAATGCTTGCAGAACAACATTGTGTTTGCACAAAGTCAGGTCTGAAAAATGTATTTAGTACAAGGTGTGTTGGGGGAAGGCAGAGACAAGGTGGGGGGAGGGGAACTGTTTTTTGTTGTTGTTGTTGTTTTTCCAAGAAGAGGGTACTGGAACACGGCAAAAGCCAAGTAGCTCCCTGCTCCCTTCAAGAGGATCATTTCCTATTCTTTCTGAGGTTGCTGGGAGTGTTGCTCTCCCGTGGCTGATTTAACCCTCTGGTGAAAGCTTCCAACTCCCAGGAACAGGGTACAGCCCCAGGGTGCACCTTGCACCATCGAAAAGAGCCCAGCAAAACGGCAGCAGAGGAGGGGCTGTGCCCAAGTGCTCTGACCACCCTCCCGGACACCCCAAACCGGACGAGAAAAGTGCTCTAGGTCTCCCTTGGGGGCGTAGAGAACTCTGCTACAGCCATACAAGTATTAAAAACAAAGCGTAATGAGAAAACCTGTACATTTCTTACAAATAAAAGGACTAGAGATTTTAAGATAGGAAGAGGGGCAGAAGGAAGCATAGAAAGGTAGATAATGGGCCACAGCCAGTGGGGTCTTGGGACTTTCTCTGCTCTGGGCAACAGGCAAGGGGTTGGCCAACCTGTGGGCTTCGTAACCACACCCCAGCTCAGTCCCACCTTCGGGAACTTACTTCTCCCAAACATCGGTCTGAACTCCTCACTGCTTGTCAAACACACTGAAGGCCTCTGAGCTCTGCGTAAAAACAGCACTGCTTACCTATCACTCAGTATGGTGTTGGGCACCTTGCTAAGCACTTTATATTGACTCATTTAATCCTGTCGATAAACTGTAATACTACGATTATCATCCCCATTTTGCAGATGAAGAAACTGGTGCACAGAGAGGCTGAGAAATGGCCCGAGCTCACAGAGCTAGCGAGAGAGGTAGATCTAGGATCTGTACCTGGTTCCAGGGTCCCAGGCTCATAACCAGCTGGCAAATGCTCCCTCTCCCCATCACTGCTGAAATGCCCTTCCAGGCACCTTTCGCCAACCAGGGCGTCCCTCACTTGTCAGTGGCTCCTGCGCAGAGGCCACCTGCCCTCCGTAGAGCTCTTTTTGACAATGACCCTTTCCTCCGGCAGCCACGTGCATTCTGACGCACGGGTCATGCTGTTCTGCCCCTGGGTCTGTGTTCACACTCTATCAAGCGCTTCTGGGGCAGGATCGAGTGCCCCCGCATCTGTGACGTGTGGTTCCACTGATTCCAAGGAACCCCCCACGTGACTATGGCAGCGGTGGGAAAAAACGGAGCCCTCGCGCCTCGGGGACAAAAGCCTCATGAGAAAGCCAGTTTAGTGTCAGTCTGAATCCACCTGAGACCGCTGTCCAGAAGGAAAAAGATGGTTGAATGTCGGCAATTTCCTGTAGTTCCGTGTATCCTTGGGCTGGGCCTCAGCGTGGGGTCAGGTCCAGTGGCAGCGTCCGGGTCATCCCCAAGCCACCCCCATGACCGAGTGGTGACATCAAGCAAGGTATGTCCCTCACTCCCTATTCTGGAAACCACAGTTCCTGGAAGAAAGCATTTGTTTCTAAACGTTTCCCTTTGGTGATTAGGCATTCAGGAAGAACAATGGGGGCAAATACACACTTAGTAAACTGCCTAATGATTAAATAATATATTACTGACATTTGAATATAAAAAGGCATCCTTTACATGTGAAAGCTAATGGGCGTGCCTGACAAACTTGAGTACAGCTGCTCAGGCTGGGAGGAAACTAACCAGGGAGAGAAATTACGGAGGCTTCGTCACTTGGTAAGTTCAACAACAACCCAAAATACCACAGGAAGGCCCAACAGCTGTCATTTACTCCAGGGCAAGTGCAGCATGAACAGCCACCTTAAATACAGGTTTTTATGAATCGATTTATTACATGGTCAGCCACATAATAATTTGATGCAAAGCTGTGTGTTAGCTTTTCAGGTACAAGTGCAGGATGACTGATGGGACGGGGCTGGTCTGGAATAACGACAGACAACAAGCATTAAGGGGCCTTCCTCGTCTCGTAAACTGAAGAGCGAGTTTTCAGATGTAGCCTCTTGCAAGGACCGCAAAGGTCAGTAGGGACAGAATGTCAGTCTGTCCGTCTTGCTTCAGCTGTCCTGTCCGCCTACTTGCCCTCAAACCCAACGCTTTGTTTCATTTCTTACCCTGGTGCCATCAAAAACCAACCAAACAAAACCCCCAAAACCGTGGCCTGAGCATCTGGGTTCAAGTGCAGGCCCCACCATTAACGATGTGACTTCAGCCAAGACCACGTCTCTCTTGGTAAAATGGGGGCGCTCACTGTGAGATGTGGCGCTGTATAATCACCCACCAAGTATACACCAAACTCACAGCCCTTCCACAGCACAGAGTTGTCACAAGTAAGCAACTGCCCAGCAAAGGAATACATCGCCTGGCCACTCCCGGGCCCTCTGCAGCTAGTTAAGGCCACATGACCTGCTCTTGGCGAGGACCCCCGAGCAGAAAAGGTTAAGTGTGAATTCTGGGTCCCTTCCCTGGGCAGGATGAACACAGAAGAGCAGGAGGCTTAGGGCATATCAAAGCCACCAGAGAAAAAGACCTGGGTCTCCAAACCACTGCATGGCAGAGAGTTGTGCCCACCAGGAACAGCCACGGTCAGGACTGATGGATGAGAAACAAACATCTATTACTTTAAAAATTTTTTTTAAAATATCTTTATTTATTTTTGAAGGAGAAAGAGAGCATGAGCAGGGGAGGAGCAGAAAGAGAGGGAGACACAGAATCCGAAGCAGGCTCCAGGCTCTAAGCTGTCAGCACAGAGCCTGATACGGGGCTCGAACTCATGAACTGTGACATCATGACCTGAGCTTCGAAGTCAGATGCTTAACCGACTGAGCCACCCAGGCGCCCCAAACATCTATTACTTTTAAGCCTTGATTCATTTTGGGTTCCACTGGCAACAGGTGCTGGCTTTATTCTAATGAAGATACAGAACCTCCAGTTACCCTGAAAAAAGCTCTTTATTGTTCCATAGAACTTACCATCGTCCATCTGGAAAATGGGGACATGTGTTTGGAAACTCCTACAGATGGCCAGATGAAAAGCCGCAGAGCCGCTGTAGCAGGGATAGCAATGGCAACCTCTCCCCCCGCCCCCCCCAGCTCTCCCATCTCCCATGACTAGGCTCAAGAAACAATTTTTGGGGGGAAAAACTGACGTCAATTTACTTTCTCCAAAATAAACTGCAGAAGTTGAGAAGCCCAATCTAAGTTCTTGCCCACTGTGCCCTCTGACTGATGAATCCCTACACCACAGTGACAAGGGAAGAGGAGAAGTAGAAGGTGGAAAAGGGCTTACTGCTACCAACCTTGTAACAAGGTACAGCCCAGAAAGACTCTTTTAAAACACCAGCCTACCCTCCATCACGGAACATTCCCCCAGGAAAAGGCTGGTGGAAAACGACATTATTATTTCCTCATTTGGGATAAATTGCTACAGGTTTAGGCATGTAGGCAACAGCGCCGAAGGAGTGATTTATGAAGTCCCGTTTCTCCCTCCCGGCCCCGAGATGCAGTTATAACTCTGCGTTCACATGGGGGATTACAGCGTCCTAATGAATCACTGCCCACATACGATCTGCCAGGTGACCTGCTGGGTTTGGAAATGAGGATGGTTTCCCAGGCAGTAATTAGGATCTCCCTTTCCTTCCTGCAAGACTTTCCTGCTCTCTAGGACCCACAGCTTGGCTCTGGGAGAGGCCGCCCAGTGGTGCCTGACTCCGATAAAGTAGATCTTAGTGTACCCACTCTTCCAAGGACGTCCCGTCCACCGCTCCCCCAGCATGAGCTGTCCAAGCTACACCCCCCGGCATGCGATGAACAGAAAGCATTCTGCTGTGGGCTGGGAGAGTAATGTGGCCCTTCCCGCTCGGGGCCAACTTCCCCAAAGGGACAGCTGCGTCAGCGGAGCTGCTGGGCACATGGGAAGGGCCCAACCAGCCCACATCTCCTGCTTTCAGATGTCCGTCTCCCCACTGTCTGCTCTCACTTGCAGTCTGGCTCACCAGGCAAATGCTCCGTGGGACCACAGGAAAAGGTTCCCACTTTTTTTCCCCCCAGGAAGTGAAGGTGTTATTTGGCAGAGATGGGTCTGGCTTTCTGGGTGGCTGTTAGCATTCTAAGATTTATTTACGTCAGAGGGGCGCCTGGGTGGCTCAGTCGGTTAAGCATCCGACGCTTGATTTTCGCTCAGGTCACGATCTCACGGTTTGCGAGTTGGAGCCCGTGTCGGGCTCTGGGCTGACAAGCATAGGGCCTGCTTGGGATTCTCTGTCTCCCTCTCTCTCTGCCCCTCCCCGCTCGTGTGCTCTCTCTCTAAAAAAATAAATAAACATTAAAAAAAAAAAAAGATTTATTGGGACACCTGGGTGGCTCAGTCGGTTAAGCGTCCGACTTCAACTCAGGTCATGATCTCAAGGTCTGTGACTTCGAGTCCTGCGTCAGGCTCTGTGCTGACAGCTCAGAGCCTGAAGCCTGTTTCGGATTCTGTGTCTCCCTCTTTCTCTGCTCCTCCACTGCTCATGCTCTGTCTCTCTCAAAAACAAACATTACCAAAAAGAAAAAGATTGATTTATGTCTGAAAATTGTCAAGGAGCAGTATCTGAGAGTCATTCGTGTCAGCATTTGTCGACTACCTGATAATACAGAGAGCAGGATCTCATCTGATTCTCATCAAAGTGAAGACATCATCATACCCATCTTACAGATGAAGTTAAGGAAGTTGCCCAAGGTCACAAAGCTCTAGGTGGTGGAACTATGGCTCTAACTGAGGTCTGAGCCCTTCCCCAACGGCGGGGCCCCGTTGGCAGAGTCTGGATTTTATTCCCGGGAAGCCTCTGGACATTTCAAATGTGTGCAAATGTGTGTGCACCCCGTGCCTCCTCCTACAGCTGCCCTCCTCCAGCCCAAGTGCCAGCCAAGGAAACTCTTCCCTATTCACTCTCCAAGTCCTCTCGGGCCTCCTTTATCCCTTTCAACCTTCACTGATGGATTCTCCAGTGAGACGGCTTCTCCTCGTCCCTGCGGCCAAATTCTACCTGCTGAAGCCCAGCCATGGGGCAGAGCTCATCCGGGCACCTCTCTGTAGCGGGCGGCCGCAGGCCCTCTGTCAAATTATGGGGCGGCATGCCAGACTGCCGGCGGAGCTGGCTTCAAATGCCAGTTGTGACCAAGAACAGAGAGACTCCACTCCTGGTACTTACATTGCTATCGGGGAGAATGAGAAATAAAAGCAAATAAATAGATAGGGTAACTGTAGGTTACAGGTGTCATGACAGCCAAACTGGGATAGGGGATGGCCAAGGGGGCCGAGAAGGCTCCATCTGAGCAGAAGGATGAGATCGGCCGGGTCTCCACAACCGGGGAGAATGAGCCACGGGGGAAGCTTTGCAGGCAGAGGAAATGGCTGACGGGAAAGCCCCAGGGGAGGAGGGAAGTTGCTGAACAGGCACGGGGAACAGGAGGAGACCCGCGTGGGGGGCCCTGTAGGTAAGGCTGCAGACACAAAAGCGGGGGCCCCGTTGGCAGAGTCTGGATTTTATTCCCGGGAAGCCTCTGGACATTTCAAGCAGGGGGATGCCATGACCTGATTTCGCTTTTGCATTTGAGAGCCCAATGGGTCCCGTGTGAAGGTGTGGGAAAAGCGGGAAAGCACAGCGTTACGGGGATCGATAAGGTGATGATGAAATGTCGGTCCCTGGCACACAGTAGGCCTTCACCGTGCACGGCAGGTCCCTCAGGGAGGGAGAAAACTGCAGGCCAGGAGGAGAGACTTCTCCACTTACCTGCTGTGTAGCCTGGTGTGGCCCAGAGCAAATTATGACACGGCAAAACCTCGGCTCCCTCTAACGTAAAATAGAGTCGAAAATGCAATACCTACTTCACCCGGGGAGGAGATCACTGGGGGACGCACACATAATGCATTTGGCCTGCTGACTGCCCCATGGGGCGTGCTCCCTGCTGGCGGCTGTCGACCTCAGCACGAGAAACAGTAAGATCTGTGGGGCAGGAGGTAAGGGAAGGGGCGAGGCTTCCTCCGATTTTGCCCCACTGTGCTTTAAACAGTCCTTGCCACAGTGCAAGGCTTTCATACATACGCCTTGAGTCGGAGATAAATCAAACACTCGATTCCCTCGCCTCTCTGAATCTGTGCTCGCTGAGAAAAGTGCACGGAGCTAGGTGCCTGGACCCCTCACATGCCCGCCATCCCTCCCCGGGCTGCATCTGCCTTCGAAGCACTGACCACTCTTTGCCACTATGGTCCATCTTGGTAAGTTTCTCTGTTTTTCCACTGCCTCCACAAAGGCAGGGACTCTGGTCTCCTTTCCCAGCTCTTGTGACAGTGCCTGGCCTACAGTAGCCTTCCAATGAATAGAAATGGATTGAAGCCTCACGGTAACCTCTAGGGGGTAGGTGGTATTAACGCCACAGTTATTCCACTACCTTACAGATCAGCAGGGTCACACAGCCAGTGAGTGACAGGGCTCTGGAACCTACGAAGGTATCTGCTGATCAACCCTGCCTGGTGGCTGGAAATGAGGAGCTGTCAACCTGAGCTGCACACAGAATCACCCAGATGGGGGTGGGAAGTTAAAATCTTAATGCCCAGGCCGCACCGGGACCCGTGAAATCTGAAGGTGAGTGGGACCCAGGAGTCAGAGGACTTCTAAAACTTCCCGCGTGAGCCCGTTGTGCAAGCCAGGGGGAGACCCACCAGCCTGGAGAGTGGCATCCTGAAAGTAAGTACTCAGGACTCAGAGGGGGGAATACTGGTTGCAGCTGGGATGGCCAGGGAGCCCAAACTCTAAGAGAGCAGCTGGCAAAGCTGACCGTGACCTTTCCTCCCTGTCCACGGCTACCTCCCACGGATAATCCCCAGTAACCCCAACCTTTCCCATAAGAGGCAAGGCTCTTGGTCACAGCAAGGCTCCTGGTCTCCTCTGAAGACAGTTAAGAAGCTTTAAGTATGTATAACACCACTCCAACAACCCCGAAGCCCACCAGGGAGCGGGCTGGAAAACCAGTTTAGATTCGCAAAGAAGCTGGTATGAAAATCGCTGAGAGCTCTCTGGCTCAGGTGGCCATGCATGTTAGGGCCTGTGAATAATAAAAGGGGAGCTTGTAATGCCACTAAAAAATGAAATTTCCCCATTTCTGCAGAATAAACAAAAACAAAATAATACATTAGCTCTGCAATATGTCTGTGCTGCAGGGCTTCAGATCGTCATTAAAGTTGGATTTTATCCATGACAGATTTCTCCATCCCCGCTTGCACCCCAAATAAGAAAACACGCAGCCTTACGATGAATTTCCTTTTCTTTCTGTTTTCCATCTGCGTGTGGTTTATCCGTAGGAAACTGCAGAGGAAGTTGGCCGGACCCAGGGCCCCTGTTTGCAATTCTTTGCTTTTCAGCCCCGAAGCATCTCCCCGGGCGGTCTGAAAAATCCTATGGGATAACGGTGCAGTGAGCACGCTCACAATACAGGGAAGATGCTGATTGTGGGAGGGAACTCAGGGAGACTTTCGAGAGGGGCTCTTGGCCCTGGGTTCAAAGCTATCGGTCTCACAAGGGGCTGGATTCAGCAGAGACACGATCGGAGGCTCCTGGAGGTGACAGCAGCTAATGCCGTGGTGACAGAAGAGCCCCGAAGAGACCTGGGACCTACTTCCTCTGTGCACGTGTGCACACGTGTGTGCTGGGGCTGGGAGCTCTGGTACCACTCGCATAGGCCCCCCCCTCCCTCCAGGGCCCCAGACAGATCTTCACGGAGGGTCTCCACAGTGAGGACAATCATCCTTGAGGGTCCCGGACCACCGGAGGACCCGGAGAGTGAGGCAAACGGAGGACTCTCATTACAGCCAAATATTGCTCGTGTCCGCTCTCAGCGGGAGCTGAGAGCTAAGGGAGCAAGAACTTCATGGTTCTCCCTGCCTCTCATCCCCTTGCGGGCAGGGAGAGTGTGGTACCTCAAATACACGGGTGCTAACAGGGGAGGGGGGAGGAAACCGAGAGGACCGGGTGTGCCACGTACTGGAAAACGAGTCACCTGCAAAATCTGGGGCTCTATAGAAGCGGACCTCCGAGGGCCTCAAGGGGATCAAGTTTTCCGATTCCTTCCCGCTGTCCCCAGAAACCCGAGGTTGCTTGTTCGCACGTGGTCAGGTGCGAGCGGGATGACTGAAATGACCCCACGCTGGCATCCCTTGCCGCAGCAGAGATGGAAAAAAGCCCAGATGACAGGGACGGGTTGGGTTACACAGCCCAGATCCCTTCGCGGAGAAGTAGCTCTAGGGGAAATAATAGCAGCCAATTAGACACTGGTAATATTCCAGAGACAGCTCCACAAGTGGCCCAGGCTGACAGAACTCACATCCAGCTTTGATGTCTTGATAGGTTTTTAACAAATTCTCCTTCAGTTATCCAGCTGCTTAGCTAATCAGATATTATTACCTCCTTTGTGCTTCCTTTCCCCGCTCTCTCTGTTTATCAGGCCTGCCTTGCTGTAAAAAGAGCTCCGTAATGATCCCTATCTAAATATTTCACTTCTAATACAAAGGTCTGTGTTTTGCATTCCAGAGAGACTCTACGACTCAGTCTGCTAAGTAGTAGCCCCCCCTGCCTCTTTGGGAAAAATCAGCTGATCCCAGCGGTACACGATCTCAGTAGAATCTTCCTGTCTAATGTGTCCTTGCACGCAAAGCTGGGGAGGCGGACGGCATGGCTGTGGGTGAACTTCAGCCCACACACGCCGAGGACGTCCGCAATGAATGCCGACTGGCGACCACATCCTGCTCATCCTTGGGCTTTGTCCTGACATTAGAAAACCAGAAGGGACATATGGGCAAACCGCAGAATGCCATCAGAAAGCCACAGAGAAACCATCAGAGGGGTTATTAGTGAAACACCTGAGGAGTCTGAGAGAAGAGTAATTGGCAGAAGTTGGCATTCGGTCGCGATGTTCGTCATCCCTAGGAGCGTTCCTGGGATCTTTCTGGGATTTTAAAGACGGATATGACTTAGTTCCAGCATGAATGATACACCTGCTTATAGGACGTGGTTGAAATCTGGGTCTTGCAGCATGGGTGGGGGATGTTTCTCAACTGCGATGCTATGTCAGAGCAGAGTCTTCCTATGATGTAGGATCAAGGTAGATTATAACTCGTTTCAATGCAAGAACAAAGCAAGGTCACTGGCTGGAAGGCACGGTCAAATACCCCAGAGAAGTAAGGACCTAAGACATTACTGCCTAAGACCTTCACTGACTAGTCCACCACGTCTGTGACATTGGGTTGCCTACTGATTGGTACAGCCAAACATAACCAGGACGTGCCCTGGTCAAAGCCATCTGACAACATCCCATAACACTGAGAATGAATCCCAACCTCCTTCCTATGGTCTGTCAGGCCCTATGGGGTCTACCCTTGGCTACCTTTACGACTTTGCCTTTGACCATGCTCCCTTGCCTCATGCTGTTCCAGCCATAGCCTCTGCCTCTGCACAGATCCACAGATCTCGAACACATCAAATGTATTTGTGCTTTGGGGCCTTTTTGTCTGCTGTTCCCTCTGCCTAGAACATTTTTCACTCCCGATCTTCCATTAGCTCACTCCTCCACATCTTTCAGCGGCTCAGCTGTCATCCCTGAGAGAATCCCTCCTTGACCATTCAAAGAGCAACCCCTCCTTCCTTTGCTATCATATTTCTCCCCAATTATATCCTCAGTATCTACAGCAGTGACTGATACATACTGCGTATTTAATAAATACCTGTTGAATTAATGAGCAGATGAACCATAGTCTCAGATCTCTTTCACAAAGGATACCAACAATAGTCATCGTGGTGTCCCAATGTCAATTCAGGCCACTTTTTTTGCTTGCTTTCCACACTTACTACAAGCTCTCATTGTGACCTCCTATTGCCTAGCCTCCTTTTCTGCCACAGCACTAGAATTTTAATCCGATGTAGTAGTCCAAAATAGAAACACATTTCCCAGTCTTCCCTGAAGCTAGGAGAGGCCCCGTGGTAGAATTCCAGCAGCTTCTAGGAATCTGACTCTTGATCCTTGCCCCTAGCCCTCTTCCTCCTTTGTCCATTCCCCCTACACCTGTCTTGCTGCTTGGAAAGTTGATGTCTGGCTGAAGGTCCATCTTGAGCTATGAAAAGAGGGCCCTCGGAAGACTGAGTCCCAGAGGGTTCTGAGGAAGAGGGGTCTACACTGCTTACGTCTAGACTTTTACATATGAAACTCCTTTTTGAAGCCACTGCTATTTTGAAGTCTTGGGCACTTAGAGCCGAACCTGTGATCCCTGCCTGGTTTGCATTTGCTATTTCTTAGTGGAAATTGCACCAGGGAAGGAAAGGAAATTTCTGAAGAAGTTTGGGCAGAGTAGCAGAGGTTGAAATGAGCAGATAGCATGGCCGGGCCATCCACGGACACGAATGACCTTCTTTTTTTTTTTTTTAATTAATTAATTTTTTTTTTATTTAAAATTTTTTTACGTTTATTTATTGTTGAGACAGAGAGAGACAGAGCATGAACGGGGGAGGGGCAGAGAGAGAGGGAGACACAGAATCGGAAGCAGGCTCCAGGCTCCGAGCCATCAGCCCAGAGCCCGACGTGGGGCTCGAACTCACGGACTGCAAGATCGTGACCTGAGCTGAAGTCGGATGCTCAACCGACTGAGCCACCCAGGCGCCCCCGAATGACCTCCTTTAACTCTCCTGCACATGGCCATGGAACTTCTAAGGCAGAAAGAGGAAAGTGCCTCCGAAGTGGGCTCAGAAGGACCAGCCCAGCACCAGCTACGTGAAAACCGCTAGGACCGGCCCAAGCCGCCTTTGTTCTTACGACCTTATCTCTTCACCTGTAAAAATGAGGAGAACAGGTCTGGAAAGTGTTTAGAAAACTAGGTATGAAAGTGCTTTGCAAACTACCGATCTCTCTGAAACTACAGAGCATTTAAGAGTTAGTTCTAGTGGGTCTCTCACAGATGAAATCGAGTCTTATAGTTCTTAAACAACTTCTTACCACCTTATGTGTGTAATATAAAAAAAAAAAAAATCCAAAAAACCAAGAGCCGGTACTTTAAATCACAGAACTGACAGTTTAAACTATGCCATGAAATCAGAAGTGGCAGAGGAGAACCCCTTAAACTTATTTGAATTTTCAAAGTTTCATCTATTATTTAAAATAGTCTTAAAAGAATACCAGATCATGTATTTTGTGCCCCAATGGAAACAATGCAGACACTGTATGATTTTTACTGTGAAAAATGAAATTACTTTGTAAAATGCATCGAGGATCCCAAAGTGGCTTATCTACACCCCAGAAGGCTAGATCAAGGTGCAGAGGACCAAAAAAGAGTCAGCCAGGCGGATAAGACATAGTATCCAAAAGACTCAGCAAGCTCAGATCCTAGTCAGCATCTGGAAGTCCTGCCAGGTAGGAAAAGCACTGATGGGGGAGTCCAGATGTCTGCTAATGATCAGGAAAGACTGCTGGCAATAATTCCAGAGAACTATCCGTAGACACTAGACTCTTGGCAAAGCTTTAATTTGTGGGTCAAAGCAAAAGGTGCTCTAGCCACCAACTGGGGGAGGGGGGGGGTTAGGTCAGGTGCAGCAGACACCACTGGCTGCTTACCCAACAGCCATTCTTCTTTCTTCTCTGTCAATAGAGCCCTAATTATGGCACATGTCCAGCACCAGGGAGACTATGACTGGTCTAAGCCAATCGAGGCCATCTCGTTCCCCGGTGCTAGAAGTCATGCTGTTGTAGCTAGTAAACTCTGAAAGGAGACCACTGGACGTTTTGGGAACATTGCCCTGCTAAAGCGGAGAGCATAAAGAAGAACCCCTAATTTTTATCTCCCTCACCTTCCTTCCTGCATGGCATGGTGCCACACGAGGCTGTGACATTCTGCTTGGACTTTCAGCAGCCATCTTGCATCTGTGAAGGAAGTCATTCCCAAAACATCAAGATGGCAGGGTGGAGAGTGCCCAATTCCTCTGTGACAACACTGAGCCTCTAACAGGCTTGTGATGGGAGATGAGGATCTTTTTTTTTTTTTCTTTTTTTTGAGCCACATTTAGTTGTTTTTTTTTCGGTAACTTGCTCCAGTGACAGGGCTCTAGTCCTAGTTGGTTCAAGGGGCCCATTGAGATGCCAGTTGCTCAACCTGTGTCATTGTGAGACGAGACGGCTGGGACATGATAAAAATGTGGGGCACCAGGCTCCTTTCTTGAGTCTCCCTGACTTGGATCGGACTGACCGTACAGAGACTTGGCAAGTGACTCAGAAGAGCCTCGGGAGCATGAGATGGTCCTGGCCAGGGACAGGACAGTAATGTCTGCAGAGCCCAGTGAGCCCTGGAGAGGGCCTGAGTTTTAAGAGGGCTGACCGGACCTTGGCTGTGAGATGGCAGACAAGCCAAGAAAGTGGGCAGGGGCCTGACCCTCAGGCACTGCCAGAATAATCTTACGGCGTGGGATGTCCCCAGTGCATGGGACCCTGCTGTTGTGACCGTTTTCCACCACGGACTGCGACAGACTCATTTTTAAATCTGAGTCCTAAGACCTACATTGTGGGTGTCCAAACTCCAGGGACTAATTATTTCAAGTTAACGTGCGGGGCAACTGAGGCCCTGTTTTAAAAGTTTATTTCACGTGGTTGCATTTATTGGCCTTTGACTGTGAAGAAGCAAGGCTACTACTCCATGTGGTAATTTGAACAGAGAAGTGACGATTTTTCAAGTAATTATCAGCAAAAATGCCAGACAGGAAGGTCGAGCCTGGAACATCCCACTGAGAGAAAACTACCAAGACAGAAAATAATGTGACACGGATAATACCAGAAAAGCAAACTTCCTGGCAGATGAGGTACTTTATCGTTGCCATAGTCGCCTTTCTTTAATGAACTGGCCTCAGTGGCTGCCTTTAAACCGCGAACAGAATTTAGTCTTATTTCTTATGCTGAGAGAGTCTAGAGACTATCAACCCTGAGATCCAGAATACTGCATATTCTTGCAAATAAGTAAACAAGTTCACCATCCCATAGTTTTTCTTGCTTTGCAGGAACTCTGTCGCTATTATCAAGGAAGGCGAATGAATGTGATCACTACAGTTTTTAAGAAGTGACTGGTATCATTTACACTCCTACGTGTGCTCTACGGCTTTGAACAGACCTGTGGGCCAAATCTTGCCCAACATCTGCTTTTGTAAATAAAGTTTTATTGGAACACAGCAATGTCCAATAATGTATGTATTGTCTTAAACACGTATGGCTTAAATATGGCTGCTTTTGTGATGCACCAGCAGGGTCGGGTAGTTCCTGAAAGACTTCCTGGCCCTCACAGCCCCAAATATTTACTATCTAGCCCTTTACAGAAAATGTTTGCTGACCCTGGTTTAAAATAATGGTTATTCTTTTCCTAAATTGACAGATAATGTTCATTCTGACAATGCCCCCACATCTTGCAGAGTGAGGAAGCAGTACAGTAATTCCATAGTTCTATAACCATTAACAATAATTTCTAGCTTATTATGGGCTGTGGCACAGAAAAGATAGGCTGTGGATTACATATAATTTCCTGGGTCCTGACTCTCATTCCACTCTTTCTCTTCAATTCAAGAAACAAATCACAGTGCAAGGGAGAAAGTCATATTGAAGTATTCACACTGAAGGATGCCATTATTATTATCATCATTAAAGGATATCACCGAAGGGAACCATTCTAATTTATAAAAACAGTAAATAGTTTGCAAATTTCCAAGCCCTAACAATCCACTGATAGCCAATTACTATAACACACACAACAACTGATTGCAGTGCCCCAGTGGGACCAGCACCGTGGTTGAGAAGCGCTGATCTAAACTGGTGATTTTAAAAAACAAATACAATCTGTGATCTGAGGATTGATTGATTTATTCATCCTCTCGACAGGTGAATACCTGCTGAGGGCAAGCATTCTGGAATACAAAGACAACCGAAGATACCAGATACAACCCTGGCTCTCAAGGAGCACGCACTTCAAGAGGACAGGAAATTCTGTCGATGGATTATTGGGGGAAGTGAAGAGGCAGTCATACCAAAGAGAGCTTCAGGAAGTCGCATTTGACCTGGGCCTTGAGAGAGGGATAGGATTTGAATCGGCAGTGGTGGGAGGGCACCTGGCAGGAGGGAAGTCCAGAGGGGCCTGAGAATCAAGGAGGTTAATGTATTTCACCCAAGTGCACAGACTTAAGTAATGGAATCAGTGTTGGAACCAGGTATCCAGAGTGAAGCATTTGTCAGAAGCCATTTGAAATATACTTAGTAGGTAGATTTCTGAGGAGGAAAGAGCATGAGAGATAATGTTAGTTTTAAACTTTTAAACATTTTGTTTAGGTAAGAGGGGAAGGTTGTTACATAAACTATACTAAGAAAGGGTGTCTACACTAGAGAAAGGAATCTGGATCTCAGGCCAGATATATCCAACCAACCAACAAAATACTCTCCCACAGGCAAGAGTCAAAAAAGATCTCAATATTTAAGAGTAAGCTAGAGACCATCTTTAGGCTACCGTAATACATACAGCACCAATAAAACCATTCTTTAAATTCGGGGCTACTCTGGTTTTCTGTAACTTGGCTCATTTTCTAATTAGGGGTGTCTTGGGGCTGTCTCTCCTGACGTGGTCTTTTATATTAACTTGGGTACTCAATCATTAGCGGAAGTGATCATCTAAGACCTTATTTTCATTAACTCCTTGGGTTTAGGTACTATCAGTCTTTTTCCCTCTGACAAGTAAATTCCATCTTCATATCTTAAGTGGTGTCAGTTGTTCAACTCTAAAACAAAAACAAAAGCCAAACAAAGGCAGAGTACCGTGCTCGGCTTCATTCCATGCAGTACAAAACACATACCGCAGAGTAACTAAAGACTTGCAGCTTTACCATTGGCTGTTACCATTATCCTGGGTTGAATCCTACTTAGAGAAACACCAGGAGATATGCAGAAGGCAGTCAACCACCACTTAGTCAATCATAAATAAATGGGCGCTGAAAAGTTTCCCCATATACATCTGATCACAGTAATACACACGGGATCAGGGCAATTATGATGGCTCGTGTGAGGTATTATATGATCATAATAATCCGGCGACGTCTTCCCTGCTTACGGATACACATAAACATCCCTTACTTCCAAAATGGAAGGAAAAAGTATGAGGGAGACGCCATATTCATCAATACGGCTGGTGTCCTTTGTGAGTACAGATGTGTTCGTCAGTGTTTTGTGGGATCCAGATGGCCAGACCAAGTTCTAGGCACTTCTGGCTTTAGTGAAAATTTTGCCTACCTCATCTCCCGTGACATCTTGCTACATAAATCCTCCCTTCAGCTAAATCAATATATAGAAGTCCCCTCACAAAGCCGTGAACTTTCCTATTTCGTGAGTTTGCTTGCATGAAGCCAGGCTGAGCGTAAGTGGAGTTTGTGAGCCATGCTCCCTGGGTCCCGCTTTACTGCTTACTGACTGTATGACCTTGGTAAGTTAGTTATCTCTCCGTATCTCATTATCCTTATGTATAAAGATTACTGTACATCCTTGTATGTATGTAATAAACTCCATCTTGAGGGCTTTTGTGAGGACAAAATAAGCTAAAACATGTAAAGAGCTTAGAGCTTTGTCTTATAAGTGCCCAGTAAGTGTTGTGATCGTTACCATCACCATCAATTTCATCAGACCATGTAAGCTTCCTCCTCCCCCCTCTCTGTTAACTGAACTCCTCTCCCCCGTCCTCAGCCATATACCCACCATGATTCCTTCTTCCCCTGATTTGAACACAGGTCACCTTAGCTGGCACTATTAATTTATGTGTAACTGTCAGGGGTACAGAAAGTTTTCTCATCTAGACTGAAGACTTCTTGAGGGCAGGACTTCCAAGTGTATGTTTGCTCTGCATGTAGATGTATCTGACACAATTGTTGTTTGATGGTCATAGAAGCCAGAAAGAAGCATCTAGATGTGAATGTGAATGGTTCTTACTTCTAATTTTTTTTTAATCTTTATTATTTATTTTTGAGAGACAGAGAGAGAGAGAGAGAGAATGAGCAGGGGAGGGGCGGAGACAGAGGGAGACACAGAATCGGAAGCAGGCTCCAGGCTCTGAGCTGGTAGCACAAAGCCCGACGCAGGGCTCGAACCCATGAAGTGTGAGATCATGACCTGAGCTGAAGTTGGACGCTCAACCGACTGAGCCACCCAGGCGCCCCTGAATGGTTCTTACTTCTATAAACAACATTCTTGGTCACGGTTGTCAGTGGCGATGGTATTGACTGAAATGTGTGATCGTTACGTGTTTGAAGTGAAGCATTTGAAACGGAAAGTAATGCCAGAAGGAACTAGGAGCGGGGATGGCAGTAAGAAGAAAGAGGTTCTAGCTGTTACGTCTGTTACTAATCGTTTCACATCCTTTGAGGCTCACAGAGGTCCAACATCTTGTCCATTCCTAATCTACAAAGTGGTTGGTCAGAATCAGTGACCCCTGAAGTCCCAGGAAGACCCTGTTGGTTGCCCCGGTCAAATGCTTTTGAGTTCAAGGATCCCCAACTTCATCTGAGTTCTGTATGGCACTGGGTAGCCTCCCCCGTTACAGGGGCCCAGACCAACCTTGGAAATCCTATTAGCCCTTGCCAGTGATTGCCTCAGGAATAGGACCCAGGTCTGGTCAATGAGACCTGAGGGGACGTTTGCTGTGGGGCTTCTGGAAAATGTTTTCTTCCTCATAAAAAGACAGAGATCTATGAGGAAACACACGCTCCCCTTGCCTCCTGTCTGTGAGTGTGGCTTCCTGAGGAAATGGTGACTGGCACCTTCAGGGTCATCTTGAAATCATGAAGCTAAGAGAACAGTAGCCAGTCTACTGCCCCAATTTACTTACCCAGCTGAATTAACCAGCATGGTGTGAACATAATTCCCCTGCGGTTTAAGCCATTTTACTTCTGTTACTTATACCTGGAAAGTTCCTGATTGTCAACATGCCAGGTACCACAAGGTTGAGGCATGTTGTTAAGCTATGGGAAATGCTGCACACAGATCATCTCCGACGACACACACAATCCCCCTGGGGACACTTAGACTAAACGCCACACTGGCCAGGTCCCGTGACCCCAGAGACCACCATTGTGTTTCTGTGCAACCAATGTTTACTTATCTCAGTCACGCTTTGCCATCGCTGTAAACTCAAGCTGACACATTCGTGATCGGCGATGTAGCAACAGGAAAAGGTACCTCCCTACTTTCAAAACAGATCTAAACTCTCTAAATTCCTCGACAGAGGTCCCCTCATCCTTCATTCAGTGGGATTATCTTAAGAAGCTCCTTCTAGCACCCTGTCCTCTGTATGGATTCTTTCCAAACGTTCCTTCCATTCCTTTCAACGGCTCCCTAGTTGGTGTGTTGTATCTCCGTCGAACACTCTTCCGTGCTCGTGCTTTATGGCCTGAGGTATATAAATTCTGTTCAGGATCACAAAACTCCCAGTGGTATACACATAGATAACAAACCTGCAGACTCATCACAGGCCCTTCAGGACCGTCAAACCCGAAAGCTCAGCGCAATCCCCTCTCTCTCCTGCTGCAGGTGAGGAACCTGAGGTCTGCGGAGGCGGAATGCCTCGGTGAAGGTGACGCAGTGAGCCGGTGGCATCACGGAGTGCAGGAAACTGAGGTCACTTGGTGAGATTAATTACGGTGACCCCGACCGAAAAAACAGCGACTCACATTCGCCCCGGGCTTAGGACAGAGCGGGAACCACTCCATGTGCTTCGTGCGTTTTATTTCATTGAAATCTCCCCAGAGCCCTAGAGGAGGTAGGTACTACAATTATTGCCATAACATAAGTGAGCACACGGGAGAGCAAGAAAGGCTAAGTACAAGTACCTGCCCAGGTTCATTGATGCTCAATACACACGTGATCATTGTTCAGCCACTTAGAGTCTCCTGATGCTCCACCGGGGGTGGCAATTCTTGAATGGTGACTGTTGGTAGGTGAACGGCTTCAACTGCGGCAAAACTATTAAGTACAATGGATTCTCAAAATCCCGACTTGTGTGCATTCCACATGTATGCGGCACAGTCCTTAGATCTCCTGTGTCACCTGATCTCCCAGTGTGCAAACAGCAGGGAATGGGGAGCGTGGGGGAAGAGGGATTAAGAGCTAGTTAAGAGATAGGCATAATGGAGAAAATGCGTTTCTTTCCCGGTTCGTGGTCCCTGCCTGCTTACTGAAGAGCGAGCCCCTGAAAACACGGCAGGGAGCAGAAGAGACACGGGGTGACCCCAGATGCCTTGTCCTGAGTTTGCACAGAGTAAGGGAAAAGACACTACAAAGCATTTGCAAGGAGCCACTGCTCTTTCCCACTTAAAGGCAGAGCCGACCGAGCTGGGGGAACTACTTTCCTGGGTTTTTATTATATTTCAAAGCACACGTAAGCACGGACGTAGACATGGGGAGCTGGAAAGGCCTTTTGAGGTCATCTTGTCCAAGCATAGTCCATGGCGGCAGGAAGAGGCGCGCCAACGCCTGGAGAAATCTGGGGGCCTCCTCCAGTTCAGACGGCCCACACAGCCGTCTGGAGCTTCGACGGCTTCCCTGTTACGTGTTAAGGATGAGAGTAGTGTGGCCTGAAGTGGAAAGGAGCTTTGGGATGGGTCATAATTGGGGTCCGGGGTCTCCTCTACATAAGCTCGGGGACGCGGACACGTTCCCCAGCACGAAACCCCCGGCCAACGCCCCCAGTCGGCTGCTGAAGCAAACAAACCTCTCCTGGGTCTTGTGTGACCTCTCCCGGGAGAAGGTCCGAGAACGGGCAGCGCCGGGGCCAGGCTGCAGACCCCGCAGCTCAGCCCAGACGCCGAGGTGGCGGGTGCGGCCCCGAGCCCCAAACTGCTCGGCCGGCCTGACCGCTCAACACGGCCCGAGCAGACGGCCTCCAGAATGGGCAAAGGTGGGGAACTGGCAAGGCCTCCTCCGATCAGATTGTTCAACAGCCTCGGAGCGGGCTGGCCTGGCCCGGCCCCAGCCCCAGCCCCGCCACCCCGAGCCAGGGCCTTCGCGCGCCCGCAGGCCTCGGGCGGCAGCCTGGCTCGGCCTGGATCTCCTGGCAGCGCCTCTAAGTCAACCGTGCCTGCAGCTGTCAGCGGCACGGCCTGTTTGATGCTGTGCGGATGGCAGCGATTCAGTGGATCCAGGGATGCTTCCAGGGCGGTGTTCTTGGGCCGGGGGAGAAAGACAGTCCCCCGGGGGGCCGGAGGCAGTGGGCCGCGCTGCCAGCAGCCTGGCTCGTCTTCCTCTAAACACCATCCAAGGCCTGCCAGGGTGTCTCTGTTGAAACCTGGCGGCGCAGTGGCCCCCGATGTTTGACTCAGGACCGTCCAGGTGACCTGTTTAGCGAGACGCGCTCTCGACGGCGGGCCTCGGTGGGTGTGACGGCAAGCTCACGGCTGCCGTCAACAATAAAGATCCTCCCCGACGTTATGCAGGCAGAGAGGGCAACGGCCCCCTTGGTGCGGCCCCGTGGCCCGTGCCTTCACCTCACCGCAAGGGGCTGCTGCTCCAAGGCTGGTATTTGCCTGCAATCTTTCCCTGGGAAGTAATTAGTTTCCATTTAGAGGGGTGACAGATTGATCGGGCAGGAGTCGCACTGAGCTCTGAATTGAAGGTAAACTGTGATGGCTGTGGCCCTGGCAAGGCAGGTTTGTAGGTCTGTCGATGCATTTTACAGTTTCAAAATCCAATCACCCAACAGCAGGAGAGGAAAGACAACTGCTCTGAAACAGGGAACCGAGGCCTGCATCTCCTTCTGCAAGTTCATTATCGCCTCGCTAAAGCATGACGGTGGTGTGAAATGGGTTAGACGCAAGGATGCCTCTGTTAACGGCCAAAGAAAAAAAAGTCGCACATCATTAGGAATGGAATAAACGATACTGAGGCACAGAGCAGAAATGATTTGATTAGTAATTTCCAGTTTTGAAAAGACCTGGAAAAGTACCAAATGACTATACAGAAGGTGTGATGGAGTTCTTAATTGCTATAACTGCTCTGGGAAACGTGATGATTTGTGACAGAATACAGCACAGTAAGCTAACGCTAATAACCGTTAATTAAATGCAGCAATGATATACTCTCAAAATGCACATACAAGTTACCATAATTTCTAGATTAAAAGCTGCACTGTCAGAAGCCAAAGGCAAAGAAAGGTGGAGGGAGCAAGAGACATCTCTCTTGCCGGCGTGAGCGGGCCCCGCGGTCTGCCCAGAACAGAGCGGCCAGAAAACGCGATGGGAGAAAAACACACTTAGCTGGAAAATGTGAAACGGCTCCTGAATGAAGCTGGCCCTCTGGAGGGAGAGTTATTAATTCCGAAAGGCTGTTGCTGCACCAGACCATCTGGCGGTGTGTGGCGAGTTCAGCGGCTGGTGCAGCTTCCGGTTGGATCTGCCTGGCCCCCACCCCCCCCCCGTGACAATTCCCCACTTGAGCTGTTGTCATGCCGGGTCCAAGTTGTTTGGAGGGAAAGCGGGAAGAGGGGAGCCTGGTGACGTGGTGGGGCTCCACGGAGTTTGAGGGGCTATCCTTTTTACATCCGGCCCCCAACAAATGAGGGGAGATTAGGAGGGCTGGGTTGGTGGGGGGGGGCTCGAGGGTGATTCACATGAAAGCCTCATTTGAATGGAAGATAAAAGAAGTCAATTAATCTCCCTCCCTTTGGGTGAGGCACGCGTGTGAGCCCGAAGGAAGATGAAGGACATGCTACTTCTAACTCAATTACCTTGGTAATGGCACACCGAGGAAGCTGGGACAGATCGAGAAACCCAGAGATGATCTCAAGACTCCATTTGGGCCTTGGCCTCTTACTTTCTCCTTTAACGCTGGCTAAAGCCACCAGCGTTTTGGACACACCAGAGATCTGCCTCTTGGGAGAAGTCAAGGAGCAAGAGAAATGCTTTCTTTTTGCCCATCATTCGACCAACGTCTACTGCACCCTCCCCGGAATATGGAATGGAGACAGGCAAGGAATATACAAGGGAAGTACGTCCTGAAGCGATGGAACACTTCTGGGGATAAATGTTTTTGCAGGGAGGAGGGAGAGGCCACCTGTTGAGTGGAAGAACTGGGGATGGTGGCATGGAGGAGGGGCCCCTGAAGCAAATCTGGAGCAAGTTACTGGATCTGGACACGAGGCAAACGAGGGGCAGGGTGTTCTGGGGAAAGAATCGCACAGCGACCGCCCTTATACAGCGGGAAAGCGAAAGGCCAGTAGAGGGGTCTGGTCAGCGTGGGTGCGAAACGGATGAGGGGAAGGGGAGCGACACAGTTCGCTGGAGGGCCCAGAATGGCAGTCAGACGTGGCCATCTTTCTTTGGTCGGGCGAGTGGCACAGTCAGGACAGTGTTTTGGGAGGATTAATTTTAGAAGAACCCGTAGTTATCTGTTTGAAACTCTCTCCTGTTGAAATGCTGCCTCGGCAGGAAGCCTTCCCAAACCACCCTTCCCCGGCACCACTCTTCTCCCATCCAGGTACTAACCAGGCCCGACCCTGCTTAGCCTCCGAGATCAGATGAGATCCGGCGCGTTCAGGGTGGTACAGTCACAGACCTGCGTCACTGTTCTTTTATCCCTTCAACGTCCTTGCTTTTTTCCTCAGCATTTATCACTCTGGCCATCGTGTTACACCCATTAACCTGTTCGTTGCCTGCCCCCACCTCCATTCCCATGAGTGACTTTGTTGTGTTCTCTGCTGAATTCCAGCACTGGGATCGGTGCCCAGCCCTGGTGCTCGATAACTACTTGCTGAATGAGCCAGTGGATGGATGGCAGATGGAGTGAAGTCGTGGTTCTCAAAGTGCCGTCCTGACCGGCAGCCCCAGCCTCGCCGGGGAACGGGTGGGGAAGGCAAATTCTCAGGCTCTACTCAAGATTTACCGAATCAGAAGCTCTGGGGCAGTGGCCCACGCTCTGTGACTAATCAACTCTGCAGGCAATCTGCGGCACGCTTAGGTTCGAGAAGCATCAAGTGAGAGGAGACTGGAAGCAGGGAGGCCAGTAAGGAAGTTACAGCAGAGGCCGCTTTGACGGAGAGGAAGGCACAGACAGGGCCAATCTTTCGAGAGGTTAAATATGTACTTGGCAAAGGAAGAGTCTGGGACATTTGTCGATTTCTGGCTGTGCTAACTGGCTGAACTGTGAGTACAGGAAGACGGGAGTGGGAAAAGGTTTGGGGAAAGAGAGAAAGCAGAGGCAGTAAATTCAATTGCTACATGATAATCAAGTTAACTCCTTGGATTTCAAAGGCCGTCCAGAAAAATTCGCGGCAGTCTATCCGAGGACACTGGTGGTGTCATTTAAAAGCCAATGAATCAGCAGAGGACACGTAGATTGGGAGGAAGGTAAGTTCAGCTTGGCATATTTTAAATTTTTGGCGCTTGGGAGGTATCAGCGGCGGCGATGGGGAGATGCTATGTTGGCTGTGCGACATATGGATCCAGAGCTCCAGGGATGCCAAGCACCAACATCATCCCCAAAGTGGCTGTGAAAACCACAGGTTCTGGTGAAGTCCCTCAGGGCAAGTGAGAATAAAACCTTGGATTATGTGGAGGATAAAGAGATCTGGGAGTTGAGAGATAAGAAGGAGACAAAAGAGGAGAGAAGACTATCATAAAGCATTCAACAAACAAACAAACAAACAAATCAGAAGGGCAGTTGCAAAGTTCCAGTGGGGATCGCTGAGGCCTCTGGGAGGGCAGAGGCAAGCCAGCTCCGTGCCAGGGTGACCCTATGTGGGGCTAGGAGACAAGCAGCCTGAGGACGAAGAGGCAGGAGTGGAGGGGGTGCAACTTTTTCACCTGGTGGCAGGAGACACGTAAGCCCGTTTACGTGCCGAGGGGAGAAAGAGCTTACGAGAGAGGGGAGCTCACTGGGGAGGAGGGACGGGATGGGGCACGGAACTCAGTGTGCAGAGGCCTGAGTCTGCACAGGGGCGACCCCTCTCCCGCTGAGAGGGAGGGAAGGGCTGGCGTCCATGTGGACACCGGTACACAGAGTGTTATGGGACAGATTAAAGACCTGAAACATGAGAAAAAAAAAAAAAAACCATGAAGGTTTTCATAAAAGAAAACACAGAATGGTATCTGTGGACTAGAGCCAGACAAAGACTTCTTAAACCAGATCCCCCAAATGTGGGACCACAAAAGTGTATGTGTTTCACTATAGAAAAATGCAGATTATCTCAATAAAGGTCACTATACAGAGTTAATGGATACAGGTGGGGAGAAGATACTTGAGTGGCTTAGAAAAACAAGTGATCCATAGTTAGGATACACAAAAAACAAGTCAGAAACTCAGGAAAATGTTCCATTAGTGACAGGACTTTATACGTCAAATGGCAAAAACTAGAAAGGCGGGTAACAGTAAGTGCTGGCAAGGACACCCGGGGAGGAGAACTCTCACCCGCTCTGGGCGGATGGTCACATTCACAGCAATTCTGAAAACAATCTGCAATATTTACTGAAATTAATTTATGTTTTATGACCCCACGAAACCCCCTGGGATGTACCTCAGAGAACTTAACTAGAGAGTTCCACAAAGGGACACATTTCGAGGACGACTATGGTGGTAGTGGTTGCCCCGGGGGGAGGTGAAGGCAATCTTGGCTGTCCTTTGCTCAGGGAACACACACTATGGGATTCTCGGCAGCTCTGAGAAGTGACAAAGGACATGTGTGCCCAGGAGCATGGGAAGGCCCTAAGAATTCAGTGTGAAACACGAGGAAAAGAGCGGACATTTACAGCACATTACCACTTACGTGAGCCGAACACACTCACAGAGTAACACTAGCTAGTAACACTACATTAGGCTGGGGGTCAGGGGGAGGATGAGCAGACTGAGATGATGGCGGAAAATTAAGAGGGGCCTCATACACATCCAGGATGACAGCACGCTCTGTCTGAGGAGTGTGATGAATTCAACGATCGGGTCTTCAAGCTCATATTTACATTTATTCATAAAATTTAAAAAAGGTATGGGAGAGGTGCATTTCCAGCAGGGGTCTGATAAGTCTTTGTGAGGTGCTGGGATTTATGTTGTATCTTTTCTTAAAACAGTTTACTCATTTATCTTGAGAGAGAGAGAGAGAGAGAGAGAGCACGAGCAGGGGAGGGGCCGAAAGAGAGAGGGAGAAAGAGAATCCCAGGCAGGCTCTAAAGGATTAGTGTGGAGCCCGACGTGGGGGTTTGATCCCACGAACCGTGAGATGATGACCCGAGCCGAAATCAAGAGTCGGATGCTCAACCGACTGAGCCACCCAGGCGGATGGGGACAGGCCTTTGATTTATGCAGGTGAGAGTATTCTGAGACAGAGAAGTGGCCTGAATGGAGACGGGAAGGTCCTGGGCATGACAGGAAACACCGGACAGAGTAGCGTGGCTGGAGCCAGGAGCAGGCAATGGAAGGTGGTTCAGGAACCCCCCCGAGTATGGGAGATAAAAAGTCATCTGTGAATGACTTTGGATGCTAAGCCTGGGAGCTGAGGAAAGACGTGGCCCCACTGGCTGTGGAATGGCAAGGGGAAGAGAGGAAACCCAGGAGGCTGGGAGCCCAGACAGGAAGCTCCCGGAGGGAAGCGGCCAGAAGTGACGACAGCTCGGGCTCCAGCAGTGGGAGCTGAGCTTGCGGGCTCTGCCAGGTGGCCTCTACAAAATTCCAAGGTGGCAACGCTGCGTGCAGCCCACATCGGAGTTTAATGATGACTTTCTACAAAAACAAATTGTCATTGTGGCTGTGGAAAAGCGTTTCACTGTTCCAGGCCCACTCTCCTATCCAAGGGAATCAAGCCTTCTTTCAGTACCCACCCACAACCACCACCGGTGCCAATGAAAGCCTCTCTGTCTTTCACGCGCGCGCACACACACACACACATGCGCGCGGAGAATTAGTTCTGTCCTAATCAGAGAAGTAAATACTGTTTCACCGCATCTACTTCTAATTCTCTTAGGTAAGCATGCCAGTCTCCCGACCTCAACCTTACACAGCGTTTTTGGTTTTTTGCCTTTTGTTTTTCTTTTGTTAGTTTATTTTCCAGGGGTTGGTTCGGCTTATCCTCCATGATTCAAGGGCTGGGGCTCTAACTTTTTCCCTCGAGAGAATTACGACCGCTAGGAAAAATTTCCTGTTTCATCCTACCGTCCGGGCCACCACCAGCCATTTATTTTTCTTATGGGCACCAAGAAAAATGTTTCAAAGTATATTTTCTAAAGAAATGAATGTTCATGAGACATTACATCCATTCCTATTTACATCACAGCCTTCTCAGGGGAAGAGACCACAGTGTTCCCTTAGCCACCAAAATGCATCTCATGGGATTAAATCTGCTCCGAGTCAGGGTATAAATATCCTTTTTTCTCCTTCTTTTGCTTGACAGCCTTAATCCCTTTAAAAAGGCTCAGGCGTCTTTACAAAAGAGGACATACTGTCATGTTTTCAAGTTTTGCTCTGAAACACAAGAGGACCTCAGAAGAAAGAGCACATCTGCCAGATGTAATCCCACAGACGCTACCGAGCTCAGGCCCGCAGACCCATCAGAGATGGAAGGCCAGGGCCTCTTCCCTTTCTGTTTCCAATAAGGAAACTGAGGCAGGTAAATGGAAGGCCGTAATTAAGGCCCCGAAGACTGGCCTAACAGCCTGCGGGCCAGGTCCAAGTGGGGATGATTGATTCCATATTTCTCTTTGAGCTGGTCTGAGAGGGAGAGGGAAAGAGAAGGGCTGAGATCCTCCTGGGGTCAGCTCATTTGCTCCAAACTCAAAAGCAATTATGTAGTCCCTTATCGATGCCGAGAAGATGATATTTCATTTGGGTTTATCTGAACAACAGATTTCTTATTTTCTTTCCTCCAGTGAAGGGGCTATAAAAGAAACAAGAATTTTGGTGTGGTGGGGGGGGGGGGGCGGGGAGCAGGAGCCCGGGGGGGGGGAGGCGCGGGGGGGGGAACGCGTGAAAAATTAGACTTTGACATATATTATGCGCTTAATCTTCGGTGGCAACTTTTTTACATTTGTAAGAGTTATGGATTTGAAAAGTCAGGGCTAAGATGGCTTAATGAGCATTCACCCCCCTGGAAGAAGTGGGGCTGATGTGTGTTAGTCAGCTGTTAGCTTTATTGCCTCTCTTCTGTACTAAAAGTGACAAGTTGAACACATTATAGAGAGCTCAGATGTGTTATGCAGATGAAGCCTGCAGCAGTATCTGCCTGCTCTCTATTATTTATGATGTCTATATAATACAATGGACTGAGATTTAAGCCATTGTGATGCAGTTTGTTTTCCAGGGCGCTAAAGTACAGCACATTTTACAGAGAATTGCATCTCTGTTACATATTAATCAAATCTATCTTACATGCAGCTCTTACACTGTAAACTAAAGGGAAAAAAAGATTAAAGCGCTTGGCTTTTCCTCAGCTGTCAAGGACTGGCAATAAAATAATAATAAGGGCTTCTAAATAATGTGTGTGTGACAGGCCTGTGCTCGCTTGCACAGTCCTTTATGGAGGTTAACTACAAAATAAGTTCCAGTGAGTGATCGGGAACAGGCCTGTGTGTAATACTGTAATGCCAACGACGGCATAATTCTTGAAAAGTTCATTTGCAGAAAATTCTCTGGCTTGATGAGGCAAAGTTTGGCCTCCTGAATCATTCTGCCACGGTGTGCGGCCTGTGTGGAGTCGTTCTGGAGTTTACGGTCCTCGCACTTTTGAACTTGCGTCAGCTGTAGTCCATTAGAAACTGAAAACCCCGTTCCTTGGTACCCAAGCGGGGGTTTACTGTTCGGGAAGTCATGGGAAAGTGGTTTTACGGCGGGACACGTGCAAAGGCTGCTGAGCTCTGTGGTTTGGGTGGGGTGGGGGGGTCATTTTGGTGGTGGTGGTGGTGGTGGTGGTGGTGGTGTGTGTGTGTTTCACGTGAAGGAGATCACGCTCTCTGTTACTCTGGGGAGAAGGATGGGAGAATCTGAGTAAAAAACAACAGATGGCTTTCTGGAAGTTCTTAAGGTGCTCCCTCCACACCCTTCATCCAGGAAAGCACTTCGTGGCAACTCATGAGACTCTCGGGCCTTTATTTTGAATTCTACGGATGCTCGAAGAAGGACCGTGGGCTGCAAGTATCGTAGCTGCGTCTTACGCTTCCTCCTAGGAATGGAAAATGCCTGCATGCCAACCTGGGCCCGGCTCACTTTTCAGCTCAAGGTAATTTCTGAAGAGAGGAGGGAAGAGAAATTGCACTGTTCACAAAGAGCCTGAATTCGCTCCTTTGTGACAGTCGGCAGATACGACACAATGGTTTCAGAATCTGTCTTTCTACCCAAAAGCTCAAAGTACAAAATTTACATTATTATCCTCCTGCCCACCATCTACATGAACCAACCCCCCAAATATTCCCACTTAGCCTCCCAGGGGTCTGCTTTTCTTGCCGTGCGTGGGAAGAACGACATGTACCTCTTCCTACTTCCTTCAGGCCTCACAAGCAGGGGTTCTGGAATGCCGGGTGCCATGATATTCCATCAGTGTCCTAGAGTCCTCAATCTTTCTAAAACGAACACCTGTTCTCTGAATTATTAAAACTGGAGTAAACGCGACTTTACAAATACTTCATTCCAATTCTTCATTCACAAACCTAGCTTATCGAGTGCCCATGGTTCGTCAAAGCTCTGTGTCACCTCCTTGCATCTTACTTATCCTGGAATTTGCAGTGACCTGAGACGTAAGGGTGGTGATATATACACGACGCACCGTGGTTCTCAACCTTCCTTATGTGTGTATTACGCATGTCCGGAGCGTTTTAAAAGGAATATTAATGGCCAAACTCCACCTCCAGGCCAGTGGACTCAGAACCTCGGTGTTTTTGAAAGCTCTGCAGGTGACAGTACAGCCAGGGTTGAGAACCAGCACAAGGCGTGATCGTAAAGAACACGGACTCCCAACGAAAACTTCAAAGCCACTATGGAACCAAGCTGAACTGGGTTACATGTCCTGCTCTGTGCTAAGTTATTTAAGCTCAGCCTCAGCTTTCTCTTGAGTAAAACTGGGATAATAAGAGAAGCTAACTGACATAATACACTGCGATCTCTTACTGCGGTCTGAAAAATGGTAGGTGCCCAGTAAACAGAAGCTATCATTTTTTTTCCCTCCGAACTTCCTGCAAGTTGAAAATGATACCATCTTATATATGAAACGCTGTAGGATAACACAGCGTGTAGGATAACAAAGCACTTCTGTGGGCATCAGTTTAACTTCATCCCCACAAAAACCATGGAGGGCGCACATGACGATTCCCATTTTATAGATGAGAAAACGAGCCCAAAGGAGTTCAGTGCCTTCCCAAGGTCCCACAAGAGGTAAATGGAAGAGGAGGGCTTGAACCCACCCGGCCTGACGCCTACAGCTTCCACCAGACAGGGCTGCCAGAATGATCTATGCCATCGTGGATGTGAGTTGAATTAAGCACGGTCAATGTGAATGTCCCACTTCGAGTAGTGGTTCTCCAAGTGCATCAGCATCGCCTGGGGGCACCTAAAATCCCAGCCTCTGCAAACATATAAATGGAGGCAGTGTGGACTGCACCTCTCAGCCTCCCGGGTGGCACTGACAGACTAGGCTGGAAAGTGCCCGGATGCTCTACGTCATAGCCTCTACGCCAGCCCCTGTTTCCAGCACGAGTCCTCTGAGAGAACCTAAAACCTGAACAACGCTCTCCTTGTCTCCCTCTTCCCCAACCACCGATCACCTCCTCCCTTCCTCCTCCCCCACGCGCATAGGGATGTGTGCGCACACAGGACTCCCCTCCACTCTTTTCCTGCATTCAAAGCCCAGCTCAGGACCCTCCGGGGAGGAGAATGACTCAGCCAAGAGCTCGTCAGACCAATTGCATGTCCCTCTCTGTCACATACATTTGGTAAGGCATAGCCAGCTTAGGAACCCAGGCCTTCAGCTCCTGGGAAGAAATGCTGGTGGAGGCCTGAGACACAGGCGAGGGGGAGGGCACGGTCTCGCGGGAGCTCACTAACCTCCCACCTCTGAGAGGCAGCACACTCTCCAGAAGCTCCATGAGCTTCTCTGAAACCCTCTGCCTTTAGAGTGCTCAGAAGGTCTCATCAGCAGCCCAGAAGGGAAGTCACAAAGATGGGGGGCGGGGGGACACACAGGACAGGCACGTCTGACGGCCACATGGGAAAGGGCCCATGTCCTGGGGGCACAGACGTAAAAGCAGCCCACCCTGGCTGCCCCGTCAGGCAGGCCCAGCGAGCACGCAGCAGAAACCAACCTTGAACGTGGCGTGACAGACACCCGAGCATCCTTCATGTCTGGGGAAGTCGAGTTCACGGTCACCAACGCCTAACTCCCTCTTCACAGTGGTGGAGGGACAGGTATGAGGTTCAGCGACCCACTCAAGGGCTCTGCCCCTCAGAGGCTGGTTCCAAGCCAGCTGACCCTGAGCCACAGCGCCAGGCTGCCCAGAGACCTGGAATGTCTAGAGAGCAAACAGGATTTCTGTGGTGTGAAATTCACAGCCTGCCTTTTGATAGGTTTATTTCATTATCCTCTTAACCGCTTTGGGATGAACATGCACTCACTCCCATTTCGCAGATGAGGAAGGCTGAGCCTCAGTGGTTGGCTAAGGTCACCAAGGTCACCGGGCTGGATGAGACGGGATGGCGAACGATCTGGGCCCAGACCCACGCGGTCTGATTCCTAGCCTGGTGCTCTTTCCCCTCGTTGTGGTCATCCCCATTGAGGCTGGGGCAGAAATGACCATGTGTGTGGACACAATGACACTCTGGGTGACAAAGGCGATGGGGCCGGCTCTGACATGCCTGCACTCTGCAGATCGCGGAATTGCCACCACAGGTCCTAGCCGTGCAGCTGAAACCCGAGGGTTCCCTCGAGCACGTGAGGTCATTACCAAGGCCGGGCTCACCCCACAGCAAGTGAGGGAGGGGAGGTGGATGTGTGTGGAGTAGAATTCACGGGACACTCCTCACCGCATCTGAGCATCCACCCGGGGGCCGGGCAGGCAGGCAGTCTCCGTGGGTATGGTGTGCGAACTGTCCTCGGCTTGAAGCGCTCTGCAGGGCACTGCCTCGCCTCTAGCCTTATCTCACATGTCCGTCCCTTCTCAGCGGGACTGTGGGGCCTGCCCCTGACCTCCTGTTTAAAGGAGCATGCTTCCTGTTCCAGGGGCCCCCAAACCCCATACCCGCCCCTCCTAACATAGTCCAGTTTGCTCACTGATGGTGCTCAGTGTCTCTCTCCCACCATCCACGGAGGTGAGCTCCCGGAGGACAGGGTCGATTCATCGTCTTTATTTTAAGTTTATTTATTTATTTTGAGGGAGAGTGTGCGGGGGGGGGGGAGGGGCAGGGTGAGAGAGAGAGAGAGAGAGAGAGAGAGAGAGAGAGAGAAAGAGAGAGTAGTAGAGAGAGAGGGAGACACAGAATCTAAAGCAGGCTCCAGGCTCCCAGCTGTCAGCACAGAGCCTGACGTGGGGCTCGATCTCAGAAACCATGAGCCGTGACATCAGCTGAAGTCAGATGCTTAACTGACTGAGCCCCCCAAGGTGCCCTTCCCCCCACCTCTTTTGGTCTCTGATGACGTGCCTCATACCCAGAACGATCTGGGCACATAGCAGACACCCATAAATGTTTTTTTGCCATATACTTAACTTTGAAAAATTTCAAACCTACAGAAAAATAGAAAGAATATACTGATACCCATCACCCTTGACCTAGATTCAATAGTTATTAACATTTTGCCTCATCTGCTTTATTTCTGTGTGTAGGTATATGTGTGTGTGTAAATATCTAACACGTATTTCTTTTTGGTACACGTTTAAATTAAGGAAAGACAGTATCTCCTAAGAATAAGAACATCACTCAGAAATTTCAATTGATGGGGTCCCTGGGTGGCTCAGTCAGTCGAGCATCTGACTCTTGATATCCGCTCAGGTCGTGATCTCATGATTTGCGGGATCGAGCCCTGCGTCAGGCTCTGTGCTGACAGCAGGGAGCCTGCTTGAGATTCTCTCTCTCCCTCTCTCTGCCCCTCTCCCATCTGTGCTCTGTCTCTCAAAATAAATAAATAAACATTTAATTTTTTTTAAGGTTTTATTTATTTTTGAGACAGAGAGAGACAGAGCACGAGCAGGGAAGGAGCAGAGAGAGCGCGAGACACAGAATCCGAAGCAGGCTCCAGGCTCTGAGCTGTCAGCACAGAGCCCGACGCGAGGCTTGAACTCGTGAACCTCGAGATCATGACCTGAGCCGAAGTCGGACGCTCAACCAACCGAGCCGCCCGGGCGCCCCATAAATAAACATTTTAAAAAAATAAAAGAAGTTTCAGTTGACCCATCACCTAATATATAGTCCACATTAAAATCTCCCCAGGTGTCCCCCCAATATCCTTTAAAATAAGCTTTTAAAAATTTTATACCTATGGCCCAATCGGGGATCAGGTCCTGCATCTGTGCTCATCAAGAGCAGTGCCATCCATATGGGATGAATGAATGAATGAATGAATGAATGAATGAGTGAACGAACGGGTGGGTGAGCCACACTGAGACGGTGTCCTTCAGAGGCATGCTACCAGGGCCAGCGGGGCGGCTGGCGGGACCCTCACCCCGGAGGTGCTCTGCGCCTCTCTTCCATTAGGTCTCCCAGCACATTCACACAGGATGTGTCCCACTGCCCGCCCCCCACGTAGGTCCCTGGACTTTCATTTTTCTTGCCACGCACCCCAACGGGGAGGGATGCTGCCCCTGAAGCCCTCATCCACGCGAGCGTCCATTATCCTGCGTATCCAGACTTTTCTTTCTTTACTGCTCTTGGCTTATAGATTTTATACGAACACAGAGGGCTGAATGTGTAGCCTGGTTGGTGGAAACCTCAAAGGACCAGCCTGAAAGGGCTCGCGGGGCAGGGGGCCCCCGGGCTGCTCGACGGAGGTGTGTTTGGGTCACTGGTGGGGGCTGTGTGTCCTTGGGAGGCCCACAGAAGGCTGTTTGCTCCGTAAAAGCCAATCGTGGCCATTATGATGCTATTACTGGCGTGAGCTGTGGGATGCTCAAAACACAGGAAAAGTGTGCTCCGGGAGAGGGCAGGAGGAAGAGCCCAAGAGAGACATAAAAAGGCAATAGGATTTAGAGAGCACTCTCAGGAGCGAGGAGGGGTGATGGATGGAACGGAGGGGGTGAGGGCGGGGGAGACATGTGAGTGGAGAGAACAAGCCAGACGTGGGGACGGGGCAGGAGGCAGTCGGAACCTGAGAGTGGCTGGGAAGGCCGGCTCAACGGGGAGGCAGACGGGCCAGAAGACGGGAGCCCCGGGACGAGACGGGGGAAGACAGAAGGCTCAGGAAACCAGGAAGTGCACCCTCACTGGGTCCCAGGGCACACGGGCACAGGCAAAGGGGTTCAGTTAGAAACCAGCAGGGCCTCCCCCGCTTCCTCTTTTGTGAAGTCCTGGCCTGTGGTCATGGACCAAGAGGAAAGCAAATCCCCTGGCTGCCCGTCACCGGGGCCTCTTCCTGCTTTCTGTTCCTCTGTTAGTGCTCTGCACTAATGACCGCCTCACCACCGCGCTGACAATGGACGCTCTTGACTGCTTCCGAGGATGACCATACATCTGGATTACGTTGACCGGGCAGCTCCTCCAGCCCCCCGCTGCCCCTCTCCAGTATCACTGCAGCAGGAGTTGGTTACGACCTCCACTGTGGATACTGACCATCTAATTTCCCCGTCTCCTAGGGGCTCTAAATCCAGCCCCCTCTGACCTGCCAGCGGGAGAGATGACCTCACATTTGTCCTGCTTATCACTGGTAATAACCATTAGGGACAATGGCAGGCGCTCACACCTGCTGCCCACTAGGCCGGCAGATCGGGTCTCCACAGGAGGCCAGAGATGCAAATCTCCTCGTCCTTTTCATCACAGCCTGACTCCCCGGCTGTCCCACATGGACAGGGCACCACCAAAGCACGGGTTGAGGGGGGTGGGGATTTGGGAGAGAATTAAGCCGGAGACACAGAGCACGCCGGCCCCCCAGCAAGTCCGCAAACACGGGGGCAGGGGTTTACAAGATGTTGTCAGGCAGCGGGATTGATAAAAGGAGAATTTGCCGCTGACGCCCCTGCCATGGCCCAGCCTAAGGCTCGGACACGGGACAAAGTGGGGCCGACCGTATGCTCTGTGCAACCACCTCTTTGTGAGGAGGGAGTTTCTGCGGCGTGGGCCCTCTCACGGCCGCCCTCACCGCCCCGGAACCAGTGCCGCGAACATCTGGGACCGAACCGGTGGCCCCGGGGTCACTACCGGCACGGCTGTCTCCGTGCCCCATTCCGGGTTCGCGACCGCCCTCCCGGCCCGCCCTGCTCCCACGGATGGGAGACCGCGGGAGGCCCCCTGGGTCCCCCAGTAGACTCCTCCTGCAGGGGAAGACCCTCCCCACGCAGCAGCCCAGCGTGCCCGCGGGCCCCAGGCAGGCGACAGGCGACAGGCGCGGTGGCCAGGCCCCGCCCTTGCATTCTTTTTGAGGCGCGCCAGCAGCCGGAGCAGCCAGCAGCAAGCCGGGCCCCAGCCCTGCTGTAAAGTATTAACTCATACTGAACACAGTTTGTCTCCGAGGACCCTCTTGGCCCCTTCGTCATCCTGTGCTGACATTTTAATCGTGCTTTTGTGGGAGCTGGCTGGCAGTTTGTCATCAGGAATGGCGCGGCGAGGGGCCAGAGCGGGTTGCTGGCTGTGGCTGCTGCTGAGGGAAGCAGCCCATTCTGACAGACTGAGCAATAATCTGAACTTACTGCGCCGAGCCTGTGGGACACCAGCCGGGCCGCTTTATCTTCTTCATTAAAGTGCGCTCAAAAAAAAAATCCATTTTCCTTTAAAGTCTCAGGAACAGATGGAGTAAAATTAATTGCGCCATTAAGTCCCGATAGACAATACCAGAGTGGTTTTCTTTCAACTGTGCATGTGTGTTACAAAGTGCTCTTCGTAAAAGGCAATTACTGCAACATTTGCCATAAAATAAAGGTTGCTTTAATGGGCAATAAACACAGGCTTCAAATTTTGTATGAAATGGGTCTCCAAAGGGCGCTGTTAGAGGCAGCTCAAAGGCACGACTGACTTTAGTATTTCTGCTCGGGCTTCAGCTCAGCTAGTTCCGAGAACAATGATTCCCCACCCTTGGATATATTCTGATAGAATTATGTATGTGATGTTCACTCACTGCATGGGCCTCTCCAGCCAGATTTTTCTGGTCAGCAAACCGGCAGGCAGAAGCGGGGTGGGGGAGGGAGGGAGGGAGGGCCAAGTTCACTAGGTTGTCCTCTGGGCGGGGGGTACCCACTGCCAGAGGAAGGAAGGAGCCAGTTAAAGCGACAGGCCCGGTTCGGGGGGTTGGAGAACACAATTTACTAGTTTTCTGTCTCATAGGTCTGGTGAGGGTTTCCAGTTGATTCCTGGAAGTGGGGCTCGGTGAGAAATCTATATTTATGTATATTTAGAGCCCTTTCGGACAGAGATCCGGCCAAGGGGGAAAATAGGCTGTGCTTTACAACCGAGACGAAAATGATGATGAAGGTCTGTCAGCAAATTGACGACCGGGCGCTCCCGCCGGAGCCCAGCTTCCTGCTCCTTTGTGGACAATTGTACACCACTGTTCGGGGGAACCCGGAGAGCACGGTGGGTTACAGATCTCTGGCAGCACCAGCGGGGGGAGCTGTCTTTTCTGAGCCCCTGCCCCTTTCCTTGGAAAACCCCACATATAAATTTTCCCCTTTCATCGGCCCAAGCTGCTCAGACACGGTTGGATGGGGGCAGGAACGCAAAGACCAGGAACTCATTTCAATCCACTATATTTCTACATTTCAGTAATTACAAAGTTCGCATGACATATAAATGATCCATTAATTGAAATATGGACTACACCAACTCCAATATTTATGGTATAAATCCATATTTCATTAAACAAATCCAATAAGCAAATATATCAAGGAGAACATGAGAGCCGTTTTATTTAAGTATGAGCTCAGGAGCTACAAGGACCATTTTCTGTCCAAAAGACAGACCTACAGCTCACAACAACAACAACAACAACAACAACAACAACCAAACAAAAGAAGCTTTAGTGGATTCGGAATTCAGTAGGGCTGGTGAGACAGAGAAGCTCCTGGTGATGAAAATTAACTTCAAATGAATCCAGGGGCAGTCCATGTGGTTGGGGCTCTAGGAGCCCCAGCAGCCACCAGCTACCCTGATGTGGGTGGCACTGGTCTCCACTTAGATTGCTGAGGGGATGGGGAGAGGCCACATATAGGCTCATGCTGCTTGGATCAGAGCAGAGCTGTTTTTGTTTGTGTTTGTTTGTTTTACCATTTTATTTTTTAAGAGACAGAGAGAGACAGAGCACAAGCAAGGGAGGGGCAGAGAGAGAGAGAGAGGGAAACACAGAATCCAAAGCAGGCTCCAGGCTCTGAGCTGTCAGCACAGAGCCCGACGTGGGGCTTGAACCCACGAACGCAAGATCATGACCTAAAGCAAAGTCAGATGCTCAACCAAGTGAGCCACCCAGGCGCCCCAGGGCTGTGTTTTAAACTAGGGTTTGGTTCGCATCCAACCAGTCATCCGACCTCCACTCTGCATCACGGGGTTTCCACGTCACATTGGTGTCTGCAGAGCGGGGGGTGTCCTTGGCAACACAGCAAACCTGACTGCCTCATGACAGATTTGAACCTGCCACTGGGACCTGGGCACTTAGCTAAACTCATCCGTTAGTTAAACTCATCCCTTGCCAGGGAAGGCAACAAGGCACTTCCCTGCATCCAGATGGAGTTTCCACCTGCCGCCCCAACACCCGTTCTCTGGGTCAAGCGAAGACACCCCCGTCTACCCCAACTCGTCTCCCGCTCCTTCACCCGGGCTCCCATCCTGAAGCCCCACCTCCTGTTCTCCACCTTCTCCGCCAGGTCTCAGTCCAGACCCATCTGGACTCATCCCATCTGGATGTTACAGCATCCTGGCCGGTCTCCCTGCTCCAGCCTCGACCTCCCACCATGGGGGTTTTCAGCCATCTGGGCTGGGACCTATCTCCGCGGCGACCTGGCTAAAGGCACCAAGAAGGTCAACATCGCTGGTAACTGTGGAACCCATTCTGCGCCTCCCTCGGGAAAACGGCGAAGACAACGGAAACAAGCCAGCACACCAAGTACACTCGCTCCTTCTGTGGCGAAAGCGAGCCGAAAACGTGTGCCGTGGGCATCGGGCACTGTGGTTCCCGCACGAAAATGGGAGCCGGCGGTGCCTGGACCCACAGCACCACTTCCGGTGTCAAAGTGACATCTGCCATCGGGAGACGGAAGGGATGGAAAGACCAGTAGTAGAAGCCCCACCATTTGAAACATCGCTAGCCCATCAAATAAATGGGTGAATTTATGTAACAAAAAAAAATTTTCGATGAGTTTTCATGTACTCCTTTCGCCCAGAAAAGTTCCGGTTACTGAATTTTGTGGGAGGTGGGGGGGGGGGGCGGTGGGGGTGGGAAACTGTTACATAACACACTCCTTCCCTCTCCGAGTGTCCCTGTTTGGATGATACATTATAATCCTACTTAAAACTCCTGCCAAGGAGTTCGAGAATTTCTTCAAGAACTCCTGCTAATTTGGGGAAAACTTTAAGGCTGTTAAGCTTTAGATCCAGGTATGTGGGGCTCCAAGCTTACAGAATCTGGGGGAGGGGGCTACATAATACAAAAAAATTGAAAGGTGAAAGTTACCTTAAATTTAAATTTGCTAATTAAAAAAAAAGGAACACCACTCAACAAAACCCAACATGTGGCCACGTGATGACACTGCTAGAGTCCCGGCGGGGGCCCAGGAGGGGCCTGTGGCAGCGAGGGGTCCTGCACTTAAAACTGTAATAACCGGGGCGCCTGGGGGGCTCCGTTGGTTAAGCGTCCGACTTCGACTCAGGTCACGATCTCGGTCCGTGAGTTCGAGCCCCGCGTCGGGCTCTGGGCTGATGGCTCGGAGCCTGGAGCCTGCAGCCTGCTTCCGATTCTGTGTCTCCCTCTCTCTCTCTGCCCCTCCCCCGTTCATGCTCTGTCTCTCTCTGTCTCAAAAATAAATAAACGTTAAAAAAAAATTTTTTTTTAAATAAAAAAAAATAAACTGTAATAACCTCGTGGTCCTAAGTCCACACCCACCTGGAACACAAGCGAGTTGTCTGCGACCGGGCCCCGTCCTAAGTCCTCAGGCTCCCTCCTGACAACGTCCCGCCCAACCCCCAGTAGCCACAATAACCACATCTAGTGAGCTCAGGGTGCTGCCTTGTCTCACCCTCCACCTCTGTGCACATGCTTTTCCACCAGCCAGGCAAAGGATGGGGGAAAGTGTATCTGGGCAAACATCTAGGCAACCGTCAGAACTCAGCTCTCCTGTTGTCTCTGCCAGGAAGGCTGTTCCCAGTGGCTTCAGGCAGGAGTCAGTACCCTTCCTTCGAAGCTCCCATGACATCCCGATCACTTTTATCCCAGCCTTGCTTGCACAACGGAGACATGAACGGTCTCTTCCTCCACTGAGCCCACGGTAGATACTAAATACGTGTCTAATGAAGGAGTAAGCAAACGTGTGACCAAAGCATTCCTTTTTATCCAGGGCCACGTGGGATCTCCCTAAGGCCAGACCCTGAGGTTGGACACTGCTTGGAATGGGGTGCGGAGGTGCTAGGAACTGGAGCCGATCCCGCACCATAAAATTCCAACTCTGCTCTCTCGGAACCAGGGAAGTTACCAAACTAGAGAAAACCGTGGGTGAACGTTGGGAGGGATGGGATAACGGGCTGGTACGGATTCATATCCACACCCTAGTCGGTAATCCTCAACTTCGTTTGTGCATTAAAAATATCTAAAGCATTATAAAAATATATTTCATCGCCCGGTGCCTAGACTCAGAGATGACTTTTTTAGGTGGTGGGATCCAGTCATCAGCACTTTCGAAAAGCTCTCCAGATGACTCTAGGGTTGAAAAACAATGACCTGCCCAATCCCATGTTAATGCGAAACTGCCGTTTAAAACATTTTTTACTCACATGTGGATATGGTCACCGTTACCAACCTATCTACGGTCACGACGGCACATGGTCTGTTTCTATCATTTCCTCACGATGAGGGAGTACCTGTTGCTAAATGTCTGTGTAGAGGGACAGAATGATTGGGCACTTTCCTACCACCTCACTGGTTCAGTCAACAAATGCTTCCTGAGTGTTTGATACAAATCACTCGCTGGAAATACACAAAATAACACTTAGTCCTTATTCTCAAGGAGCTTACAATATTTTAGGTCAGGTCACAATAAAAGCTGATAGTTAAAGAACATTTGTAAGCCTCTAGCTCATCAAGTGCCATATGAGTGCTGGTGATAAGTGCTTTGTGTAATGGCGTCCCCCTATGGCAGAGCTGTAACTCAAGTACTCTATGAATCCCAAATGTTGGATTCATGGAGGAAATAGTCACTCCGACAGCTGTTTAGGAGATAACTCTAAAGTCAAACTGGATATCCGTTCACTCATCTCTTCTATTTATTATAACAGTTACGTAACATACACGTATTCTATGCAACACATGATGGTGAGTTCCAGATACACGGGCGCACAAAAGATAGAGACATACTGTAAAAGAGACTCTAACTCATTATGCATCGAGGTCCTCAACTGCCACTGTGGTTAGTGCTGTAAGGTAAAAGTCCAGGGTTCTAGGATGTGAAGGACGCCTGTAAGTCAAGGACCACAGAGACCTATGTCCCAAGAACACGGAGTTAACGTGCTCAATTCCAACAGTAAACCCGGTCGCCATCTTGGAGGTGGACCATCAAAAACACTCTTGAAAGGAGGCTGGTGAGCAGAGGAGATCTCAGGCTTATCCTCCTTGCTGGACAAAATTCTCTCTCCCCAGCCCGGAAATAACCTGTCGGGGCCTACACGGTGCCATGTGCAGATGGGGTTTAACGAAGGTGGTGATGATAATGATGATAATTATTCAAATTCTTTCCTAGCTCTACATGCCAGGGAGGCCAGTGCTGCCTTCTGTCATCTGACTAAATTTGAGAGGTGACCCTTCTCCCTGAGTTTATTCTGTAATGTCTTCCCACGCATGGTGCAGTTTCTCTGCCCTCACATCACTCAAACCGGCATATGCTCCGCAGTGTGCTAGATACTCGGGAGGATACGGAAGAAAAACGAGATGGTCAGGAGGTCCGTGGGCCCTGCGCTCATGGATGCTAGCGGCAGAGGCTGGGGCTTGCACAGGGAATACTTTAAAACAGGAAATATCGAGTGGGAAGAGGATATAATGAATAGTTTGTATTCATTTGTTACACTTCGCCTCTTTCAGAAAAGAATTTAAGGAGAATTAAAATAACATAAACAGATACACACAATAAAGTTATCAAAGTTGAAATAGAAAATCAAACATCTGATTAAGGAAGCGAAAGAAAGAAATATAACCACGGGGGCTAATGAAGTCAATGTGACCGAGCACTGAATTTAACTCTGGCGTTTCCAGAAGATGGGGCAAAAGAGGAAGAATGGGCACATGATTTGCATTCTCCAGTGGAAGAAAGCCTCACAGTTCTTGCTGAGAGACACGTAACACGCCAAGGACTATGCAGTGCTCTGCACAAATGGTCCACATCCTCCGTAATGAATGGTTTTTGTAGTACATGCGAGTTGTCTTCATGTTAGTTTTTTCAATTATCAAGAAACGCAAGGTAGAAACATGAAAAGTATGGGCGATTAAAGACAACGAGACTGAGGGAGATAAACTAATGTCCTTCAAGTATGTGGTTTCCTGGTGATCTAACTTGAAGAAAGGAGAGAGCGGGCATTACTTGGGGGTAGGGAGCGTGTCCTTCTGTCGACCTTCAGTGAACAGTCCCCCTTCTCCCCTGATTTCTGGGAAGAGCTGACCGCAGTGCTACCAGAAGCCACCGTGAGCCCCCGACACCCCTGAAGGTGCTCAAAGGCTGACCCTCAGTTTGGACACCCAGGATGGCTGACTTTCGGATCAGAGGCAAAGCTGGGAGACCTTGCTGGGTCGAAGGTCATCCTTCTCCATGTGGTGTTGAGTCACTGGAGAACCATCAGGAAAGCCAAGATGTCCCTCGAGGAGTGGCTCTGGATCCACTGACCCCCTGCACAAGTGATGTGTTGAGACTCTAGCCCACCACTGTCCGAAAGAATTCTCTGGTGATGACAATATTCTCTACCTGTGTTGTCCAATATGTTAGCCGCGTGTGGTTATCAAGTTCTTGAAACGTGTGTCACTGAGGAAGTGACGTTTAGGTTTTATTTACTGTTAGCAATTTAATTGTAAGTTTAAAAAGCCACACACTGCTGGTGGCTACTGTACTGGACAGAGCAGCCATGAAGATCCTCATCTTGGAACCGAACGAAGGCGTCCCTACTTTGCAGTTTCATAACAGGCATTACTCGGAACCAACCCAGGCTGTAGATAAACCTCAGTGATGCTCTTGGGGGCCTCCTGGGGTAAGTCAGAATCCAAAGACTACTCCCAGGCACTTGAATAAACCGGTCTGCTAAATGAAGCTATTTAGTACGGACCAAACAAATTTGGGAGAGTGTTTGCCAAACACAACATTTGCGGTTTTGACAAATCTGGGGCTGGGCCATCCTGGTGCTGGGTAACTATGAGGCCCAAATGCTTCCCCAACCCATTCCTAATTCCCATATAATCCATGGTCATAAAACATCGTCAAGCACACAAGCGGCCACTCTGCTCCTAATTGCCATGGCAGGAGGGCACGCGGGGAGTTCATCTGAAAGTGGTAATTAACTCCCACCTTAATGGTCTAGAATAAAACACATCTCTGTTTTCAACACTTGCGATTAAGATCTGACAGGTCTGGATATCATTTCGCCCTACCCCTAACTGTTGCAGTGGTAATAAAACACAGCCTTCACCAGAGTATCAGTGGCCAATGATTCTGGTTACGTTTGGCCCTGAGCTGACTTCAGTCCACAAAGAAAAAGGCCAAGGAAAGATGCATGAAAGCCGCCAAGAGTTCTGGATCCATTTTTCCATAAGTCGAAAAGAGCACAACCGTTACATAAAATGTTTAGAAACATGAGTTAGGTTTTGTCACAACGTATTAAAGCTGATTTCACACACACAAAAAAATCACAAGCCCTTTTCTAGTCTTATGTATAATAACAAATATAACTTTGGATTACTAAAGAACATTCTTGGCAAGAGCGAGGAAGAGATTATGGAATAGAAGCCTGGTGATTTGACTGGAGGGAGTTCTGATTCCGAAGAAGTCTGGGAGTTAGCGGGAGGGGCGGCACCACCGAGGGCCTGAGCAGTAACTGTGGGGGGTGCCGAGCTCTGGAAGCTGGCTGAACACCACGTTCTGCTCAGCAAGGACGTGCTGCCTGAAAAACCAGAGCACCAGCCCGTTCAAATGCCAGGTTCAGTCGGTGGCACAGGGAGAGATTTCAGGAACAGAGGACAAGGCGGACCCCTGAGGCACGAAGGGACACAGGTCAAAGTTTCAAAAGAACTTGGGAGCAAGAGGGTTTTGTAAGAGGCTGCACAGAAAGGCAGTTGCCTGGACGCCTTGGCTCCAAGGTTAGCCTGAGGAACTTGGTCTACACTATTTACATTTGTCAATCAAGTGTAATTAACATTCAGTGTTATATCAGTTTCAGGTGTGCAATATGGTGACTCAACAACTTGACTTTAAAAAGTCTACACTGTTGGGGGGGTGGGGTTGTGCCTGGGTGGCTCAGTAGGTTGAGCGTCCGACTTTGGGTCAGGTCATGATCTCACGGTTCACGGATCATAGCCCCACATCAGGTGCTGTGCTGTCAGCGTGGGGCCTGCTTGGGATTCTCTCTGTCCTCTCTCTCTGATCCTCCCCTGCTTGCGCTTTCTTTCTCTCTCTCTCAAAATAAATAAACTTAAGAAAAAGTAAAGTCTACACTGGGGGCACCTGGGTGGCTCAGTCGGTTGAACGTCCAACTCTTGATTTCGGCTGAGGTCACGATCCCCGGGTCGTGGGATTAAGCCCTGAGTCGGGCTCCACGATAAGCATGGAACCAGCTTGGGACTCTCTCTCTCGCCCTCTGCCCCTCTCCCCCACTCACGCTCTCTGTCTCTCTCCAAATAAATACATACATACATAAAAAGAAAGAAAAGTCTACACTGAAGTGAACCTGACTCTCCGTAGCATTACACGGCACTTAGCAGATCTCTGAATTGGCCCACTGTGCGGCCCTAGCTTGTGCTAGGCCTTCCTCCTTCATCTTCGCTCTTGCCCTGACCCGATGCTGACATAAAAACATCTGTCTGCAAAGAATTGGATCTAAAAGGTTTTGCAGGTCTGGGTTTCTCAATCTACTATCCTACACAAGGAGCGGTCCCGTACCCGGCCCCGCCCCCCATTTCCGAAAAATAAATCCGGCAGAAGATGGGAAACAGTGTCAGAACAACGGACGGGTCTATACTTTGGAGGAAGGAAAAAGCTGTGCTTTGGTGTACACTCTGGGTTAATCCAGAGAAGCCCTCACACGAGGAGAAAATGGCTGGGAACAGTCTGGAAAGAACCGGGCACGGCATTCAGAGAGGATTTGCAAGGGGTGCAGGTGGCCAGAGGGGCTCCCTCCATGGGGTGATCATCCTTCAGGGCCCACTGGACCACTTGACTGAGCCGCGGGGGAAAGGGAGAGGCACACACACTCTGAGTCAGCAACCTGGGGACTCAGCGGTCAAGAGGAGGAGGCCAGCCTGGCATGGCGGGGGGGCCCATCCCTGTGCTCTGTGGCAACGACACTGAAGCCTTCAACACGCCCTTCCTAGTCTCCGGGAAGGGGAGCCGTGTGTGGATGGGAGCTGTCCCCCGGTCTTTCCAGATGGATAAGCTGCCGCTCTGTGCTCCATCTTCTGGCCCCCCACCGCACCTTCTCCAATCGTCACCACCCTCAGCACCTTCTGCTCAGTGGCTGGGCTCGCCTCCCAGTCTTGCCTCTTTCCCGCAAGCTCACTTCTGACCACCCTTCTCTACAACTCCCCAGCTTCCCTCCCTGCCCGTTCGTCTAGCACCAGAAGGGACGAGTAGCAGCAAAACCCCAAATCACAACAAAGAGGCTGCGAAGCAGTGCCAGTGAGCGGTGAGTGGGGGGACGGGAGCCCAGAGGAGGTTTTCTCCCCAAAGGAAAATGAAAGACAGATGCACTACCAACCAGCTTGCTCCAAGTTCTGCCGGGCGGGGCCTAAATGAAGAAAGGGGTGGGAAAATCCCAAGGAAATCACCAGATCAGACAGCACAGTGACCTGAGGGCATGGACGCTCAAGGTTGAGGACAACGGGGCAGGAAGCAGTCAGGGTGGGGCCGCGCCCCACCGAGCACCAGGCCAGGATCGGCTGGGTTCCGGTGGCTCCTGCGCGCTGGCGCTGGCAAAGGTGCGCTCTCTGGCTGGGGACTCCTTGAACAGGGAAGTCAGCGCTAGATACGGGCTACGGGCTACGTTAAAGGATTTCTCGCTTTATAAAAGGAGCCGTGAGCCGAGCTGCCTACACCAGTAAGTAAACAGGATATTATGACGTTTCTGAGCTTCATCTTGACTGGCTCTAAACAACGTAAATCTGTGCTGTACAGGAGTCCTCCTGCCTCAAGTTGCATCCGTGTGCGATTTTTCACACCAACGCTGTGCTCAGAAAGAAGGCACAAAGAAAGCTGGCCTTGGGGCACCTGGGTGGCTCCAGTCGGTTGAGTGTCCGACTTCAGCTCAGGTCACGATCTTGCAGTTTGCCAGTGTGAGCCCCACGTGGGGTTCGCTGCTGTCAGTGCAGAACCCGCTTTGGCTCCTCTGTTGCACTCTCTCTTCCCTCCCCCACTCGGGTGCCCGCGTGCTCTCTCTCGCTTTCAAAAATAAATAAACATGAAAAAAAATTAAAAAAAAAACAAAAAAGAGAAAGCCGGCCCTCCTGCCCTTGGCCCCATGGCGCTCCCAGTCTAAGGGAGAGGGCATGAGGAGGTGCACCTGCTGGATGGGACCCCGCACCCCTACAGGAGCCGGTGTGGGAAGGCAGCCAGGGTGCTAAGCACCTCCCGGAGGCAGTGCTGTGACAGAGCCCCTGTCACTGGCTTCAGCTGGGACCCAACTACCCCAGGAGGTTAATGGGCCCCAGGGCCCACTGTCTGAGGAGGCACCAGGGGACTCCTTCCTTAGCAACTGACTCTGAGAAAAGGGAAAGGGAGAAAACGATAAAACAGGAGAATCGGTCATGTGGACACATGCAATTCCCTCGTGTACTTGACTGGAGGAAATCCTTCGGCAGGCCGTTCCCCTCACTTTTCCCTGCTGCCACGGCTAAAACGCTAGTCGTTCCGTGAGGGGCAAATGGCAGCCAGGATAATAACCTCTGAAAAAACAAAATGCCAGGGTTACACGATGTATTTTTTCCCCTCTTGGCTGTTTTTTTTTTTTTTTTTTTAAACCTTGACCAATACTTCTAATTATTTCAGAGGGAAGATAGGAAATCAAAAGATGTGGCTCAAAACACAGCTCTCTCTTCCTCCTCCTGGGGTGAGCTTGTCTCCTGTGAGATAATAAGCATGAAGTGGATGGCAGGCTGCATGCACTCCCCAGACAATGGCCAGGGACAAAAAGGAAACAGCCAGAACACGGGAGGCTGGCAACCTGCTGTCAGCAAAGGGTTAAAGCCCGCAGCCTCCTCCAGCGCCCTGTCTGCCTTTCCATAAAGAATACAAAGCTCAGTGGGGCAGGGAGGAAACTCCCACCGGGTCCCTATTAAAACAGATCAAGTCACACATGTCGATATCCCCATTTCATAGATGCTATAATTTGTTTGACAGGAGTGAATCCTGCTGATCTAAGTGAGGGCAAGGAGGAAAAAAAAAAAAAGTCTGCTAGAAAGGGAGCCCCAGAGAGAGCCTGGTGGTTTTCTGTATCTGGCCTTATTTATAAGAAAGCCTCAGGTCACCCGATCTGCAAGTGCTTTGAAAATCGGGTGTGTCCCAAGTAGAATACCATCCTTAGGCACATACACACAGTGTGTATGTATACACACACACACACACACACACACACACACAGTGTATTGTTCTGATCTAACTGTGAGATGTTAAAAAAGGTACAATAAAGCTTTTTCCTTTCCCAGTGGAGAACAGGATCAAACCCAGCTCACCCTCCGGTAATCCTGATAAATGCAGTGCCAATGTTCTAACAAAACGTGGGGCTGCTGTTAGCGTGCCTTTCTCTCACTCTTGTTCTTCTTTTGTGTTTTTCTTTTTTCCTTGCTCTCTCTCCCTGCCTTTCCCTCTCTCTCCCTGTCTCTGTCCCTTGCCAAAGGCATTAAAAAGAGATGAGAACCACTCCACCTCGCGTGGGGAGATACTAATCCACTGGCCCCACTCTGCTGGGAAAGCAGGTTGTGAACGGGGCCCCTGGCACAAATGGGATGAGTTTAGTGATCGCAGTGTTAATTCTTAATAGGGCACACAGCGTGCTCTGCGGATGTGAAATATACAATATGGGCAACGGAGTCCTTTTTGGAATTGGTTTTTCCTCTTGGTTAATGAGGGTCAGGGGAGAATGAAGGCACAAGCTGAGATGCTAAGTAGGACCCGGGAGGCTGACCCCTCCGGGGAGACACTGGTTGGGGAGGGGCCGGGGCCACCTTAGCCGTCCCTCAGGGCAGCTGGAATCAAGGGAGGTTGAGAGGATGTTACAGGCTGGCACGGTCCTCTGAGATCTGCCCAGCTTCCTTTCACAGCCGCAGCAGAGGTAAAGTGACCTGCCCAAAGAGGCAGCAAAAGCCCAGGGCAACCACTGACTTTTCTAGAGGTCTCCTGGCCCCAGTCACCACTAGACTAGTTAATGCCCCATCTCTGGACCAGTAGGATGTAACTGTAACTGGTAAATGGGCGTGTTGGTAGGTGTTGAACGGCTGGTGTAAGAGGGAGGAGGGGGTGCAAATCTGTTTATATCAGAGCTTCCTTGGAAGGCTCTGTACAAGCGTTAAGTGGGGTTCTTTTTATGCTTAGGTTTGTTTCCCCATTTTCCAAGTTAAGTTGTTACCGGGAAGAAATTTTCTGGAGATCTGAAGCAGAAAGACCATCATTTTATGTGGAGATACTGGACAAAAGTAGCTGCTAATACTGAGGAAAATCCTTTCTGTTGCATGTAGTGGTTCAATTTCGCTTGCAGGGGGGGCGTGGAGACAGAAAGTAGAGAAGAGGATGTAAATTTCAGCAAAAGTAGATTTCACAAAACCGTGATGCCCCTAACTTCACCAAGTTCTAGCAACTCATGGGTGAGTAAGTGAACTCTTCCTACTCTCCCCTTCCCACAGTTTCTCAGGAATCTCCCACAAACATCTTTTGGCCTTCCTAGAAGAAATAAGGTCAGCAGAGGCATAGACCCCGCTGGCCCTTGAAACTCCCCTGTGGCGGCTGTAGGATGGCCATGGTCACAAAGCCCCAACCCCTGTCCTGGCCAGCTGGCAGGCAACACACGGAGCCGGTGCCCCACCCTCTCGGCACCCTTGCCTACTCCCCGGTTGGGGGGAGGGGGGCAGCTACAGGCTCACTGTTCCATCTTCCCTGTGACTCTGGCCAGCATCAGAGATCCAACAGAAGCTGGAGGGGATGGTCCCACTTTTGAGCTAAAAAAGGATAAGAAGGACATTTCTTTTCCTTGAATGCAGATGTGATGCCAGGAACTGCAATAAACAGAGCATGGGAGGGTCAGTCTGAGAAAGTCTCAAAGGTCCTGACAGCTGAGCCACTGAACCAACGACGGGGGCTGACTGCCTGTGCCTTTCTTACAACCACGTGAGAAAAGTACATCCGTAATTATTTCCCACACTGCTGGTCAAGCTCTCTATTACTTGCCTCTGAAAGCACTCCTTGGAGATACAAAGCCCAAGACTACAGACTGGATCCTTCCCCCTACTCCCCCTTCACCTCTGGTCTCTAAAGAGGAAATGCCCTCTTTCTGCTAATGAAAATTCTTCTCTGCTCTTGACCCTGTCCCTTAAGATCTCTTCTGGGACCATGTGCTATCAATAATCCCATATTCCCTCTGCAATAATTCCTACTGCTCGAGTTTCTCCAATCTTAAACATTTCATTTTATGCTCTATTTTGAGAAAAGTATCTTGGATTTGGAACACACATTGACTTTTGAAGACCTCGCGTGTTAAGCCCTGACCACCATTCAGGCACTTTTTCCTGTGGCAACTAAGTACTGCGCACATAGAGTGCAGGGCACCCTGTCAGACACTGGGGACTTGGCCGCAGATAAAAATAGACATGACCTTGCCCTTGAGGAGCTCAGAGTCGTCAGATCATCCCACTATAAATGCAAAATTTGAGCTGCTATCCACAGGGGGGCATATGGTGTCAGCTGTGAGAGCCAAAAGGTACCTCCCCGACCAGTCGTGGTCAACAGCGTCCTCTTCAGGCCAGCACGTGGGTTCAGATCCTGGGTCCTCCATGAGGCAGCTACATGATGCTGAGAAGGCTCTGGGCCCGGTGTCCCCACCTGCCAAGTGGGGCTAGTGCCCGTCCCTCCCTCCCTGCACTGCCTCCAGCATGACATGACATTGTGTCAAGAGTCCAGCATAGTGCCCCGCGCAGAGAACGCGCCCTCCAAAGCTTAGCAATTATTGCTATTGTTTGTGTCACTGCTCTGTGGACTCAGATCAATGGCACAGGTGAAGTTTGAAGAAGAGCCGTTTCATTCAGATCTTTTAACTTCTTCCTTCTGGAGAAATTCCTCCATTAAACACCTTCTGGTAACATAAAACTTTGTAGCAGAATGCACTGCCCTTTGGCCTGGTCCCCAGGCTTTTATCAGGACAACTGTATGCCCGATAAAGACAGCCCAGTTGACCTCTACCTATGTCAACTGGGAGCCACACACACACACGGAGTCTGGAAAAAAGGCAGAAGAAATGCTTTTCACTTGTTCTTTCTGGAAAAGCCACAGACCTTGCAGGACATATTTTCTGGAGGCTGGGCAGCAAAATCCTGAGCCTGAGAATCCCTAAAAATTCTGAGAAAACTGTAGATTGTTCGTGGTGTTTAGGAAGCCAGGGCAGTGACTGGAAGGAACTTTCCCTGAGGGGCCTCTCAGGACCCTGCTCCTCTGGTAGAAGATCTGGTTCAAGGGATGGAATGGTTTCTTTTTCTTCCCATGCATTTCCCACCCACCTCCCCTCTGGCAACTTGAATCTATTTGTTTTATTTGTTTTTTGGATTCCACACATGGAAATGAAATCATATGCTATTTGTCTTTTTCTATCGGACTTGTTTCACTTAGCGTAATACTCACTAGGTCCAGCCATGTTCTCACAAATGGTAAAGTCTCATTCTTTTTCAATGGCTGAGTGATAGGTCATTGTACACATATCCACATCTTCCTTATCCATTCATTTATCCATGGACACTTGGGTTGCTCCCATATCTTGGCTATTATAAATAATGCTACAATAACATAGGATAGGGGTGCATATAACTTTTTGAATTCGTTTCTTTGAATTATTTGCTTTGGGTAAATACCCAGTAGTCAAATTACTGGATCATATGGTATTTCTATTTTCTGTTTTTTTGTTTTTTAGGAACCTCCATACTGTTTTCCACGGTGGCTGCAACAATTTACGTTCCTACCAACAGCGCATGAGGGTTCTCCAAATGTTTTCTCCAAATCTTTATCCAAAAGATTGGATAAATCTTTTCTCCAAGATCTTTATCAACACTTGTTATTTGTCTTTTTGATGCTAGTCATTCTGACTGGTGTGAGGTGATATCTCATTGTATTTCCCTGATGACGAGTGATGTTGAGCATCTTTTCATGTGTCTGTTGGCCACTTGTACGTCTTCTTTGGAAAAATGCCTATTCAGGTCTTCTGCCCACTTTTTTTGAAATTTTTTTTTTCAACATTTATTTATTTTTGGGACAGAGAGAGAGCATGAACGGGGGAGGGGCAGAGAGAGGGAGACACAGAATCGGAAACAGGCTCCAGGCTCTGAGCCATCAGCCCAGAGCCTGACGCGGGGCTCGAACTCACGGACCGCGAGATCGTGACCTGGCTGAAGTCGGACGCTTAACTGACTGCGCCATCCAGGCGCCCCATTCTGCCCACTTTTTAAACAGACTGTTTCTTCGGTCTTATGTTGTATAATTTCTTTATATATTTCGGATATTAACCCCTCGTCAGGTATATCATTTGCAAATATCTTCTCCCATTCTGTAGGTTGCCTTTGCATATTGTTGACAGTTTCCTCTGTGGTGCAAAAGCTTTTTAGTTTGGTGTAGTCCCAATAGTTTATTTTTGCTTTCGTTTCCCGTCTCTGAAGAGATGTATCCATAAATATCCTGCTAAGAGCAATATCTAAGAGATTAATGCCTATGTTTTCTTTTAGGAGCTTTATAATTTCAGGTCTCACATTTAGGTCCTTAATCCATTTTGAGTTTGTTTTTGTGTATGGTGTAATAAAGCAGTCTTGTTTCATTCTTTTGCATGTTGCTGTCCAGTTTTCCCAGCACCATTTATCGAAAAGACAGTCTTTTTCCCATTGTATATTCTTGCCACCTCTTTCATAGGTTCATTGACCATTGATATAGATGTGTATTTTTGTGCCAGTACCAGACTGTTTTGATTAGTATAGCTTTGTAGTGTATCTTGAATCCAGGATTATGATACCTCTAGCTTTATTCTTCTTTCTCAAGATTGTTTTGCCTATTCAAGATCGTCTGTGGTTCCATTTAAGTTTTAAAATTATGTGTCCTAGTTCGGTGAAAAGCGCTATTGGTATTTTGACAAGGATTGCATTTAGCCTGTAGATTTCTTTGGGTAGTATGGACATTTTAACAATATTAATTCTTCCAATCCATGAGCATGGTATATCTTCCCATTTGTTTGTATCATCTTCAATTTCTTTCATCAACGTCTTACAGTTTTGAGAATAAGTTTATTCCTAGGTATTTTATTCTTTTCGGTGCTGTTGTCAACGGGACTGCTTTCTTAATTTCTCTTTCTGCTACTTCATTAGTGTATAAGACACACAACAGATATCCGTATTCTAATTTTTATCGTGCAACTTTACAGAATTGATTTATCCTAGTAGATTTCTGGTAGAGTCTTTAGGGCTCTTTATATATAGTATCATGCCATCTGCAAATAGTGAGAGTTTTACCTCTTCCTTACCAATTTGGATGCATTTTATTTCTTTTTGTTATCTGACTGCTGCAGCTAGGACTTCCAGGACCACGTTGAATAAAACTGGTGAGAGCGGCCATTCTTGTCTTGTTCTTGATCTTAGAGGAAAATCTCTCAGCTTTCGATACTGAGTATGACATCAGCTGTGGGTTTTACATATGTGGTATTATGTTGCGGTATATTCCCTCTAAACCCACTGTGTTGAGAGTTTTTATCATGAATGGATGTTGTACTTTGTCAAATGCTTTCTCGGTATCCACTGAAACGATCATATGGTTTTTGTCCTTTCTCCTGTTAATGTGATGTAGCATGCTGATTGATTTGCAAATACTGAACCACCTTGCATCTCTGGAATAAATCACACTTGATCGTGGTGATTGATCTTTTTAACGTACTGTTGAATTTTGTTCGGTAACATTTTGTTGAGGATTTGTGTATCTATGTTCATCAGAGATACTGACTGTAGTTTTCTTTTCCTTTTTTTTTTTTTTTTTTTGTAGTGTATTTGTCTGGTTTGGGTATCAAGGTAAAGCTTCCTTCCTATTTCATTGTTTGGAATGGTTTGAGGAGAATAGGTATTAACCCTTCTTTAAATGTTTGGTAGAATTCTCCTATGAAGCCGTCTGGTCCTGGACTTATGCTTATTGGGAGTTTTTGGATGACCAGTTCAGTGTTATCACTAGTAATCTGTCTGTTCAAGCAATGAGTGTGCTGGGGAAAGTAAACGTGGGCAGGAAACCCATGAAGTTTGGGATCCAAAGGGGCTTCAGCCATTAATTTCCTCCCTCTGGGGATTTTCCACCATGTACATACCCGTCCAAGACTCTCTCTGTCTCTCTTACCCCACCCTTCCTCATCCTTGCGACTCACTACCCACCTCATCATCCAAGGCAGATGCACAAACTGCCTTCCAACTCCAGGAAAACAATCTCACGAGAATTCTTCCTTGTGTCACTGACCCAGAGGCTCGGAAATCAGAAAGACAAGGAGGGGGAATGGTCCCGTATTAACCCCTAATGTAGCTGGCCAGCAAGTTGTTCTCCATCCAGCACTGTTTTTTTATTTCTAGGGAGCCACGGTGGCTGCCTGGAAAGGCCCAGGCAGATGGGATGCAACGTCCCAGCCGGTGTCCAGTCTGGAAGGCAGTGCACCACACTCGTGATCCAGAGCTGGGTGGCCTGGGGCGCGGGGGCAGGATGGCCCCACAGCCGGCCGGCCTCTGGGCCCCTGCCAGGCTGCAGGCCTGCCAGGGGAAGTGAATGTGCCCAGCAGGAGAGTGCCAGCTGGCTGGGCTTTCTCCCCAGGGGGGAGGCTGTAAGCACAGATTACTAGCGACTTTGTTCAGTTCTGCTGCCGTGCTCCCCGAGGAGAGGAACATCACAGCCCAGCATCAGTACTAATAGGCCCTGATGTGCCGCCAGACCCGGGCTGAGAAAGAAGCAGGGGGGAGAAAGGCAGAGAGCAGGACAAAGGCCACACCTTCGAAGCCAACAACTGGCTCGGAACCTGAGAAAGGAAGTGCTCTCTGCAGAAGCTTCCAATCCCTGCCTTGTGGCTTGAGGAAAGAATTTCATCGCGTCCCGTCCTCCGCTGTCCACACCAAACAGAAACCCCCACACCTGCACTGCAGCCTATCACGGGAGCCCCTAGGATCCAGCAACTGACGGAAGAGAAACTAAAACTTTCCGTTGCGTCATTTCAGGCCTCTGTGACTGTGAAGTCACATGAGCCGCCGCAGCAAGAAGTTGTCATGGAGACGGTGGTGGCGGCCTGAGGTGGTCGCTGCTTCCATATGTATACATATATGTATATATACATATAGAAGCAATTTGAGTTTTTATGTAGAAGACTAGTTCATTAGACAGAGAAATTAAATTGATAATTTCTTTCTTTCTTTCTTTTTTTTTTTTTTTTTCCTCCCAGAGGAATTCGTGAAGACGGCCAAAGACTAGCTGCTGTAGAAGTTGGGTGGGATTTCGGCAGTCCGACGCCAACCGGCTGGGGAGGGCGTGCGGGGCCTCTCCAGCCACTTGCACCTCCGGCCCGAAATCGCTTTAAGAATCAAAGGCGGCTGCTTCCCCAGCACCGGTTCCACACCCCCGTGTTCCGCCCGCCACCCGCCATCCCGACCACCATGTCAGGTGTCGCGGAGCTCATTGGGAGCCTGGGTGAGGAGACTTGCAGGAACTTCTGTCACTTGGAAGGACCATGTGGGCCCGGACCTAAAATGGGCGTGCACGAGGATGTGAATGCGTGTTTATGGATCCGCTGGCAGGTGCCCAGCCAAGCCCAGTTGTACCACAAGGGTGAGCGCGTGCTCCCATTCACCCCTCGTCTTGCCTGTATGGATCTTCCCTTCCCATTCCCCTCCTATATGGGGGCTGGCCCGGGCCTACCTCTCTCTGATTGACATCCCTGTGTCTCCTCTGGGCTCGGCAAAGGAGCCCCTCCCTGCTCTCCTTCTCCTCTCCATCCCTCGGGTCACCACTGTCGCAGTGGGACTTACTGAGGCCAGCCACTCTCGGCAACCCTGCCCTCGGCTCTCCTGTGGCCACCTCTGAAGTCCCTGGGAGGAGGGAGGTTTAATGAGTTCTCACCGGGGTCAAACTGTAACAAAACACACCTAACACAATACCCCCTTGTCTCCTTTCATATTAGGTAGGCAAGCTGTTATCCGAATCTACTGTGACACTCCCGAAAATCTAATATTACTTGCAAAAGAGCACTCTATATTCTCGGTGGAAATGTCTCTACAGCCTTGATTTCAGTGGTTTGATCTGGAAAGGGATGATGTGTTTTTAAGGCCCCCCCTCCCCCAAAACATACACACGCATGTATACGTACATATATATGTATGTATATGCCTCTCCAACCTCTTTTCCTCTTGCTATTCTGGGGCTTGCCTTTAATGAGCAGCTCCAAATGACAGCTTTAATCACTGCCTCTGGCCACTGAAAGAGGCCGCTAATGATAGGAAAGAACATAGGGCCATTTGCATCAATCAGCTCCAGTCTAAATCACTTTTTATGATAATGCACCCAAGCGAAGAAGAAAGTCTCTGATGTCGCCTGCATGATGATGTACCACCGTGCTGGCTCCCCGGCTCAGACCTCCACATAAATCTCTTAAAGCGGCAAGCACCCCACCCCGGCCTGCCCAGCACTGCCCTCATTTTCTACACCATTAATGATCCACCACCAGGGCAGACGCATGAGGGGCTGAGCAATCTGTTCCTTTAGTTCTCAGTCTTGGGGCTACACCCTCTGTTAAGAAAATAAATAAGTAAAAGGTACGGCGGCGGGGGTGGGGGGGGGGAAATAAATCCTGGCCCGCTTAGAGGAGAGACTTACTTAGAATACCATTTCATTTTCGTTTTTTAATCTCTCCAACAAAAATGAAGGTGGATACGTTGCCAAACTTGGCATCTGCTGGTCCTGGACATGGAAAGCCATGCTGTACGATGACGAGAACAACAGGCGGAGGACTCTTGAGGGCAGGGCTCCTGCCTGTGCTGCCTCAGGTCCGTGTGGCCTTGGGAAGGTCTGATTAGAGTCCACGGGCCTCAGTTTCCCCAACTTAAAGGGTAATACTAGAGCACCTGCAAGATTCACATCCTCAAGAAGCTCTCTGTTTCAAGACTGTTAGGAGGTTTCCGCATCTAAAATCCCGTTCTGCTGGGAAAAAGGCTGACCGTTCCTCTTCCTGGACCAGGGGTCTGACCAATCACAGCTCAAATGTCAGGTGCAGCAAGAAATTCTCTTTACAGGGACTCCCTAGAATACGGAAGCCCGGAGATGCCTTCCAATATTTTGCATCAGCTATAAAGAAATAATCAGTAAACAACCAGACAGTCAATTCTGGTGCTGACATGGTCCCAACACAGGAATTTTCTAGTTATGTCCTCTATGTATAATTCAGAAGCCCATGGTACTTTTCCCATTTCCCCAAAACTACAAAGGTCTGTTAGGAGCTAATAACCTGGGGTCGTTTGTCCCTTGGTGATAGTCAGGAGCAGACATTTTCTGCTATTTTAGGTGTAACAATCAACACATACACGCATATATGCACGTACACATGTATTATCTGTATATTTGGAGAAAAACTGAAAATCCATTTCTAAGTCTCCCTTTGTAGAAAATATTACTGCTCCAGTGAACATGACTCTCAGTTCATCAGAGAAGTCACTATAAAAGTACGATCTAGTTGCCCACATGGCAGACTAATTGTAATTATTTTATTTTATTATGCACAAGGCCGTGAGTGGCATTTCGGTAAATGCTAGTTAGAGCACATTCTAGAGAGTGAGTGGGCGATTTTTATTCCTCTGTGCTCCTAGTACCTTCCCACACTCCACAGTTCAGTGTGGATAGTGATCGATTGTGACTGTGTAATTGTCACAAAAAGACGTGATGTAAGAAATGACTTCCAAATGTTAGGAAGGTGAATGATAGATCCTTTTAGAGCCGTTTGCCCACTGGGTCAGTCAGGATTAAGTATGGCTGAATGTGACAGACAACCTAAAGCAACGCTGGCTTAAACAAGAGTTCTCGCTCTGAGAGTTGAAGTCCCAAGGCAGGTGGTCTGGGGCTGGTATGGCGGCACTCTATAACGTCGCAGATGCAGGGGCTTTCCAGATACACTGGTGTCTGCCTTTAGTGCCTTCCACTCCCAAAGCCACATCATGGCCCAGGACAATAGCTGTGGCCGCGCTCCAGACTGACATGCCTCTGGCCCTTTAAGGATATGCTCGATAAGCAGCTCCACCCTTTCGTGAATACCCAGCAACCACAACATAGTCATATGACAGCACCTGGCTGCAAGGGAGGGTATGAAATGTAGTCTTTCTTCTGTTCAGTTGGGTCATTCAGTCAGACCATTTGCCCAGCTACAAGTCAGTATTTCCACTAACGAGGAAGAAGGCGAGAGCGGATACTAGAAGTCAACTAGCATTCTTAGCCATGCTCACTGTGCCACTAGGCGGTGTATCAGGGAACTAATTACCATCACCAGGGCCCATGCCAGAGTTCCTCAATCCCTCATACACCCCCTGATGTGGGGCAGGGCAGCTCTAAGACATTTGTTCCTTTCATCAGGGTATCCCAACTGGGGAGCCTTCTTGATGACCTTTAATTTGCCTAAGGGGGTCCGTCCGAAAAAGTTATCCCCATGAGAAACTAGAAAATGGAGCTTGTTCTTCCACAAAAGGCATTATAGACATGGAGAGTCATTTTCACACTCTGGGAAGCAGCATTTTAAAACCTCCCCGATGCAACAAAGGGACACTTTTGTTTTTGCCTGTCCCACTGTCAAAGAATAACTGACCAAGGGCAAAGCACGCCGAGTTGGCCAGGGCTCAGGGAGATGGGCGTCCCGGTACGCTCGCTGGGGGTACAAGCATTCTTACTCAAGTCTTCTCGGAAGGTGACATCATGTAACTATTTGTAAAGATAAAGGTTTTTAATTTCTTAGCATAACACACTGACCACCACCATTTCAATGTGGAACTCCTTCCCGGAAGTGATTCCCTTTTCAGCGAACACAGACAGCACCAGACCTTCTACCAACTTACTTCTACAATGCCTAAGCAGCTTTCCTTCAGAGACTTCCATTTTTCCCCTAAATATAAATATCTGGTGAAGGAGTGAATAGGTCTCTTAAGAGAACAACCATATACGTCTTCACTTAAATGTAATCCTTTGGGCAATACCACGTGTCAAATTCATCCCTGTCTCACTGGCACGGGGGTATATTCCACGCGGGCCTGCTGCACCACCAGACTGCGGGAGAGGCCCGGATGAGACAGCATGGGGACTGCCCATCACCGAGCCAAGTCTGGGAATCATGCCTAAGGGCAAAAATGGTTAGGTAACAGTCACCACTCACGGTTTCATCTCCCAAAGTTTCCTGGCCCCTTCATTCACATCAGCTCGATCACAGGTTGTCTTGTGTCTTGATTTTCCAACATCTGGCACCTCCCTGCTCCATGCCTGCCACATATCATCCACCTTTGCCGGGTTCCCCTCTCCACCGGCTCTCCATCAATGAGTTTTGCCCAAAGGCTTCAACTGATCATATATCCCAAAGCAGGGACAGACACATCTTGTAAAAAGAGCATTCTCGTCAGCATTGAAGATTCAAAGGTCTCCTTACACGTGGCAAGCTCCACGCAGCTACTAAGGGAACTCTGATCCCGGTAACCCTTCTCTGCCTTCCAGCAGATGATTGCTGAGCGCAGCACTCCCTCGCTTGACCAAGTGCGCCGACCGCAGATGGGCCCCTGGACCTGACCAAGAATGACTGGTTGACACAGGTAAGTTTATATGAATGGGGAGCTGCCCAGTCTAGTAAGTCACTGAAGATTCTGAAAAGATTATATACGGAACATAAGCTTCATGAGGGTAGAAGTTGTATCCATTTTTTCACTCCTATATCCCCGTCCTAATGCACTGTCTGCACATACAAGGTATTCAGTAAATGGTTCATATATTGACCGAATACATGAACAATGCTTCAAAACCAAGAAGCAAATATGTCATAAACGTAACTGTTCACAGGCAAAAATAATTTTTCTGTTTAAGAAGCATGGATGGCTGGAGTGGCAGGGACTCTCCCGAATCCTAAATCTAGTTATTCCCACGGGCTTCAAGGAGACCCTCTTCACCGCTATTAGATCTAGATGAGACTCTTTTTTAAGGATCTGGAGGTGGTATAATGATCTCTTCTGATAATCTTATCCCGTGTCCAATAAGCTTTGATGAGACAGCTGACCTCCGGGAAACTCTGATTTTCCACTATTTACTAGAATGGCTCCAGATACGGCCTGTGAAGTAGATTTCAGTGGAGGTTTTTATGTTTACATCTAAAGGAAAAGAAGAAGGAGAGAAAGAAAAAAGACAGGAAGGAAGGCAGAAAGAAAGAGAAAGAGAATGAACTGTGACTCAGTGCACAGTGCCCGGAGTATACGGGAGCAAACGCGGCTTGATTACAGCAGTTGGGAGGTTTGACATCTTTTCCGTGTAAGACATTTCTTCGAGTACCTGTTAGCTTCCTCAGCCTGTGAACATCAATACCATACTATTCCAGTTCCTAGGCCATTATTCCAATTCATCTCATTTAGCAGTCGGTGCTCAGCCAATGTCGAAAAACAAGAACAGCCGATGACTTCCCCATACATCCAAGGGACGTAAAAGTGAGCACGGGGCAAGGGCAAATGCTGTTTTATGCTGTTTTGTAGGGGATGTGTCACTGTCTGTAAATTTAGCCTTAGTGAAAAATGGAAAATGTTATGCTAAATTTTTCACATGCTTTGAAAATGAAGATTCGTAGAGCAGGAGGAGCCCTTAAAAGACATCATCTGGACCACTTGTCCGCTCAAGAGAACTGCCCCAAGGCATCACCAAAAGCAGAGATTACAGGTGTGCTCAGCATCCCAGTCGTGAGGACACACACAGTGGCACTGGCGCTTTGCTCTGGTCTCACCCCAGCCCACCACCGGCCGAGGGTAGAGAGTGAAACTGACCGAGCAATAGTCAGAAAGTTTCTGTTCTGTGCAAGTCTCAAAAGGCTAAGCGATAAAAGCCATGCTGCGGAGGGGAATACGGCACCTGAAATGGCCATCGAAAGGAACAAAGTTGCCCCAAGAGGTTCAGCCATTCGTTTATTTGGCCAATAATTACCGAAGGCCCTGGCGAGTTCTACGAAACAGACCTTGCACGTCACGGTGTATCGCTGGTGTGTGCCAGGCACACTTAGACCACTGTGCCGCACGGCCTCACCGAGCTTTATTGCCGTCACATACACCTGTCCCTTAGGGTCTTGTGGGACAGCCCACTAAGGTGCTGAGCCCGCTAGTCCTCAGTGAATCTTAGCTACTATCGTCTGTGTTTCAGAGGCACTGAGGGAGGCTGCGTATCATTAAATGCGTCCTTCCTCATTACGAGGAGAAAGCAGCCATTTAAACTATTGGCAAAATCATCTCCCTAACAATAAAATGTTTTCTCTCTTGCTCTTTCTCTTTTTCCTTCACTGGCAGGAGAACTACCCTTTGCACGTCCCTCCCGTGAGGGGCTCGCTCTCTGGCAGGCGCTGGAGGGGGCTGCTGAGTGGTCTCACAGTGACAACAGCGTCCCCTCTCTGAAACACCTGCCCCCACCCCACTGACTCGGCACTTCTAAGTCCTGGGTGAAGGGGAGAACACAGGGTGCGGGAGGGCACCTTCCCGCCAAGCACCAAACCCCAGATCTGCTGCAGGAACCTCCACGGGGGCCACCTTCTAGACCCCTGCCGCGTTAATGTGGCTGACTGGCCCCTTCCAAGGCCTGGCCCAGCCAAGATCAGCAAGCACGGGTGAGTGGGCGTCTGGCTCACAGACACCGGGAAGAGGGCAGGTGAATAAATGTTCATTACAAAACTCTTATCCCAAAGAATATTGAGAAACTTGAAGATCTCATCTCTGTTGGCTGCCTGGCATTAAAAAAAGAAAGAAAGAAAGAAAGAAAGAAAGAAAGAAAGAAAGAAAGAAAGAAGGAAAAGAAAGCAAATGGGGAAATGGTGTAACAGTGCCCTTTTGGCCCATTCCTACACCTCCCATTGGTGTCTGTGATTCCGAGGGGCTTTTACATTGCCCTGTTCTTTGAAAACAGAACAGAGAAGGCTGTAAGAAACAGTCTATATGGACAGAACTAGCTTTAAGGAAAGAAGCATGTCAGCGTTCTGATTGACAGAAGAAATGAATGGGTACAAGTAGAATAATTTGTCTCGACACACAGTTCTTTGTTTTATCAGAGGAGTCACTTTCTCTGAGGGTGTAGCCCTTGGGAATTTAAACTGGGGCTCAAATGACTCAAACCTGACCGACCCATGACTTTTTAAGACACATCCTTGCCTAAGCCAAGGCGCCTCTGGGAGAGCTCAGCTGGGGACAGATGAGACAGAGCCATGATCCCACGTGTGGGCCATTCACTATGCACCCCTCTCTGAATTCTCCAGCGCCGGGGTTTTGTGTTGTGTTCAAGGAACGGTGACTCAAATACTCTAATTATTACCCAGCCAACTGAAGAGTTGCGGGAAAACACTGAGAACTGAAGCCCATTCGGCAAATATTTTGACGCTTCAACCTCTCTGCATACTTTGGAAACACTTTCCTTCGAGGAGACCAAGGGTGACCTCCCGGCTTTCGGAATATATCACTGCAACGGAACACACACGGTGCCAATGCCAAACAAACACGACTGCCTGCTATCATGAGACCCTGAACCTCCGGGGAGAGCCTCCACTTATACACGACAACCAAAACACCCCGTCGTTATAACCCTTAGCAACCTGGAAAGTAAAACTCCCACATAAGGACATCAGGCCAGGTGTGGATGGACCAGGGGTCGAGTCGTGGTCAGGCCATGATGGAAGCTGCAGCGCTAACTGAGTCCTGTCTTGGGGCTGGGGTTTCCTCCCCCAGAAGCTGAGAGGGCACCGTTTAGGGTAGACGGTGTGGCCTGAGTGTAAGGCAGCTGGTGTGGAGGGGGGGTGTCATCACAGGTGCGGAGGCTTTTGCTGGATGACAGCATGACAAAGGGTTTGCTTCAAGCACCTCAGCTCTGAAATCCTGCTGCTCCAATATTCGGTACTCAGAGTGCGTCGCACCTGTAAAGAGAAATGGCCTGGAGCCCCTCAGGACCCGCCTTAGAGCCTCAGGTACGCTGAGAGAGGAAGCCTGTCGTGGGGCTTGGGGGAGCCCCGGCACAGCACCACGAGTCCCGTTGACAGATGACCAGAGGCTCTTTAGGGACAACCTGCAAACCGCATTCTCACCTAGGGTACAGAGCGACCCGCACGCCTCACACACTCGCGGAGCGTTGGAAGGAACCCTTACAACCCTCTGATAAACAGGCAGCCCGATAGTCTTTGTCCAGATGAGGAAACGGATGAATCGTTTCACTTTCTGAGGCTGGGAGGGGACATAATCCACAAGCCTAACACCTGCTCTATCCCAGCAACCCACACGAGGTCCTTCTGTAACCTGAGTGGTAATAGAAAGTGAATCTCTTCAGTCTAGTCCTTGACAGTGGACTCTCTTGTCCTTCTTTCACTGTGCTGCATCGAGTTAGAACCTTCCCGTGTCAAAGGCCACTCTCTAGGCTTTTTTTTTTTTTTTAATATTTTATTTATTTTTGATGGACGGAGAGAGACAGAGCACGAGTGGGGGAGGGGCAGAGAGAGATGGAGACACAGAATCCGAAGCGGGCTCTAGGCTCCGAGCTGCCAGCACAGAGCCCGATGCGGGGCTCGAACTCACAAACCACGAGATCATGACCTGAGCCGAAGTCGGACGCTTAACTGACTGAGCCACCCAGGCACCCGTAGGCTTTCTTTTATAAATCCTATAGCACCTGTGTAGGACCAGACACAGAGCAGGTGACCTGAGTGACTGCTTAAGGACTAAAGTCTGTCCCACAAAGGATCTGAACAGACACTTCTCCAAAGCAGATATAAGAGCCAATGAGTACATGAAAAGATGTTCAGCATCACCAGTCATTAGGCAAATACAAATAAAACCCACAGTGAGTTACTGCTTCAGACCCACTAAAAGCACCTAATAAAATGATAACAAGTGTTGGCGAGGCTATGAAGAAACCGGAATTCTAAGGCACTGCAGGTGCTGGTGCCAAATGGTGTAGCCACTTTGGAAAAGTCTGGAAGTTCTTCAAAAGCTAAGCACAGAGCTACCATAACAACCTAGCAATTCTACCTATAGGTCTTTACCAAGGAAAATCGAAAAAACAGGCCAGCACAAAGACTTGTACGTGAATGTTCGTATTAGCGTTTTTCCCAAGAGCCAAAAAGTGGAAACAACATACACGTTCATCAACTGACAAATGAAATGTCTGTACAATGCAACGTTACTTAACTATTTACAAAAGATGAAGGGGGTGCCTGGCTGGATCATCGGTCTGTAGAGGGGATGACTGTTGATCTCGGGGTTGTGGGTTTGAGCCCCATGTTGGGGGTAGAGAGTACATAAAAATAAAATCTTATAGGGGCGCCTGAGTGGCTCACTCCTCTAAGCAGCTGACTTTGGCTCAGGTCATGATCTCACGGTTTGTGGGTTCAAGCCCTGCATTGGGCTCTGTGCTCGTGGCGCAGGGCCCATTTGGAATTCTCTCTTTCTCCGTGCTCCTCCCCCCCCACTTGTGCTTTCTCTCTCTAAATAAAATAAAACTTAAAAAAAAAAATAAAATCTTAGAAAAAAAAAGATGTAAGTATTGATACAGGCTGCAGTATGGTGGACCTTGGAAACACTATGCTCAGTGAAAGAAAACAGACACAAAAAAGCCATAGATCGTGTGATTCCATTTCTATGAAATGTCCAGAATAGGCAAATCCACAGAGACAAAAAGTAGATTAGGCGTTACTAGACTCAGGAGAGGGGTACAGAGAGAGACTGCTAACAGCTATGGGCCTTCTTTTCGGGGCAATGGAAATATTCTGGAATCAGTGGCGACGGCAAGACAACCCTGTGAGGACATTAAAAGTTACTGACAGTTAAAAATGGTGAATTTTACTGTGAATCAGGGACGTCTGGCTGGCTGGGTCAGTCGGTAGCGCATGTGACCCGGTCTCAGGGTCGTGAGTTCGAGCTCCACGTAGGGTGTGGAGATTACTTGAAAATAAGATCTTAAAAAAAAAAAAAAAGAATGTGAATCATAGCTCAGCAAAGCTGTTGTTAAAAAAAAACAAAACAAAACCAACCACAAAAAGGCTGCCTTAGAGCAGTGGTTCTCAAACTTGAGGGTGCAGCTACTACCTGGACAGCTTGTTTAAACACAGGCCACTGGGCACCGCCCCTGCAGCTCCCGACACGGCGGGTCTGGGGTGGGGCTCAGGAATTTGCTTTACCAGCAAGTCCCCGTGCTGAAGGTCCTGCTGATCTGGGCCCACGTTTTGAGAACCCCTGCCCAGCGTGTGTGGCGGGCACTGTCCAACGAAGGACTCGTGGCCCCACAGGGGGACAACATGGAGGCCCGTCTAGCTCTGGAGCTCCCCGTGGGGTTGGTGGAGCCTGTCTCTGGGCCTGGATTATGGCTTTGCCTCCTCCCTCCACCCACCGGTTCATTCCTGCCCCTCCCCCTTCCTTCCACCTACTCCTTCCTGCCCCCTGCCTCCTCCTCCCACAGGTGCTGATCCGAAGGACCCTCCTGGACAAATATTCTGCCTGCTAGACTCTAGCTCAGAGCCTGCACCACGGGAGAAGTCGTGTACAGATCACCTGGGAATCTCGTTAAAGGCAGACTCTGGTTGGAAACATCAGGGGGACAAATCTGAGGCTCGGTATTTCTAATGAGCTCCTAGGCAATGCTGAGGCCTTGAAGCAGGCCTTCTGATGCCACGGTGGGAACACCCTCGGGGCCATCGGGTCAAGTGTAAATGGAGAAAGAGATCTCATTCTATAGGCCCCCCAAAGGCAGATATTACCCTGTCCTTGAGATCCAGGCCAAGGAACTGGGTTACAGGTGAGTGTGTTTCAACCAGGCCTTTTAGGTACTTCCAGTAGCTAATCCCCTTGGACAGGGGCCAAGACCAACTTGAGTGTTACTTCTTCTATGCTCTATTGTTACAGCGTGGCTTCAGGGCGGCACCTGGGCAGAAGTGAGTAATCTGCATTACGAAACCAGCAGACAAGTGGCGACTGATACCCATGACGCCACCTATTTGGGGAACCTAAGACTGATTGGGAAGGAAGCTAGACACATGTAGAGGCAGGGGTCATGACTGCCACGGTTCCCAATGCTTTTGTCCTGGAACTAAGCATAGAGAGCCTAGGGGCCACTTTGTGTCTTGTTTCCAAGAGCATTTCATCAAGAGCTGGGAGTCTGGTCCTGACCAGAATCTGTTAGTAACTTGTAGGGAAGCTCCATGACTCGGCTCTGGATTTATTCTACCTGTTCGGGCTGATTTGAGATAGATGCACGGGTGACACGCTCCTCGCGGCTTACAAAAAAAAGAAAGAGGACTGGGAACCAAATCTCAAAGATGTTATCCCGGAAGGCAATGTTCCTGGCATCGCACCAAACACCCACTGATCAGAAAGAGAATCCTGGGTTGAGCAAAACCTGGGCAGAACTTCTCGGAGAATGGCCGTCCTTGACCCTCTTTCTATCACCCGGTTATCGTGTCAGGTAGCAACGGGTGGCCGTGCAGAGGAATGGTGAACGTTTGAGAAAAGCGGACAACGTGACGTTGTGATCTTTAATCATGAACTCTTAGGGAAAGGGGTGAAACTTGGCAATCTGTGATTCTTGAATGGTACAAGTCCCATGTTTTCACCCCTGCTGGGTTCTCAAGAATCTGCCTATCGTACAATTTCCCAAAAAAGAAAAGGAGTCTGCTGTGCCTTGGGCAGAACACATAAAGGGAGCCACAAGCCAAGAAGGTGAGCCTGGCAGTGGTTCTGGGAGGCCACGGTGTAGGTGTTTCTGGCGGCTTTGTTAGATTTTCAAGGCCATAATGACAAAACAGGGCTGGGAGACCATGGGAAAACCAGAGTAAAGGTAAGTCCTTAAAATTCCAGGCACCTGGACGGGCTGAGGCGGGGAGGCACACATACAGTAAACGACTTCCATACCTGCTTTCTCTCATTAACAATGGGAAATTATGAGTAAGTTCCCAAAGTGCTTTGTAAACTTGAGAACCCAGGCAGGACTAAAGACGCGTTGCTCTCTACCCCTGCCCCTTGCTGCCTCTTCTGTAGTGACATGCAACTTTAATGGCACTCCCCGAGAACACTTTGCAATATGGGAGCTCTCTGGAGCAGGCCGTGCCTGCTCCTCCTGTTGAAAAATCCAGACTGTGTGCCAGCAAGAAAAAGAAGTCAAGGTACAAATAGTATTACTCAAAGCAGTGATTATTTACTGGTCTACGCAAAACCTAGGCTTTCCAAATCTGCTGGAGTTTCTAACAGAAATAAACACGTGCATCCCAATGCAGGGTTAAAAGGATTCCCAGAAACCTACACCAAAAAGACACAAGGAAATTATCCTCTGAGAAGGGATTTCTCTCCAGTTTCGCTGCTTCCCACAAGGGGAACAATTTCATGAGCACATTATGGTAAAGGAAACAATACACCACCAAAGAGGAAAATAACATCTTTATAATTACAGACTCGTTCTCAAACAAATTCCACACCTACACACGCTGCTCTGTGCTGCGTCAGTGAGGCTCGCCCAGCCCGTTCAGTTATCAACGTTTACAACAGCTTAACAGCTCAATCGTGAGACTTCTGATACACACACCCCAGACGGCAAAACACTCTCAAATGACCCACTCACTTCATTCTCAGGGCATGTGGAAAATACAGCCCCAGAAAACGCGAATCCCGGCTAATCCCGCGGCAGGCGAGCACTCAGCTTTGGTGTCTTTGGAACAGTCCGTGTGCCAGTGTCCGAGAGCACCTAATAATTTCTAAGCCATTCCGATGTGCATCACACAGGAATGAGCAGTCCTGCTTGGCCCATCCTTTTATCAGAAGGCAGATCCCTCTATCAGAAATTCATCTCGGTTCACGTTACCTGAGCAAGGCACCCATGCTCATTTCAACTCGCTAGTCATTTATCCGCTACACGGGTTTCTTACCCATCACACTGGTTATTTAATTCCTACCCCATGGCTCCCCCAAGAAATAAAAAGTGCACCATAATTATATAAACTCTTAATTAAACTGAAGAACTCAGTGTTGCCATTACCTGTCAGTAATTCCACTCAATTAGGACAATAGACTTCCATTTATTACTGAACTCCTAATTGCTACTCATTTTCCTGGTTAGTAATTGCCAGTCCTATCAGACAATGTGCTTAAAGAAAATCCTGCCATGAAATTCCATTTCTCTTCCCATCAGAGGAAAGGTGGAATCCGAGAGCCCTTACGTGGTCAGGAGTTGGGTCCTCTTCTCCAGCCCCAGGCGACTCCAGGCTGGGGATGTCACAGGCTGGTGTTCCCCGGGGTCGGTTACCGGTGCTGCGATCCACGGGAGACTTACCCACAAAGGAAAGGCGTATCCAGGTAGCCAGAGAATCCCAAAGCCAAAGCGGAGCTGAAGACGACGCGAAAACAAAACCACCGGACCGGGCCTCCGGATCGCCAAAGTTCACAGGTTCCAGGAGAGGCGCCTCTGGGGTCCGCAGGCAGGCGGCAGCGTCGGCATTTGCTGCATCGCGGCCGCGGGGGACCGAGCCGCGGGTCCGAGGGCAGCGGGGCGCGCGGCGCCCCCCGCCGGGGCCGATGTGCCCCGGCCTCTCCCGGGTCCCGGCTTCCGAGGCGGGGGCCGGGGCGCCGAGCGGCCCGAGGGGGCAGCGCCCGGGAAGCGGTGCCGGCAGCGGCTCCGGACGCCGGCAGTCCAGCCGCGGTGCGCGGGCCCCCGCCCGGCCCCGGCCCCGGCCCCGGCCCGCGCACCGCCCGCGACCTCGGCGCTGCTCCGGAGCGGCTCTCCTAATTAGCCCGGCAGAGTGAGACCGGCGGTGGGGAAACTTGACAATTTATTCCCGGCCCGGGGGAGGTCACCCGCAGTGCACGCGCCGATTGGCTGCGGCGCGAGCCCGGGCGTGCCGGCGCGGGGTCGGGCGGCCGCCGAGGCGGAGTGCGCGCCGATTCGGACGACTTGGCATCCCGGCCCGGGAGGGACAGGCTGGGATGGGGTCTGGGGCGTCAGGGCGGCCCTGGGGCAATCGGAGGCCTGGGACACCGCGACAGGGCGGTCATCGGTGCCTGGGACCGCAAAACCGCCCCACCCATCCAGGCTGGTGGTTTGCAAGAGACGCTCCTTGCTGTTTGGGGTTTAGACGTCACAGTCTGTATTGGAGTCTTCCGGTTGACAACGGGCTAAAGCCATTTAACAGCCAGAAGAGATTCTGAACGAAGTACTTTCTCCAGCCTCATGGTACAGAGAGAGGAGGAACCAGAGAGGAAGGGACCCAGTGACTTGGGAAGGTGAGTGGGTGGAAAGCTGGCCACATGCCTCCTCGCAAGCATTTCTCAAGAACTCCTGGGCTGCCCTGGTGGCCGCCTTCCTTGCAGAGAGCCCCAGCCTTGGAGACATGCCCGGGAATGCACGGCACCGAATGCGTGCAGTAGGGCTCGCCCACAACCGGAGAGGTGGTGAAGTCGGAGAGCGTTCTCTCCATCTTCTACATTGAGAAATGAGGCGTGGTTTGGAACCTCCTTGGCCCCGGGCTAGGAAGTGACAGCAGTGGGCATGCAAACGCAACCCTCTGCCTACTGAGTTTCAGGCCACAACACCCCAAGGCCCCTTCACCGAGGAGATGTGCTAGGAGGGGGGGGCCGCTTGCCAATAGCACCGGGCCCCTACGAGAGAGGCTGCTTCAATGGCAGCTTGCACATCTGCCCCCCAAGCAGCTAGCAGTCATTCTTACCACCCACCCCGCTTTGGTGGTTCTGGGCATGCTTACCCCTCAGCAAACTTAATGCACGCCCCCACTCCCACTCCTACCATTCATCCTGCTCATTGACTCTAGTCTGGCGTCTGCAACCTTCCTCCAGACAAATGGAAGGAAAGTTATTAACCCGGGGTAGAGAGAAGCAGCAAGCTGCAGAGAGCGTTCCTTGGGCCCAGGGCCGAAGTCTCTCTCTGTGGTCCTCGAATGCACAAAATCGAGCAGGGCTTCCGGCCTCGTCGCCTCCTGTCTGGAATTGGAACTTGCAGGGCTCAGCATTTGAATCATCCTGTGAAGTTTCTGAGCAGCGATCAAGGCCTGCTAACCACACCTGCTATCAAAGCACAGGTTTCTCAAAGTGTGGTCTCTCTGGACCTGCATCAGCCGGGAACTTGTTAGAAATGCAAATCCTCGGACTCAACCCTAGACCTACCTAGTCAGAAACTCTGGAGGTGGGGGGCGGGGGGAGGCCCACAGTCCGAATTCTTACAGCCCCTGCCGGTGATTCTGGTGTGCGCACAAGTTTCAGATCCACTGGTCTCGGCCACGGCCAAAGCTCTGCTAGGGAGTGTTCTGAAAGGGCATGAGCAGGATTGGGCACACCAGTCGTCTCCGTGTCTCACTGTAAGATCACTGGCTTGACCCCCTGTCTTCCGTTCATCTCCACACTAGAGCTCACAGGATGGAGGGCTGCCTGGATGGTCCTGTGCTGTGCCTGACCTGCTGGCCAGACAGTGGCTCTGCTATTTCTCCCCAGAGTCACGGGGGGGGAGCTTTAAAAGCAGCCAGTCGTTACTGTGGAGACCCTGACACTGAGGAGACCTGCAGTCCTCTCCCACCCAACGGACACCACTTTCCCATCCAGACAATGGGAAGAGCAACACCTCAATTGCTGTCCTAGGTTTGGTGGGGACTAAACAGTACTTTGTATTTTGGGGAGAAAGATGAAGCGTGGCTGTAAACTTAGGACTTGTTGAACCCCCACACCATGATCTTCAGTAATTAAGGGACGTGCTACCAAATGGTATTGGACATGGGTCTCCGACTCCATAATCACCAGACCAGGGTCTGGCCTTGATGTGAACGGTAAGGCACGTTGCTTGGCTTTGAAATCCGTCCAAATGGGTAGTGTCTGCTCTCCGAGGTGGATGAGGACGGAGCTGGTGGGGGGGGGGGGGAGGGGGCAACGGGGGGGTAACAGAGGCGGGGGTAACGGAGGGTAATGCTTCAATCTCAGTCCCCGTCTTTAAGGAACCACAGGTCTTTGACTTGTAAGATCCCGTGTTCTTATTTAATAAAACACGTTTTAAGAAAAAGAGATCTTGCCGACATATTATTCCGTGCTTAGTGCATGTCAGGAGGCACGATTGCCAGTGCTTCATTTGTGCCAATGCCTCAGAACACCCCTATGAAGTAGGTAACCGTATTTTAGAGGTGAGGAGATGGAATTCTAAACATGTCAAAAAAACCCGTCCAAGGTCACAGAGCTATCGAGTGCCAGAGCTGAATTCAAACCCAGGTCGTGTGGCTCCACAACTTAAGCCCCTAAACTTAACACTGCCAGGCCCATGGCAAAAAGCGAAGAGAAAACTGAGGACTCTGCCCTCCCTCTGGAGGGTCCTACTGAACAAACGCACAAGAATGTAAACGACGTCGAAGGCGTACGTGGATATTTTTAAATACATGTTGAATTTCCTAGAGTTTATCAATGAGCTACGTTTTACATTTGAAACTTGCATCATCTGTAATTGTTATTATTTTTACAGGCTAAAGTCTCTCTGGAGGGCTCAGCCATGAGGTGACCCCCGAACCTCCCGGCAGCCCCCGTGGTGTGCCTCGCCAGGTGGCTGGGGAGGTCGGTGGCTGCACAGCTTCGAGAGTTGTGCCGGCTGCCGTACCGGCCACACTGAGGGAGGCTGGATTATCTGCTCAGCAGCCAGGTTGGGGGTGGGCGGCAGACAGGCCGGGAGCACGCGTGGCCTCCCCAGTGAGCTACGGGTTGCGGGGCAGGAGCAGAGGCAGCGGGCACTTTAAGGACACGTGGGTAATCCCGTTGCCAGGAACCAAGGCTTCCTGTCAAAGAGTGGGCTGGTGTGGGTCTCCGAATTCATTCTCCCCCTGCCAGCAAAGGGGCACAGTGTGTCCTAGGATGTGAAACCTTCTAAACTTAAAAAAAAAAAAAAAATGTTTTTTAATGTTTGTTTTTGAGAGAGAAAGAGAGCAAGCAGGGGAGGGTTCTGTGCTGTCGGCGCAAAGCCCGTTGCGGGGCTCGAACCCACCAACCGTGAGATCGTGACCTGAGCTGAAGTCATACACTCAACCGCCTGAGCCACCCAGGTGCCCCCTAGGAAGCAAAAGCTGCTCAATGGGCAAATGCAGGTCAGGTCTGTCCTAGCACTTCTGGTGAATCCTGGCACCCAGGTCACATCCAGGGGCACCCACTCTTTCTCATTTGCCCCGGGACTCTTACAGTTCCCCCAGCCCAACAGGGTGGGCACAGCAGGTGTCATCACTGTTTTCTTCTGAGCCTTAAAGAAGCAGAGACACCTGCTCCCGTCATGATGGGAAGCGGGCCCGGGGCGACAATCGGCATCTTCTGAGCGTTCGGCGTGCATGTGCCACGTCAGAGGCCAATCTACGTAAATCTACGACTCCCTTTAACTCTGAAGCAAGTTAAGTAAAAGCCATGGGGCAGCCGCTCTGCTTATTCGAAGATTCACAAGTATCTGTACAACAGAACGAAACGCACAGAGCCCTGAGAGAAAAGTGGCAGCAAATGAGGAGAGAACCACGATGCCCAGAACTCGTTTGCTTTCCTTGGAGAGTTCCGTGTGCACAGGTACAGTGTGTATTTGTTATGACTGGGAAATCTGTTGTGTGTGGCTGACAACTCAGCAGCAATTTCTATACGCCTGCCACAGCCCTGGGAGAGTTCCACGCCCAAGGAGAGAATATCTTCATGGATGTAGTCTCAGGGCCGCTAGTATATTTATGACTTAACAGAAGTTTCTTTTCAGTCATAAAAGTAGAAAGTTGTGAGGACTGGCTCAAAGGTCCGGACAGAGAAGTTTAGGGAGAAGGAAATTACCTTCTTATTCCAACAATGCAACCTTTCTCTCGGAAACAAATCCTCAAGGTAGCAACACTATCCAGAGTCCCGAAAATAAAGGAACGGTGTGCCCCCCAAGAACTGGCAACGGGAGGTAGGCAGGAGATAGTATGAATGAGGAAGTCAGGCTCAGAAAGACCTAAGTTCTGAGGCTCACTCAGCCACCAGGCCCACGAACTTGGACCATCACTTCGACCTCCCCAGGCTGGGGTGTCCCCGCATCACCCCCCCTGCAGGCCCCTGTGAGGGTGAGTGTGGGCCACCAGACAGGCACTCAAAAGCCACGAAGAACTGTCCTCTAGCTAGAAGGGCTTGTCAGTACTTCTATGGGCTCAGGGCTCCCCGTGCTGGGGACTCTTTAGATACCGAAACCATGCACCAACAAGCCCGTGGCCACTGTTCTGTGAGGCCACTATTAACCTGAGTGCAGCTGTTTGAGACCAAGCTCAATGCAGTTTGAACACAGAAACTGTAGTGGCCCCACGGGCCTTGCCTCTGCAGACTGCTCTCACTCTTTCTGAAGAGGGAGAGCAATGTTTCCGGTCTCCGTGGAAGGGAATGGTGGAATGTTCTGGTGGGGAGCAGCAGCAGAAGGAGCTGGAGGGGAGGAGGAGGGTGCTTCCATGAGACGCCTCATCATGCAGGCCCGAGAACCACTCGGGGCCTTCCCGGGGTCCCCCCAGAGCTCCGAGTGGGGGGTGGGGGAGGAGCTAAGTAATGAAAGCTGAACACAAACTATAAGTCATACCTCCATGACTTTCTAGGCCATTCTTTGCTTTCTAATGGGGTTCTGCAAACAAATGGGCTTGCTTTGGATTCCTCTTCCCGGCCAGCCCATGTGACCACTTGGTTCCCAACATGCTCTGTGCACACACAGCCCCACTGCTCCCGCTGGGAGAGCTCAGGTCTGCTAGTCCCCGCTTAGGGGAAGGGGCAGAAGGAAATCCACCCCCAGACCCTTTCTCCTTGCTGCTGGAAGGAGCGGACTGCCCAGTCCAGCCTGGCAGTGTGTGTTTAAAAGGCTATGCCCCACCACCACCGGAGGCCACCGCCGGCTGTGGGAGGGGCCACCTCTCTGCCGGTGCCACCTCCGTAGGAAACGCTCCCGAGGGATTCTGGAGGACACCGGGTATCTGACAGATGTTTCAAAGTAGATGTTTCACTTTCAGTGAACATAAGCTTTGTAACCTCCGCTACACAGACTGGAGTCTGGATCTGCTTAGATCTCAGAATGGAAGGGTTTCTAAAGGAAAACTCCAGAAATACCTGAATTCAGATGTAAAAAAAAAAAAAAAAAACTGCGCGAGAATCAAGAACAAAGCCGGGGAAAGCAGAGGGAGTGAATAACCTTTCATTTCAAGCCGCTTTCCCCGCTAGAGACAGTCATGATCTGTGCAGCACTATTTGATGCAAATGCCTCCCCGAAAAGAGCCAGCGGATAATAGATAAAAAGATTATCTGTGACATTATGAAAAATGAAAGTTTAAAAATGGCTACGAGTCCCTTAAAAAAAAAATCCTAAACTTTATTCAGTCTTGTTGAAAGGCAACAGAGGCACTGTGCTTTATTCAGCCCCTGGGGCCCCTGCCTCTTCCGCCATTGTTCCTATGCCTCCACCAGCTCATCAGTTTTCGAGAATCTTTCCCGCTGGTTTCTCTTGGCTGGCAACGTAAGGTCCAAGAAGCTATCACAGCCCCGTTTCTTTTTCCTAACTTGACTCTGATGCTGAAAATTCAAGTGCCACAGCTTCTGCCCCTCACTCTTCCCTTCCCTGCAGTCCCCCTCTGTGCTAAACCACCGGCTGCACACTTGATTTAACAGATGAATTACAGATTCAAGGCATGGGTTTCCAGGGCAGGAAAGAGTCTGATTTTTGTCCAGGTCTCTCTTGATTGGCTCAGCATGGAAGTCTTTCATTTAATGGGCCAGGTCCTGCTGAGAACACCTCTGCTGGTACCACACCGCTTTCTTTCTTTGCTGGGGAGAGGAGCAGAGATCGTACAGAGAGATTTTTTTTCCGTCTTCCAGATTTCTGGTGTGCTCACTACACATCGTTCTTTTCAAACAGAGCATCAAGAGTGTAACCCAAGACTCCAGGAAACATTTGATTCATTTGACCAGCCATCTTTGATCTCCAAGTTGGCCGAGGTATGGAAGGACTGATCTGAACACCCAGGCCTCGAAAACAGGCCTTTGTCTTCCGCCCAAGGAGGCAGCATGGTGAGGCAGGGCGGTGCCAAGGTCTGAGGCTGCCCTACCTGGTTCAGATCCCAGCCCCTCCACCTGCTAGCTGGCTGACTTACAGCAAGTTTCGGCGTCTGAATTTCTGCACCGGCAAAACAAATACGAAAGGCTATTGCATTGACGCGTACGAAGTTGCTGATGTTTCTGTTTTTGAATACGAGACCAGACTGAATCCCATAAAACTGCCAATATTTGACTGTTTTTGACATACAACAAATGGCAATTTCATACGGCCGATCCACACACTTCAACACCTACTTCAACAGGTGACGGAGGAATAGGAGCAAAAAACCGTAACAAGCGTTTACCAAAGGGCTAGGGTGCGGAGTGCGCTCAGTAAAGGCTGGCTGTTGCTAGGCTCGTGTCGGGCACGGGCTGTATGCGCATCACTGTACCGGGTGCCCACAAGTACAGTGTCCAGACCAAATAGTCACTGGCTTGCCAAGGACCACCTGCGTGGGTGAAAGAGTGCTCGCAAACACGGCCACGGATAGAGTAAGATGTGTACTCAGTCCAGTCCCCACGTTCCCATGCCCCTCTGTTCTCAGGTCTCCTCTCCTCTAGAAAAACCCATTCCCACGGGGGATGTCCCTTCTCACTCTGGGGCCATCTTACTCACTCCTGGGCGCTTTCGTAAGCTAGTCAGTATGACCGGCACCACACCCGCACCTACTCGGACAAAGGTTCCAGAAGTACGGCTGAAAGCACACATCAGCTGTAAAGACCAAAAATAATGGGGCGGAGGGTGAGCGGGTCCTTTCTTTGCCTAGAAGCGCAGTTTCTGGAAGGCAGACAGTTCTGAGATCAGGACTAGATGCAGCTACCGTGTTTACAGGGAAGGTTCAAGCCAAAACACCCAGTCTCCTGGGCAGAAGTAAAGCTTCCTCGAGATTATTCCAGGAGGAGTCCCTCAGATTTCAGCACGATTCTTTGCATTGGCACAAGACTCTCCAGCATATGCTAGGGCATCGCCTGTGGCCCCCGGCCCCCACCGGAGGGCCTCCCCTAAGACTGCACATTTCTCTCCGTGCTCGTCCATCTGTTCACTGCAAACGGTGGAGAGAAAGGATCTGAGTTATTGCAAGTACTGGGGGGAGAAGGAAACAGGGATTATCAAAATCTACAGGCAAGCACTGACCTCAAGGCCACAACGGTGCATGTCAACCTGCAAACTGAACGTGACTGAGCGGCAGAGTCTGTGGAGGCAAACCTGCCCGAAATGCAAACAGCTAGCTTTCTCAGGTCCCACTGCAAGATGCGAACCTCAGTTCTGAGGGCGCCGGGTACCGGGGCGGGCGCCTGTGCTGGTTACACCTCGCCTCTTCCCGGAGCCGCTGGGCATCAGTGTTCTCCCCGAGGTCAAATGCAGGGCCCAATTCCTGCTCCTGGTAACCTCATCTCTAGTAGGCAACAGCAATTCTGGAGAGGCTTGACCCTAAATATAATCTCCCCCTTTGCTACACACGCATAACATACATATACTCTCTCTTATACTTTAATGCAACCATCCCCTATGGACCAAATCATAATTATCTTGAAAACGTGAAGTTATGAAATATTCCTGCCTACCAAAAAATAAAGGATAATATAAGAAATACGTAAGGAAAGCAGCCTCTATCCAGCTGAAATAGATATTTTGAATACCTCTTCACAGAGAGATACTGGCACGAATTTGATATTTGTTGTGCATAGTATGTATTTGCGTTTTTGCTACATATTGTGGACTTTAAAAAAATACTTATTTTTGAGAGAGAGTGCTAGGGGCAGGGACAAAGGGAGACGAGATCCAAAGTGGGCTTTGTGCTGACAGCAGAGAGCTCAGTGTGGGGCTCGAACTCACGAACCACGAGATCATGACTTGAGCCAAAGTTAGATACTTAACCAACTGAGCCACCCAGACGCCCCAGTTCTGTGATTTTTCAAGTTTGTTTATTTTGAGAGAGAGAGAGAGAGAGAGAGAGAGAGCGCGCGCAAGCAGACATGCAAGCAGGGGAGGGGCAGAGAGAGAGGGACAGAGAGAATCCCAAGCAGGCTTCACACTGTCAGTGCAGAACTTGAACTCCTGAGTCATAGATCATGACCTGAGCCAAAATCAAGAGTCAGGCGTTTAACCAGCTGAGAGCTGAGCTACCCGGGTGCTTCTGTTCTACACTTTTTAGAACTTGATTTTATTGGTTCTGTTCAGTATGTATAACTTTCAAACAAGATTCTGATTGACGGGCCATATGAGGCTTGTAAATTGCCTTGAATGAACTGGCTAGGTTGTGGGTAATGCCTAGGGTGACCACGTCATGTCACAATTAAACTGGGGTGTTTTTCAAAATTGTAATTGAATTTTATTATTTTTTTAGTTTCATTTTAGAGAGAGAGCAGGGGAGAAGGGCAGAGAGACAGAGAGAGAGAGAGAGAGAGAGAGAGAGAGAGAGAGAGAGAGAGAGAGAGAATCTTAAGCAGGCTCCACACTGTCAGCATAGAGCCCGACCCAGGGCTCGATCCCATGACCCTGGGATCATGACCTGAGCTGAAAGCAAGAGTGAGATGCTCAACGGACTGAGCCACCCAGGTGCCCCTAAACTGGAGTGTTTTTCAGAGTGGAAGGGGTGTTATTAACAATGTATAAATGGACTGTCCCAGGCAAACCTGGACATATGGTCATCTTAGCGATGGCACTTCTGTTCCTGCTTTAATATATGTGATTAGCAGGACCAGTTAGAAGCCTGTGGCACAAGGGTCCGATGGACCTCTCAGAATGAGTCAGTTACTTTGTGCCTTTTTTTTTTTTTTTTTTTAGCGGCAAGCCATTACTGGGACTCCCAGTTTCCTTGCTAATAAAATGGAGAGTCTGGAAGTGGAGGGGCCTCTGAACAGCCTTCTTGTGGCCGCTCTGGTACTGGCTTGTGCTGTGCAGCACTTGGAGCCCGGTGAGATACCAACAGCCCCATGGGAAGGCACGGAGCCCTGCCGAGGACCCCAGCGTCCTTCCTCTGTGTCGGTCCAGCTGTTTCCCCATCAGGGCAGGGACAGGTTGCCCCCTCGCAGGACCCCCGAAAGCTGACTGGTCAGGACTCCCCAAGTACTTTTTCACACAGTATCTTAATTACCCTGCTTCTATGGAAATGAGCTTTATTGCTAATCAGGTTTTCTCTCTGCTCTCAACCGGTTACTGATGCACCCTTCAGATTTGAAATTAGGCTGCATTTGATATTTGTTGAGTAAGTAAATAAAGCCAAAAAGAATATCAGAGGAGTCAGTAATTTTGGCTTTCCTTTGAAGAGAGAGAGAGAGAGAGAGAGAGAAATCAGACCCCGAGCTTGTGCAACTCAAGCAGAGCGTGGAGGTGCAGTGAGAACCCACACGCTCTTTGGGCTGGGCCAACGTCAAGTGTCCGAAGCAGGGGCCACAGAGCCGAGCACACCCCGAAGCCCGCCCTCGCCCCACGGCACACACCTGGCTCTTTGGCTTTGCCTGGCAGGACACGGGGCTCCTCCTGTTTGCCCTCTCCTTTTCTCAGAGGCAAGGCCAGTGCCAACCAGCCAGGACAGGGGGCGGGGCGGAACAGAGGCGCTCTGGGCCCGCCCTGGAGGAGGCTTGGCTGGGCCTGCCTCTGTACCGCCTCCAAGCAGGCTCTGGTTGCCGCCTGCTTCGGCTGAGGGCTCAGCAATGCCCCCGAGATGCCTTTTTCATTCTGGCTCTGTGTCTAGGCATTAAGATGCACAGCCATTTTATCAAGGCTTTGGTCCCTCCCAAATTGCATTTGACCAGTTTCATTGCTGCCTGAAATTAAAACACAGGATTTATCAATCCCAAACTGTCACAGCGTGAATGAAACCCTAGAAATAAATCCAGTCTAATGACAGGAGGATCCTGAGACCTCAGTGGGAAGCAAGATACTTTGTTTAATAATTATCAGCCGCTTTCAGGGCCTGTCTGCCAGAGCCGCGGTGTCAGAAGCAGCAGAGAGAAGAATTTTTCCCCCCAGATTTCATCCTGAGAAAGACTGAAGCCATTTAAAACCAGGCTGGACGCTTTTGATTTACATTTCTGATATTAAAAGCAGAGCGGCCGTCTGCATTTATGCTACAAGGCATTGCTTCAGAGCAAAGAAACAGGGTGGTGGCAGGGATCCAGTTTACTAATGAACAAGCTTATCTGGAGGAAAACAGCTTTTCACACTGTAACAAACAATGAACACCTCTTAGATAACAAATTCAATGGCAAAAATATCGCATTGTACATGTCACAGTCCTATAATTTAATGGAGGCACTTGCAGCATTAGTGGTTTACATTGATTTTTAAAATTAATTTTGTTTGGCCCGCCGGGAAAATATTTTCTTTTTTGTGTCTGATATCCTGCAGCTCATTAACACTGCTTACTGCTCCTCTACAATACTATCCATAATCGTCCACTTGGTAGCCAGAGGCCATTTTTTAAAGACAGAAAGCTGGAAGAGGGGCAGAAAGCGGGCCGTTCTGTTTCTTTCTACAAAGAACGACTCTCACAGCTTGATAAAGCTGCCCGCCAGCCAGGGAAGCAGGGGCCTCTGGAGGCCTCTGAACCGCGCGGGTACAAGGTGTCAGCGGTCACGGGGGCCAGAGGGTGGCTCCGGCGGGGCCAGCGAGGCTCCTTCTGCCTCCTCTCACCACGACTCCAAAGCAGTGGCTCCCGGACCCGATGATGCTCAGGACCATCTGGGCAGTTTTTGTAGAGATGGCGATTCCCGGGCCCCCCACCCCATCCCCACGAATCGCTTCCTTTGCCCGCGGCCTCCGCCCACAAAGGGGTTAACTTACTGGCTACCGAGAAAACAGGCCCCCTCTCCCTCTGCCTGGGGCACGGAGATCAGGGGATTCACTGCTAATCACTGCGGTTGTGATTTCTGATTTCAACTGGCAGCAAAGAGAATTGAACCGGAGTCCCCTGAGAGCAGCGAGCTCCACAAGGCAGACCTTGAGCTTGTTAAGCCGTGGTGCTGCCATGCGATTATCAATTTTAAATTAATCTCCCCAGTCTCTTTAAAGTGGTTGCTAAAAATATAATCTCTGGGATATCTTACCGTAAGACTTAACTAAAGGGAAAAATTTGGATAATAATTAAGTGCTTCCCTCCATCTGAGTTTCCTGTGAAACACTTCTGGAGTCTTGGCTAATCCGCTGGCAACAGGAAGGCCGGCCGGGGACAGTCTCGAGGTCTGCGCGAGCTGGTTTATAAGTTACACGCTTTCTCTAAATAAAACTTAAACAGGCAATGTGCATTTGGACAAAAGGTTAAAGATACAGTGCTGCACTGTATTAAAACAAATCCTTCCCTATTTTTAACCCAAAGAGGTTTGGGAGGGAAAGCCAGAAAAAATTGTCTAGACATACTTTTGCTAAGCTCGCGAGGGAGTCATTACAAATTCACTTTATAGGGACATAATCTAGGTTATATATACAACGCTTTTTTTTTTTTCTTCTTCTTTAAGGCAGCAAGCAAGCAACATGATGTGTCAATCTGAGCAGAGGTACAGGGAGTTCTGGTCGTTAGAGAGGGGCTGTCTGTGGAACCGCCTCTGGCCCTGTAGACGGTTGAGTCACAACAGACGTGGTTTCTAAGAGCCACTAGGAACCGCGAAGAAGAAGGAAACCAACAGCAACCTGTTACCAAAACCCGCTTTTCTACCCACACTGCAGCTTTCCACCAGATGAAAGGACGCGTCTACACCTGGAATCCTAGTAAGTGGTGAGTCTCAACTTGCCCCTGGTGGGGGTGGGGGTGGGGGTACCCGTGGTATTTTTCCGCTCTCCTTTCGCTGACCTTCCTGTTTCTTTGGGCAGCATGGCGGGAGGACTGGGTCATTTAAAGCAAGAACACATGAACAAATCTATGTGCTTGCCATGTGCGGTCACGCAGCTTGGGAGCGCAGAGGAAGCCCTCTTCAAGGTCCAAGGTGCTCTGTACACTCAGCTTGATAAGGAGGATGGGGGGCTGGGGGAGACGGGGTAGCAAGGGCAAGAGGTGGGGGGAGGAGACGAGTCTCAAAAAGGCCAAGAAGATGGACTTCCGTGACATTTCCACACAACCACACTGCGCCTTCTCTTAAGGATGACCGTTAAGGAAAACCCCCAGCTTTGTAAAAATTCCATTAATTCAGTGTATTCCTTTCTTTGATCCAAACAGAGGATGGCATAATTCATCGCCTCTACTAACAGCTAGATGTGGGGCTTTGAGAAAGCTACTCCACATCATGGGCCTCCACACGGTAAAAGAAGTGGGTTGGGTCTGACGAGCTCTGGAATTCTGATCGCGTTATTCTGGGTAAAAGCACATGTTGCCACACACAGGCCAAAGCTCAATTTTGGCCCCGCCTTTGACCAAGGGATGAAAAACGGAGTGGAGAGCTTTAAGGTGGACACGTTTAACTGTAGGAACAATATAAATTATAAGGGCTTCAAAAAAAAAAAAAAAAAAAAGATTGCCTGAACCAAGACGCACTAAAAGTGATCGTGAAGTCTCTTTTGCACGTGTGGAAGGTTCCTCAAACCTTTGCTGGATGAGAATGTAGCTCCCTGGGACTCGGGGTCCACGTTGGTGGGTTGGTGGGTCATAGCTCGGGTTCGGCTGGGGTGAAGGGGGTCAGGATGATGAACACAAGGGGGTATGACATCATGAGGACTTGTGCAGTATCTGTCCTTGCCGGCCCAGGGAATCCGGACTTTCGCTGTTGCTGTTACAGAGCTACTTGAAAGTCTGATGACGGCGAGGGATCCTCTTCTGAGGCCAAGGTCCAAGTGCTCAAATAAAAACTTCAGATACATTTTGACGGGAATCCTGGGCCCTGCGAAGCCTGTCCACAGAGTCTGCAGTACTGTATTAATCCTAGCTAGACCCCCCTGTTTCAGGCCGAGACACTGGAACGTCTCTTTGCTCTCCCATTGCCTTGAAGGTTTGAGGGTTCCCGTTTTCTCAAGAAGAAATTTATTTTTCAATTAGAACACAACCCGACTGTCCCCACAACCCAAGCAATCCTCCAGGGAGCCTGGTGTGCTTGGCCGGAGGGCAAAAGGTCAACAGACAGAAGACCTGCAGGTATAGCCCTAATGGCCTGAGCACCTTCAGAGGTAAGGCTTGTATCCTAAGCCTTCGTCTGGAACCCTTTTTCCCTAGGAGAGAATTCCTCCCAGCAAATAAATAGGCATCCCCCACTCCATTAGAGACTGCCCTCTTTCTGACCCACTTCCTCCACCTTTTTGACCTGCCTTCCTTCCCGAAGCACTAATAGGAGATGTGGCACCTGGTGAGGGGGAAGGCGGGCAGGAAGCACCCTCCTGGAATGTCGATGACGCGGGGCACGCACAACTACCCCATTCCCATTCAGCCGGCAGCCCAGCAACCGCTCAGGGCGCATCTGCATAGCTTAAGGTCAGTACGAAACCAGCCTGGCTTCCAGCACTGACACTCCACTGTTTCGGGGGTTGCTAGAACTAAACTGTCAAGTATGTTCACTGTAATTGGCCCTGGGCTGCCGGCCGCTAAGAGATGGAAGTTTTCTTTGAGGCCCAATGCGTTTTTGAGAAGTATGGCTCCATGGAGCCGGTGCTGGTTATTTTCGAAGGCGCTGTGTTGTGGATACCCGAGGCCCTGACATGGCCGGTTCCTTGGGGGCCTGTATGCTGGGGAGGGAAGCATCTCAGAGTCTGCCCTGCCGACACCAACCGCTTCCCGACAGCACGCTTGTTATCTTGTGCTTCTCTCCTCCAGGCTGAGTATCAATCATGTCTGAAGAGGGGACAACACAGCAGCTCTGAGCAGATGCCTCCCACTTCTCACTCCGGCCAGTCTCCCACTGAAGCGGGTCCAAAAAAGCCTCTCCTCAACAAAGTGACAAACGAGGCACTAAATCAGTGGAGCTGTGAATTCAGTCGCCTAAGCCTGAATGGAGAAAGCCCTCCAAGATGGATTCCCTCACATGCAGTAGCCTGACTCACGTCAGGACAAAGCAGTCTACAGACCGTTGGAAGCAAAGCTTGAAAAAAATGATGTATTAATTGAACCTATTCTGTCCTATCTCTGGACACTTGAAACTCATGTCCCCAACACTTAGGAAGGTGTGATGGAACGTTCCATCAGTAAACATGGGGACAACACCGCTAATCTGATTTCTGAGGCGGGAAGGCAAAGAGGAAGAAATACGATGGCACCAATTTTTTTATTAGCAAATTGCTCAGGGAAAAGAATTCCACTGTTTCAAGAAAAAAATCCTTAGGAGCCAAACTCAATTATATCTGAATTATTATTTGGAAGGATTAATATTTGCTAATGTGACATTTATCAATCAGCATTGCATACTGAGATAGCAGAGTTGCCCAATCTGATTTTTCTAAAATGTCCCTCCCTATGTTTTCTTTTTTTCTAAGAGAAGAGAATATACCTTAGGAGGCTTAAATTTGTTAGTTTGGTTTTGGCCAACAGCATCCTCGGCCGAATAAGCACCCGGGGGAAAATCACTTACTGGAGGGTATGTTTCAATACAACAGATAGGCTTCATTTGAAAAAAGAACCAGAAATGAAGCTAATATGGCTGACTGTGGACAAGAACAGCTTGGTGAGGTCTACCTATGGACTGGCCTCATTTCTTAACTCTATCAGAACTTGGAAAAAAGAGTAAAGAAGAAGGCTCCGTGTTTTCTAATGAATTCCATGACCAGTCTGCCACTAGCTTAATTTTTCAGTGCTCTAGTTTACTATCTGTATAGTTGGAAGAAAAAGAATTATTTCGGCAAGACGGGCTAAAAGGAGTCCCGGACTCAGAGTGAGGACGCTTGATTTCTAGTGGCATCTCCATCTAAGGTAACTTCATCTGTCAACCGAGAGACACTGGGGACAGAAAATGCATAGTGCTCTTACTCATGCCACATTCATGGCAGATGTCACCAATCAATCCAGCCATTTGTTCCTTCTTGGCCCAGAGCTCTCTACATGGCTCTCCAGGCAGCCACCAAACACTAGAAATAGCACCACGGAAACCCATCAGCCAGCCCAGGCCTAGATGAGCTTTAAGGCCCTTTTTAGCCCGAAATTTCTAGGAAATCTTCTGTAAATTATTTTCCTAGCCCACTAGGAGTCTACCGAGGATAAAACACATATGGACAAGAAGGTTTTAGGAGCTTGCCAGAGAGGGGAAAAAATGGAAAACATGGCTTAGGAACTGTTTTCATGGCTCCAATGACTGGAGAAACGCAAAAACAAGGACTGCCATGCTCGAGAGTCTCCAGAGCCAAAAACACTGTCTGCCCTTGAGCTAAGTAACTAACTCTCGCCCCAGCTGTGGCGCTCCGTCAACTGCGCAGCATCCTTGTTGACAAGTCCAAAGCGCCAGACAAGTTGAGTCTCGGTTCAGTGAGGTGGCCAGAGTGGCAACAGCTAACGCGGTGTATCGTTTACTTTGCCTTGGACCTAAAAGGATTTAAGGCAGCTTTAGAAGATAATGACAAGAAAAATCCTTTAGAAAGTTTTGGTAGAGGAGAAGGACGAAGAAACAAGGTAGGGAGGGACAACAGCGATAAGACATGAGGTCTGTCCGCCAGCCACTCGCCACGTACACCGAGAGGGCCACAAAGCCGGCTCTAGACTTCTGGCAGCCACTGCGAAGAGGGAAATCTACTCGGTTGCGCGGTCTCCGGGACACAGAGGACACAGAGACACAGGACACAGGACACCGAGAAGGCAGCTGTTCAGAAGTTCAACTCTTCCTGACTCGACAACCAGAGCGTTATTTCTCCCGAGGGTCTACGTGAAGAAAACAACCCACGATGTGCGCTGTTAACATTTCGCCGCATTCACGTAGGAGGCCAGGCAATGAATGGGTTTCACGGGGCTCTTAGGGTCCCTGCAGAGCTCCCGGTGCCACCTGCCATTGCAAAGCAGTGCGGGTTCACTCTCTGGTCCTCTGGCTTACTCCAGAGGGCGTGTAGTAATATTTCCCAAACTGTAGAGCCCAAGGGACCTATGGAGTGTTAACAGGTCATTCTAAGGTCAAACCTGTTTGGTGAACACAGCACACCACTACCGCGCCCCCCGCCCCCCCCCCCCCCCCCGCAATAAGTTTGCTTAATTTGATTTAACTCAATAATTCTGAAGATGTTGTTTTTAAGCAATCTCTGCGCTCCACACGGGGCTCAAACGTACAACCCCGAGATCAAGAGTTGCCCACTCCACCGGCGGAGCCAGCCAGGGGCCCCTGACTCAATCACTCTAAACAAAATCCTTTATCCTAGGGACGTCTATTAATATCTGACAGGCAAATTATTCCAGGAAACATTTCAGAGAAATGCCAATCTAGCGGAAAAGGCCTGCATATCTTGATAGAATCTTCCCCAAACGTTTCTCTCAGCACAGTTTTGAGAGCTACTGGATGGCAGGGAGTCTGAAAGGCGTTCTCCTGGTAATTACCTGGAAGGCTTCAATTCTCAATCGCCAGCTGGAAGTGGAAGGGTGTGCCCAACAGACAGCCCCGTTGAATACGTGGACAAACCAAGACTCTAAAGGCTGTCAGTCCAAACTTCTAACTGGTAAGCTCTACAACATCCCCTTTTCACTCCCCAAGTGGAAATGCTGCTACGGACCAAGGATGAGATGGCATCTTCAAGGCCAGACAAAAGAGTCCCTGTTGTAGAGCCTGGGCCAGGGCAGGACCTCCCTCTGGAGATCTCCTGCATCCCTCTCTTTGGACCCACTTCGTTGTTTTCATCTCAGGAGGCCCAGAGGAAAGCCGACCACTCAGGCTGGCGTCCAGTCCAGGCCTTGGAGTCTGGGGCAAGAGTGGCCCCTGAGGCTTTCTCACGGTCCAACAGGGGATTAGACTTGAATTTGGGACCGAAGCCTCCGCTGGGAATAAAAATGACATGCGTCTGTCTACAGTCTCCTTTGGAAACCTAGGAGGCCAGTTAGGGATCTGGACCTCGAGACACAGCTTCTGTTGACAATCCAACTAACGGGGGCCTCCTACATCTGTGAAGCACTGACCATCTACGTGAAGAACGACCATCTACCAACCGGCGGGGGACAGCGATACCGCCTTTCTGCGAGAGCAATTACTACCCCTAATCCGAAATTTTAAAACAAAGTCTCTACCAAACATCGACGGACCAAACCCTTAATGAGAGGCAGGGCAGGACTGTCGGCGAGTGTGCTGGGTGGTATGTTAGCAGGAGTGGAACAACCCAACAGTATATTACGGCAGGTTATTTCTGAAGTTCCCATGATGCGCTCCTAATGGGTATAGGATGTGCTGACTTCCAAAGTGGGACTGACAGGCCCGCAGTTAACTGTCATTTCCATCACAGTCTTAATAGCTTTGCCAGGCATCCTCCCAGCGAACGCAGAGAAGAAAGGTCTTGCTATATGACAGAATTCAAAAAGAATGCATGTGAATGCCATTATGGTATTGAAAGTGTCAGGTGCCAGCGGAAGGGCCCTGATCAGACAGACAAGCATCGGGCTGCACGCTTTAAGGTTATTTGAAGCCTGTCATTTCCATTAGCCGGCTAACCACAAGTGGAATCATTCATTAGCTGGCTTTCTTTAGTACCAAGGTGGGGCCGAGGGTGGGGGTGCGGGCGGGAGAAGGTGGAGAGGCCTGGGCTTGGCACCTTTCGTTCCTACCCTATTAGCAACTCATGATGGCTGGCAGAGGGAGGGGGTGCACACAGGCGGCGATGCCCCATGTGCCTGCTCATTAGTGGCTGGCAGTAAAGCACAGAAACGAGTGGACATTGGCACAGGCTGGCTTTCTGTTCTTGGAGAAGGCCAAAAATAATCTCAGTAGATTTAATTAAAACTGCAGCGAACAGATGGGGAAGATGGAAAGAACTCCAACTGGAGACCACTCATCTGTCCAGGTCTCCGCGAGCGTTTTAATGAAGCCTTCGCTGTCTGCAGGTCCCAGTACTGACACATCCCTTTCTGGTTATGCAACCGAGCGGAACGATTACCCAGCAACTCCACTTAAAGTGGCAGGGGTCTGTTTCCCAAGGAAAAGTCGGGCCTGACCCAATCCAACTACTACGGCAGGAAAGCAACAAGCAAACAGACGGCCCCTCCTTTCTGTCTCCGGCTAATCCCAAAGTGAGAATGGGTGATCAGGTGGTGGTGGGCGGGGGGATTTCTCCTCCTACAGAGATGGTGGGAGAGGTGGGGGGGTGGGGGGCGGCGGAGAGGACCCCACCCCCACCCCGACAACAGACCTAAGATTTAAACCCCCAGGTCCAGCTGAAACAAAGACGCTCTGTCCAAATCGGGTCAGCGGTCTGCCCTAGTTAGTGGCTCCTTTTATAGTTTTCTGCAGTGCAGCAAGCCAACGGAGAATGGCAGGAGGCAGTCCTAATTCACCAGGAAAGTTAAACCCTGCCTGCGTTAAAGCGAAAACCCAGCACGCGTGCGCACTTAACTGACGGACTGATTGATTGATTTTCATGGAAAAGCCCAAATTTCTGGTGCTAACAGCAAAACGGGGGGTCAACAACTGCCTGCATTAAGCATGTCCAAGTAGAGAGAGGGCAAAATCTGCCTGTAAATAAAGGGCACAGTGGAGACAGCGCCCAGGGCTAGAGAGAAGTGACCAATCATCCAGGGCAAGGAGATCTTTGGGAAAAGACTTTGGGGCGGAAACTCCAAGGGACTGTATTTAAAGATTATTGGCATATGGAGCCCAGAGCTCTCCCCGCAGGGCCATTTCAGGTGTCCTCTAAGGACTGAATGCCTTTAAAAAAATCTTTTTTCAGATGTTGGCAGAGATTGGTATTGCTGGTGTCTCTCTCTCTCTCTTTTTTTAATATATACTCCTGGGAAAGTAAGGGAATGATGCCTCCTTACATAAGCCCTTAGGAATGTCAGGTGTTGAAGAGTTTGTTGGTAATTCCCAAACGGCCTTGGCGTTGGGGGGGACAGGACTATTTCTTGGCTGCACATTCCATCGCTCAATCACATCCTAAAGAAAATGGAAAACACCAGTAAAGCCACGATCTCTCCCCCAGGCCTCCCAGGTCCACAACCAAGCTCATGTTCCTACATTTCATGGAGAAAGGGGGTACTTCAGTGCATCAAAAAAAAAAAAAAACACCCATCTTCGCTTAAACAATCATATCATTCCCCAAAGTTCAGGGAGATTTTGATGATGGAAGAGGTTTTTTTCTTTTTTTTTTTTTTTTTACTTTAAACCAAGAAAGACCAGGGGTGTACGGAACCACGAAGCATAATGAATTCTTGGGAGAAAACCAGGGGCATTTTCAACTAATTTTCCCTTGAAACTAGTTACGCAATGGTGTTAAAAAAAAAAAAAAAAAAAAAAAAAAAGCTTTTGCTCAGCTAAGTTTCCTACTATATTAATCTCATTATCCTTTGAACCGTTTAACTGGAATGCCAAATGCAATTTGTATTCTGCAGCAAAGCGAATGCTCTAAAATGATTATCCCAATATGAACCGTGGCAATCCTTGATATTGTTGGGTCTGAAAGGCCGTCGAACCACTGAATACTGTTCCCATATGCCTTCTGAGTTTCATGACACAACGTTGCGTCTGCTTTGCAAGGGCTAAATTAAGCGTGTGAAAGTCTTAGCAAAGCCCTCATTTTCCAGTTAATCAAATCTCCCCTAATCAAATTAGCACACATAATTCCTCTGGATGCATGGCACAAAAAGTGCATTATCCCCTTCTTTGGAGTTGAAAGGGAGAAAACAGCATGGTGCCTTTCTCCTTTGCTTGAGTGGGCCTAAATAGAGGGGTTCTTCAGAAAGACAGGTCGAGGAAAACTTTGGCAGCATTGATGTTCCCAGCTCATTAAATCCACTGCGTCTGCGGCCACCTCCAGGGACCAGTGAAGCATTCTGTAATGAGATACTTGTTTAATTTTCCTTCAAAGACCGGACATCTGTGACAAACCTCCCCATTCCAACCCCACACAGGCAAATCTATCAATAGGCCTAAGGCCTCTATCTAGTTTGATGGAGTGTTTTCCATTGAATAAACTAGATAATAAATTTTGAGGAGAAAGGAACAATTGCCATTAGCTCCGTTCTCTCCGAAGAGTCGAAGTCCATCATGAAAATTCAATAGTGGCTGAGCTAAATGGATAAATGTTCACAGTCAACCTTTTTTAATTGATTTCCCTTCATGAAATGATCTAGTCTCTGAAGCTCGCCGTCCCAGAGCCCCTCTTTAACCTTTCTTTTCATTCCAAATACATTTAGAAGCACTGAACAAAAAGGAATAGCTAAAATATTAATCTCCCTTGAGAGCAAAGGCCTGCAACAGACCAGATTTTCAGATCAATCCCCAACAGTGCCCGTGGCCTACAAAAGAATGAAACACACTTTTAGCGCTATTCAGTATGGCACCGATTCTGACCTTTATTGAAAACCAACCACCACATCCCGACACTGGCAGGGACTAGAAAGCCTTTCTTACATAATAGGAATTCAGTGCAGATATTGTCAGGCCCCGGCTGCACATTCACTTCTGCTTATTCCATAATGAGGCCTGGAACATGCATAATGAAAGCTGTCTCAACAATATTTTCACTGTGATGCTTTATTATGTCTAGGAATATGTTTTAAGTAGTAATATTTCACTTGCTCCCCCCCTCTACCTTGCCCTCCCCCCCCACACCCTGCCTTTCTTAGACTCAATTTGCTGGAACCCTTCAAAGGCACATGAAATAAGCTATTATGATCGCTGCCATTTCAACAGCGTGTAAGGAATTCATTAGAAGCACGTTTCAGGACCTCGCTCTTTTCCACCCACAAAGGTGATCCTGCATATCCCCTCCTGAAACATGAGTATGCCCCTCCTCCGCCTCCCTCCCACCTCATCCGCACCGGCAGGCGCCGGGGATCACGTCACATGCCTGGCATCACACGTGCCCAATGCGCCGTCTCTTCGCTTGGAGCCACAGCCGGGCCGGAGGATTCCACGGGACCTGAACTCGCAACAAGAAAAAACCAGTAAAATCGCCATGGCCGCCCCACTCACTTCCCGCATCCGCTCTGCATAGCCCCCAGTCCTTTTCCCTCAGTCCTAACAGGATCAGGCTCCTTCCAAATCCCACCACCGTGATGGCTGCTAGACCCTGCAGAGGCAAGGAGGGCTGTAGCCTCACCCCTAGCAAAGCCGAGTCTGGAGCAGAGGCCTGTGCGGTCGGGTCCCAGGGCTGATACGCGTTCCCCTCGCACACACCACGCCAGCCCCGCTGAGACTTCCCCAAGCCTCCTCCCTGCCGGCTGAAGTATCCCAGCTCCAGGTGGGAACTGGGAAAGTCCGTTCCCACACTGACTCCCTGAGCAGGAAGCCAAGAACGTGACTGGGAGTCACCTTTTGTGGATCGAAGTCTGTTTCAACATCCCCTGTTTATTACAGCAAAAAGTCAGGAAACCCGGCCTCCTCTCTTCCACCGAAAGAGTCCTGCTTTCCAAAGGTGAACGTTTCGGGGAGTGGGTGTTGCACGGCCGCCTGGCTAACAAACATCTCTCTAGATCCTTCTACCTGCTAGGGACTGTGCTGGGCACTTTACTTCCATTTCTCTCCTTTAATCCTCTTAAGAATTTCTGAAGCTGATACCATTTGCCTCATAGTATAGATGAGACCTTCAAGTCTCAGAGAGTAATCTGCCCCAAGTCCTACTTCTGGTGAGTGACTTCAATCCCAAGTTTGTGTGTGGTCAGACCGAAGCTCTTTCCACTAATCTTTATTGCCCTTTTAGTTCAAAGGGTCTGGGTCAACACTGATAGCAATGTCAAACATCTGACTTTTATTCGTGCACTCATTCTACAGACATGTACTGAGTATGTATACTAACCCTTGTCATTCTATAGATTCTCCAGGGTGAGTGAAGAGCGAAAAAGGAAAGACAGCAAAGGGTTGTCAGTGAAGGGCACGTTCAGTAAATGTGGGCGTGGACTGTAGAGGGGTGGAGGAGAGATGAGATCGGAGGCAAGATTACAAGATGGTAGACTGAGACACACGGTCAAGGGCCTTGAGTGCCCTTGAACCCTAAGCAAACTGGAATCGGTCATAAGTCAACAAAATACAGAGTGAAAGAGGAGAGATCAGACAGGAGAGGGGAATGCAACAAAGAGATGCATCAATTTCATAGAAGAGAAGGAAGGAAATGGAAAATAGAGTAGACAGCATAGGCTTGAGGAAGAATGGGAACTCCAGTGGGGTCCACGTAGTAAAACAGTGAGGTCAAGGGAGAACAGGAAAAGGGGAAGGGGCAAGTGCTTGTCATGAAGGTAGAGGAACGTTCCATGAGAACGAAGGAGTAGGAGACGAGAGAGTCGGGGGGGGGAGGGGAGTCACACGTCACTTGACAAAGTTCAAGGCTTTGTGGGCGGACACTTTGCTGGGTAAAGAGAAGATTGAAGGTTTGGTCACTTGTGTTGATTCTAGAACAGCAGGGATAGAAGTCCATGAATCCCTTTTACGGTGAGAGGTTTCTCAGGGTGCAAGGGGTCCTTAGGCAAATCTGACAGGAGGCAGGGGGAACATGCCAGGCTTCAGACACCCAGATGCAGGTGCTGGGGGCAGGGAGGATCCCAGAGAAGGGAATCTCTGCAGACGGGAGCCATCAGGAAGACCGGCCATGTGACGTAGGGGCGGGCAAGGGTTTAATCCACTCTTAGGGCCTGAGAGGACTCACGCAGGCTGGACCTCCATCCGGGAGCCCCGGGCCGAGATCTCCAAAACACCTTCTGATTAAAACAAGGGATGAGCACGGCTAACTCCGTTTCCTACCCCCACACCCTTCTCAGGTGCGAACCATCTCATCGTTTGAACCATCCCCTTTAACTCTCACCAAGAGTTCTAACACGTTTCTTTAGTTGTGTTTTGAGCGAGGGGAAAAAAAAAAAAAAAGAGAAAGGAAGAGAGACATGTACCAAAATAACCAGCTTTAACAAATGGCCGCTGGTTTAAAAATAGTGCAGGGGTTTAAGTTTTTGCCTTTATCTCAGTGGTTGACCTTGCTAATACAGTATGTAGATCTCTTGCCAACTAATCGGCCGGCTGTAAAGCACGGCTTCAAGCTGTGGTCAATGATCTGTAACAGGAATGAATGAGAGGGTTTTAGCAGCCAGGATCTGTAGCCTACTATCTGTATCTGACAGCTGTCACCCACTCGGTGGAGGCCAAGGCCTAGACCTTCATTTAAAAGCAGCATGGCTGATCAGATTACCGGGACAGTGTGTCAAAACTGACTGCGCTGAACTAGGGAGACAGAAAGTAAATCTATAAATAGCAGTCTTGCTGCCGCCATGAAGCACTGAAGGGTAACCAATATCGAGCAGCAAATGCAATGTTTAGTCTTTGCAGCCAGTGGGATACGACTGCGGCCAGATCAGAAGCCTCGTTCTATGATACCATGTAATGGAAAGATCGGCTTTATGGGCAAGAATTTAAAAGAGTTACATTCTTGGCAACGGTAATGGTCGCACGGCAATAATTGGTCTGAACCGACTTTATGAGCTAACAAGGTTCCCTAGCACTTAATAATGTCCTCAGGGCACAGGGACTTAGCAAGTCACCGTTCCCATAATGTGCTGGCTGCCTGTTCCCGACGGTCCACGGGGACCGCCAGTGTTGAAACACAGACAGTGATAAGATAAGAGGTTCTCCACTGGATATCTATTATAGATGTCAACTGGGTCTTCAACCAGAACAGCTGCACCAAGGACTTGGGGAGAGGAGAGCATCATGAGGATGAGTTATCTATAGACCATGCTGAGAGCACGGCTCAGACGCTGGACATCACCGAGTTATAAATGAGCCAGCTGACATTGTATAGTATGTCCCAACTCTTCCAAGAACATTTGTCACTCTTCAAGGTTTCTGCTGATAAAACCGGGATGTCTAAAAATTTGTCAACAACCGCAGAAAGTAACCCCGAGGTCATGTCAGAGGGTGACAAAGAATGTGCTTACTTGACACTCTGCAAACACACAAATGGCACCCTGGTGGTGACAGTGTTCAGAGGTCTCCCCACGTCGCGGGGTCCCAAATCGTTCTTGGTGTGGCTGCCAAGGACCTCGGGACGGCGTATTCCAGCAGCGGCGGGTAACGACCGCGCGAACACAGCCATGGCCTGAGTGGGCAAGACCTTGGACTCCAGGCACTGCCTATTTCAGACCACTCCTCGCTGGGGTGGACAGGATGGGAAGTGATTTTTTTTTTTCCCCCAAGGCTGGTGCCATTGTCCTCGCTCTTTTTTAAAAGGTTCAACTGAGGGGTGCCTGGGTGGCTCAGTCAGTCGAGCGTCCGACTTTGGCTCAGGTTGCGATCTCACCGTTCGTGAGTTCGAGCCCTCCGTCGGGCTCTCTGGGGTCCGTGCGGAGTCTGCTTTGGATCCTCTGTCCCAACCCCTCCGCCCCCCGGGCCTCTCTCTCCCCCCTTGCTTGCGTTCTCTCTCAAAAATAAAAAAGAACTGAAGTTTCCACGGAAATAATACTTTTCAAAAAGAATAAAAGCATCAAGAAAAACACGGTTGATTAACAGCTAGCACTTCACGTGACGGGCACTGTTCGAAGAGCTTTGGGTGGACGGCCTGTTTAATCCTCAAAACCTGGATGACAGAAGTTTTATCCCCATTTTGCAGATGAAAACCCAAGACCCAGAAAGGTTAAGTAAACTGCCCGAGGTTAGACAGTAAGAGCAAAGTCAGGGTTCAAACTCGGGCAGGCTGGCTTCAAAGCTACCATATGCACTCATTCTTACGCCCCACCCCCCATAGTGTCCCCTCAAGAAGACACAATGTTAGAAACCATGTGGGAACACACGGGAAGAGGAGATCAAAGCGTCTCATTCAGAACCATGTAGGAATCAAAAAGAGAGGAGGAACAAAAAGGCCGTCTCTGTTCTGATGGCTGACTCTGAATACACTCATTCTGCAATGTTTATGCAGCGCACATTTCCTAGCACCTCTGTCTCCAGGCCCCGTGCTAGGCCGAGGGGTACAAAAATGAGGAAGAAAGAGCCCCTGAGAAAGCCAGTCTAGCGTTTCTTCTCATATGGGCCGGGGGCGGGGGGGGGCTCTGCCCTGGAATGTCATTTCCTCACCATCATTTGGTTTGGCTTCTTTGGGCATTAGAAAACGCTTTTGGGGCGCCTGGGCGGCTCACTTGGTTAAGCGTCCGACTTTGGCTCGGGTCATGATCTCACGGTTCGTGAGTTCGAGCCCTGTGTCGGGCTCTCTGCTGACAGCAGAGAGCCTGCTTCGGATCCTCTGTCCCCCCTCCTCTCTGCCCCTCCCCCACCTGCATTCTGTCTCTCTCAAAATAAATAAATAAACTTAAAAAAAAAAAAAAACAACAACTTGTTTAAAAAGAAAACAGCTTTTGCCCAAGAAGTATGATTGGAGGGGTCCACTGTGGGGGACGGACAGCCAGGGCGGGATCCACGTCACTGTCTGTAGGCCAATGGGAAACATCACCAGGAAGAGCTTTGAATAAAAATGAGTTGATAAGCCTTTAGGCTGATATTCAAGCCTCTTTGAGGGATTTCTGCTGGCCATTTCGGGGCTCCTAGTGCTGCCCAGAAGAGAGCAGAATAAGCCTAATTAAAAGATCATGTGCGCTCTCGTGGCTTTAAAAGCGTCACACTGGCTGGCTGACACTATCTCTTGGGATCCAAGAAGTTGGAGCTGAGAGGAGTAGCTGGAGATCATTGAACTTCTCCTCAATGGATCCGAAAGCAGGACCCCCAAAAGGTTAAGTGGCTCGTCCAAGGACAAACAGCCGGAGAGTGGCCGATCCAGGATGGAACCCAGGTCGGGAACTCCCAATGAAAATGTTTTTCTACAACCCCATACAGCCGTCCACGGAATAAATGCTGTACTATGAAATCAGCAAATTCAATCGAGTCAAATGTGCATTTTGAAAAAAGTCAAGAATGAAGAAATAGAGTTTGAAGAACATTCAACATTCATGAGGTGTGCCCATTTCAGGCCACTGGAGACGTTTCTCTGGTGCAAAGGTTTTCTTAATAAAGGGTTTCATTGGCCGGTTGGATCGAGACATGCACACACTGATATTTTGCTTCTGGCAATACCTTAAACCCCCAGTTAGGCAAGTAGAAAAAGCGGCAATGGCCTTGAGAGTGCAGCATGGTTTATACATGGCATACGCATCTTAGAGGATTTGGAGAAATCTACAAGGGATCCAATGCTTTTCCACCTATTGACATTTACAAAGCAGTTTAAATCATGCATGAGAGGCCTCAGGCACATGCAGTTCACAAAACATAACTCTGAGCTCCCAGGGAATTTAAGCTGACCAACACTCTTTATTAGAACCGACAGTGAAAGACAGCTATTGCGAAATTCGTACCAGAAATGCAATACCAAGATGACAGCCTTAATGCCAGTGGATATATTATGTAGATTACCTGACTCAAATCTTTCTTGTTAAATAAGTTTCATGCATTCTTTTTTTTTTTTTTTTTTTTTCCTTCAAAAATATCCTTCTGGCTTCACTGGGGGAGTACTCCTTAAATTCCTTGATCATTCATTTGTTTTTCAGTATTTTGGACACGCTACGTTAGCACAAAAGATCAGATAGAGATATTTAAACAGTGGGAAATAGTTAAACTTCTAAATGAACAACAGAGCTGAACCATGAATTCAATATTTCGATGTTATTGTTTTGGTGTAATGTTCCAATATTTAATAATTTTTTATAAGCAAACACGTTCCGAAGGCTGATTCACTCTAGATATTCAATTCCCATGTACTCTCAGATTTTAAACGTATGTAATTATAAATTAAAAACAATTTCACTTGCATGCTTTTTTTAAGCCAAGAATTTCATGGAAATAAGGTCCTCATGAAAACTGGCCAGGGACAGAAGACAGCAAACATACTTCTCCTCTCTAATCTTCACCGAAATCGAACTACAATGTAGAAGTTTTAAATTCTGCTTGGGGAGACAGAGGGATAGGTCAACATGAGCGGGGTCAGAAAAGGAAGTCGTTGGTGATGTGGCAATGGTGCCAAGTGGCCAAGGGCAAATCTGGTGGAGGCTGAATTCGAGTACAACTCCCATCGTGCAGAGGCTTCGGAGTTTCTGAATGGATTCAGTTGTCGGTTGTCTGCGTCCCGTTCTAGACTCTCCAGCCTGTCTCAACCACGGTCTGTGTTAAACGTTACCCGGCTCGTTTGGCAGGTCTATCTTCTTCCACAGAGTGCTACCCTTCCTAAGCCACACAGCCACAGCATGCTAAGGAAGCCACGGGCACGCTTCCACAGTCAAGGTTGCCATCACTTAGAATGTGCTCAATGGTCGTGTAGCGAGCTGCCTGGAACTCGCTTAGGTAATGTACGCTAACAGGTACAGCAAAGGGGCTCTGGAACCCATGAGGGCCAAGCTCTGCCTCTAGTCTCAATAAATCGTATGCCATTCTCATGTAACTACTGTGATTTTTCAAACATATAGGGATGCTTCCGTGACTGTAAAAAGACATTTTCCTTTCAAAATTCATGGTAACCTTTTCTTCCTTATGTATTCTTTAATGGATAATTTCAAACATACATACAAGTAGAAAGAACTATGTAATAACCCCCCAACTACCATCACCCAACTTCAAGAATTATCAACTCATGGCCAGCCTTGTTTCCTCTATACCCTATCCATTCCACAACTTCCCCCTTTCCACATAACTTTTAAAACAAACCCCAGACGTTGTATCATTTTATCTGCATGTATTTCAGTATACGCGTTTTATATTTTTTACATTACAAGGTGGTAAGGGTACAACTATTATTATGTAGGGCTCTGATTTTTTTAACACTTAAAAATTATTCTCGGGGCGCCTGGGTAGCTCAGTTAAGTGTCCAACTCTTGATTTTGGCTCAGTTCGTGACACCAGGGTCGTGGGGCTGAGCCCTGCGTCAGGCCCGGTGCTGAGCGTGGAGTCTGCTTAAGATTCTCTCTCTCCCTCTGCCCTTCTCCCCCCCACTTGTGTGTGCTCTCTCTCTAAAAAATTTAAAAAAGTATATAAAAAATGAAAAGTATTCTCAAATTCCTAAAACAAACTAAAGGGCCAGTCTTCTAGATGCTTTCACGGATCTCAATCATGTATTCAAGTTCAAGAGCAGAGAATTTCTCATTTCTTTATAACCATTAGGGACTGACAAGATGTGTGCAGTTGGTATTTAATGAATGATTTTCAAATGATTTCCTGAATGATACTCACTACATATCCAAACATAAATTTGCTGCATTATTGTAATCAAAGCCCAGGAGTGAATATATTAATAGTGTAAGCCTGAAATAAAACCTCCTTTTTCAAAGGGTTACCGTTGATGTTAAATAAAGAGATATACCATGTATCCTGTAATCTACGTAGTAAATGCAACTGCACACCCCACAGGAAAGCCACAGTCTTTCAAAAGATGATAATAAAGAAGCTGCAGATATATTTTTATGTGCTGGGTACAAAAACACAGTCGTGAATAACCACTTGAGCATCCAAGATCATGTGCAATCCGTAAGTGACCCTCCAGATACTGAGCGTGAAGAAGATTGAGGCAGTCTGACACCCTACAATCATCTAAATAAACTTCCAAAAAACTGCCTTCTGTGCTTATAGTCGTGTCTTCTAAAAAATCACAGCACTGAATAAATTACATTATATGACTAGAACTGACAGCTGATGAAATAATGCAAGAAAAATAATCTACTAGTGACCTCAGATGAAACCACAAAGACATTAAAGGCTAATGGAAGTAAAATCACTCATTGCATGGCGATTTTACTTTTTTGTTTCGTATTAAAATAAAAAGCCAACCTAAACCTTCCTCAGGATATTACATCTTGAGACGAAACCACAAGATATTTCCAGAAAGGGGCCTTATTTCAGAAAATCTATATGCATTTTGATTCTGTCAAGGGTGAACAAGCTTTCCGCATCACAGGGAGGTTAAACATGGAAAAAAAAATACCACAGCGATATGAAATAAGTGAAGATCATTGATCTGAAATAGTCTATAATTACCATTTTAAGGGCAGGACACCTGTTTTACGGAGGGAACATACATTTGCAGTACACTCCCTCGCTATAATTGTAAGAGTGAACGATGTCCCACCGTTTCCCAATTTCCATCTCTCTTCTCTTTCAATTTTGCAGGTGGGCGGTTGAGACGAATACATGTGGACCTCATCCCGCCCCCCCAACCCCTCCGAAGTGAAGTGCTTCTCTTCCTTCTCTCCCCGATACATCGAGAGTTCACAAGGTGAACTTTAATCCCACACAAACAGGACAGCGTGCTGAGAAGCGAGAAGCAGGTCCCACAAAGGTGGACGAAACCAGTGAGATCGAAACACCTTTTTCTTTTTCACGGTGCATCCAGATGCGTTTCCTCAAAGACGTTTTCGAGCATCATGAAACCTCTTGCAGCTCTGGAAATGACCCCTGTACTTCCTCCATTTCAACATTTGGTGGTAAGAGTTGAGTTCGCTTAACGTTTCAGAGGATCCCATCACTGCCAGGGTTACATCAGAGAATAAGCGACATCTGGTTTAATCTCCAAGAATAAATGGAACCCCCCCTTACGGTATCCTGCCAAGTGGCCAGTGGCTGTGTGCTTGGTGACAGGAAGCTCACTCTTGCCTAGGCAGCCAGTTCCATCTTTACATGCCTTTTAGACCTTGGTTCAGCACAAGACAGAGCCTTCTGACTCCTTGTACTTTCAACTCGCTTTTCCTTTCTCTGTCCTTAGTGACCCCACAAGGTGATCCTGATCTTTTGCGTGAAAGGATTTTAAGTACTGTATTTCAGAAAGTCACTGTATTCCTCAAATCTTTTCTTCTGCAGGTATACAGTTAGAGTCAGTTAGAGTCACTTTAATAGTTCACAGGACACGGCTTCAAAAACACCTTAGTCATCATTTGCTTATTCCTTTGTTCATGCATTCTGTTTCCGGGAAAACACTTACAATTATTTTAATTGTGCTTTACAAGACACGGTTTCATGAATATCTTACTTGACCTTCGCTTATCTGTCCATTCATTCATTTGTTCGTTCATTCATTGAACAAACACTGAGTGAGCCTCTATCTCTGTAGAACGTTCTAGGCACCGTCCTGGGTGCTCTGGACGCAAAGAGGAAGTCAGAGGTCCCTGGTGACAGACACGTAGACACAGAATCATGATGCTGTGTGCTAAGTGCTATCATACAGGTATGTACATGATTGGTGACGCCTTAAATAAGCAAGTATTCGCAGATTACTTCTAAATGCTTTATAATATTCTGGCCTATCGAAACAGATCCCAGGCTAATCTACTACTCCACTTGGGAGTGAATCTTTCCCAGTAGAAGCAACGGGTTGGTAGTCTCCCCAGCAGCGTGTCCTCTTTCTCTGTTATAAGAGAGAACAGACAGCCTTGTTCAGGGATCAGCCAGCCATGTGCACAGCTCAGGAGATGATACAGTGCTACAAGCTCACCGGTATTCGCTAGCGGCTGGTTTTGAGCAGACATGGAACCTAGTTCTGCCAAGGTCATTGATGCTATAAGGGGAGGGCTGCTGCAAGACCTTTGGAAAAGATTTTCCCTCTCACGGAAAAGAGACATACAGCGAAGGAGGAGGTCTGCTCCCTCCCTTCCTTCCATGGGCGTATGGGGTAGGGATGCAACACTTACAGCTCTGGCCGCCATCTTATCCGCAGAGGGTGACGCCGAAGATACCATACCCTCAGAGAGGCCAACACTCATCCGGCTACGTCTCAGTGTGAGAGATAATGAACGGAACAGCCCCCTTTCATGACTACTTTTGGTGAGGCCCTTCTGTGACTCACACCCAACAGCACAGAGGTGTGTATCATCTTCAGAGCAAGGACCCTAGTGATGGACTGGCTGAGGCGAGGAATTAAGCTCCTATTGGTAAAACAAGGAGGAAGCCAACTAAAAAGTCCGGAGAGGGAAGCTATGATCTCATCTACTAAGATCTAGGAGGGAGGATAAAAGCGAAAGGAAGATAAATTATTAGATGACGGTGATACTCTCCCCCTGGTGTGGAGCTTTTCTTCCAAACTAGGGTCATGAAAAAGAACCATCTTATGTCAGTTTTGCTCACAGACACAAACTTTTGAAACTTTCCGGTCCAACTTATCTAAAGTAAAGGGAACCAATGTTATGATTCATACCCTAAAAAGTTAAGAGAATGAAACGCCCACAGCACTCCAGGGACGGTCCCTTTGGTGTGGCTGCGACTGTAGGCCACGCTTTCAACCGTGGGTTCCATCTGCTTTCATGCATATCACCAAACCCACTAAACACATCAGCTGTATTTGCCTGGTGTGGCACTCTAAAACCTTGTTTTTGTCCTCAAAGGACAACATTAAAAATTAAAAGGGGTTTTGGGGAAAACAGAAGAGAAGAGCCCACCAGGGAGGTAACCTCGGGATGGAGGCAAGTCTGAAGGCTAGCACTAGGGGCCTCACAGCTTGGAATAGTGTATCCTGGATTTCGCAAAATTTCACGAAAATGGATTATTCGGCTTTCCCAAATCCTTGGAACTGAAAGATGCTCATTGATAAAGTGTTGGGTTTTGAGAAAACAAACAAAAACAAAAACATTTTTGGCAAAAATAGAAGGTGTTAGAAATGACCCTGTCTTCTTGGGGCACCTGTGTGGCTCAGTCGATGAGCCACTCACTGAATGAATGCTTGTGTTTAGGGGTGTGTGTGTGTGTGTCTGTGTGCACGCATGCGTGTGCAAATGCTGGCTAAGTGCTCTGAAGAAAAGCAAGGCAGGAGTTGCAGGGTCATTGGGGGTGTGGAGGACACTGCCGTTTTGACACAGTCAGGGAAGGCATCTCCAAAGAGATACCATTTACTTTTTCTTAAGTTTTATTTATTTATTTTGAGAGAGAGAGCGAGAGAGCGCGAGAGTGAGTGAGAGTGCACTAGAGGAGGAAGGGCAGAGAGAGAGGAGGGAGAGAGAGAATCTCCAGCAGGCTCCATGCTGACAGTATGACAGCACGGAGCCCGATGCTGGGCTTGAACCCACAAACCGCGAGATCATGACGCGAGCTGAAATCAAGAGTTGGATGCCTAATCGACTGCGCCACCCAGGTGCCCCGAGGAGATGCCACTTAAACAGGGAGACCCTACTGAAGTCCGGGAACAAGGCAAGTGACCGTAGAAGGGTCTGCACTCAGGCAGACGGAACAAGCCTCTGAGGCACAGACTGGCTCAGTTTGTTGGAAGGACAGATCACAGGCCACCAGACTGAGTGGAGGGGAACGGAGCTGGAGCAGTGGGAAGGTGTCTGAGCGAGGTAAGCACCTCTCTTCTAAACGTGAGAGAAGTCAAGGGGGGTTCTGGGCATCCCCGACTCTCAGTTCCTTGGCCTCCTTGCCTCTGATTGTTTGGAAATCACAATTCATTACTGGTAGTGACCAGATGCAGGGTGATGACAGGAATGGAGGGTTGAGGCTGCTGCAAAAGGTCAGAACTGGGGGGCCTGAGGCAGAGATGGGCTGCCCCGTGTGAATGCGCAGTCTTGGTGGGAAGAAAAGAGGGAGCTGGAAGTTAAAATCTTCAACAAATGGAGGGTAGTAGATAAGACAGGGTAGAAGGGAAGGATGCATGGCTTTCAGAGCAGCATTTAAAAAAAAATTTAACGTTTATTTATTTTTAAGAAAGAGAGAGAGACATACACACACAGAGTGTAAGCAGGGGAGGGGCAGTGAGAGAGGGAGACGCAGAATCCGAAGTAGGCTCCAGGCTCTGAGCTGTCAGCACAGAGCCCGATGCGGGGCTCAAACCCACGAACTTGAGATCATGACCTGAGCCGAAGTTGGATGCCTAATTGACTGAGCCACCCAGGGCAGCACTTTTAAGATGAAGCAGGAACAGTGTACCTGCATTCAAGTAGAAGAAAGCCCGCCCCCGGTTCCTGCACCTCCAGCAGGTGTATGTGGCAATAGTTACAATCCCCACTTGCAATCCGCTACCCCTGGGAATGAAGAAGACGGCCTAGTTTGTGAGTCTAGTCTTATTGCTACGTTAGTGCCTCACGGTATTCAGGAATGGGTTGTCCTACGGCGGTATGTCTTTCAGGAAGCCCAAGCGGGGCCCTTTAAGGAGAACATGAACTCTATCAAGAGAAATCTTCCCTGGTTCTCGGTTTAAATGTTTCCCACACTTGATTACTATTTTTTTTTTTAATATTTATTTATTTTTGAGAGGGTGAGAGAGACAGAGCCTGAGCGGGGGAAGGGCAGAGAGAGGAAGACACAGAATCCGAAGCAGGCTCCAGGCTCCGAGCTGTCAGCACAGAGCCCGACGCGGGGCTCGAACTCACGAACCGTGAGATCACGACCTGAGCCGAAGTCGGACGCTCCACCGACTGACCCACCCAGGCGCACCCACACTTGCTTACTTTGAGCTTAATTTCATTTCCCCCTGGTAACGGAGGGTTATCACTATTGTGGGGCTCCGTAACCGTACCTGTTCCTGCCCGAGCACCTGCTCCTTCACCGAACGGTCCCCCCAACAGCTGCTAGTCAAGAAGTACCGGGAGAGCAGAGAGCGGGTCCGGTTCTCTTCCTGCTATGAGCTGCTTCTCACTGCTGGCAGCACAAATGGCGATTTGCTCCTTAATTTTACATAAAGTGTCTGTTCCGGGCCCTAGGGTAGGGACACCTGGACCAGGGAACCGAGCGCTTGGGCTTTGGGAACGAACGTGCCGCCGCTCGGAATCAGGCAGTGTGTGCACGGCAGGAGCTGTAGCCAACTCCAACAACTCCGACCGGGGAGGTGTCCTTGCACTTGCCGAACCGGCGAAGACAAGTACGTGTGCGTTCTTGGCCGCGGCCAAGCAGAGCGCCGTGAGGAGCGAGGGCGGGGACGCTCCCCCGACTCCACCTGGCTTGGACGCGGCTCACGGGGTACAGCTGGGCGAGGGTCAGGGAACAGACCGAGGAGCTTTACTTTGGGCGTTGCCGGCTATTTAGCAGAAATACGCCTGCTTTCCTGGGAGCTTCATGCGAAAACTCTCTGCTCCAGCTTCCGGAGGGGCTGCTGGAAGTGGGGCCTGGAGGCGTCCTGCTCGCCGCCGCTCAGCTGGCGGGTGGATGTGCGCAAACACAAAAGGTGATATTGACAGTCAGCATCAGATCTGACTGCTCCCGACAACTCCTGTGATACGGCAACCTCCGGGACTTGTGGACACATCTGTGAGGAGATGTACCAGCGCCATCTGCACAAACTGCATTATTTAACTGCGCTGGCACTGATTAACATTTGCTGTAACCTATGGTAATGGGCTCTGGGGCTTTGCATGTCTGCTACACAGTGGCAGCTGATGTCTCCTGCTCCATCCTTAAAACAGGATGCTTTAATTTTTAATGGAGCACATGTTCGATTGGCTATACAAACAGGCTAATCTGCAAAGCATGTGCTCAATAACAAGCCTGGCTATGCCGCCAGAATATCAACACGACTCGGCCAAGGTGGGGAGGAGAGGGTGCTCACCTCCACCAGGCGAGGGCCATGCGCTAGGAGCACCGGCCGGCCCAGAGCCAAGGGGGAGCTGCGGCCAGAGGCACCCGTGGCCTCCTCCGGAGCCTCTGTAGGTCTTCGGCTTCTAGGTGCCTGCAAGCCCTAGCCAGCGGGGGGGGGGGGGGGGGGAAAGAAAAGAAAAGAAAAGAAAAGAAAAGAAAACAAAAACAAAACTGTTTCCGGCAGGTTCAGGGCTCTGGTGTAAAGCCAGGTGTGGCATTACAGAGGAAGCTCTCCTCTGCTGCGCAGGCATGACTAGAATGAGGTATACACATCCACCTTAACAGACTTACCACGTGCCCTACACTCTGCTTCGTGAGGAGAATTTAAACACGAGGGAGGCATGGTCCTTGACTTCACAAAACCCACACCAATAATCACAACGCCAGTGTGAGACGGGCCATGTTAGATGTAGGCACAGAGCTCTCTAGGGGCGCAGAGGAGGAGAGAAGCAAGGAGGAGACATTTCAAGTGGGTTCTGAAGGATGGGCAGGAGTTCATGGGCAGCAGGGTAGGTTGGTACCCGGTCGTGATGGAGCACAGTGTGTGGGGAATGGTAAACAGATGTACCAGCGTTGAGTTGGAGATAACTACATAGAAATACCTGGCGAGAAGCTGGCAATTCGGATCCAGAGCTTATGAGAGAAGTTAACGCTGGAGACAGAAACACGGGCGGCCAGCTACAGGCGACGTTGACACATGGACATTTCAAGAGAAACGGTCCAGCGTGAAAAGAAAAAAGGATCCCCAAAACAGAAGCCTCAGGGGTACCAACATTTGGTTGAAGGGGTGGCTATAAGAAGTAGCTCGGGGGGAGGGGGGGGTGAGGAACATAAGGAGAGGGAAGTTTCTGCAGAGTGGGAGAGGTTCCAAGCCTCGGGGCAATCAAGCAGTTAAGGCCTGGAGGGCTTTATCATAACCATTATTGTCACTGTGTAGCAATAACAATCCTAGCCCTTATTAGTACAAACTGCTTTCCTATAGAGTATTTCATAACCATCCGGAAAGACAGGCTGATGTCACTACCGCCTTGTCTCGATGAGGGAATGGGGTCCGAGAGGGTTACAGGATATCCTAAGGCCTTGCCAGTGAGAGAGCCAGGGCTGGGATCCCACTCTGCAAACTTCTAGTCCAGACGAGACACTGCACCAGGGTCTGAGGACATGAGGGCCCCAGGTTCAAGGAGATTCTCTGTGGGAAAAGGCTTTCAAGTCAAACCCCTCAAGACCATATCCTCCTCTGGGATATTCACAAAGTATGCTTAGCAGACTCAAGGTTCTGAGAAGTTCTGCAGCTAAAAAACAACCCACCAACGAAAGCAACGTGTTTAACTTTATTTAATCCACTACTGCCCACTCGTATGTGTTTATGACATCATTTTTTCAAGTTATGCTTTTAATACTCCTTGGAAGAATTAAGGAGATACTGCTCTAATGAACTACAACATGCTTCCTACAGCTGGATCTTGGTTTTGAGGGGTCTGTGACTAGGGAAGATGGAGATTGGGGCTGTTCTTTTTTTTTTTTTTTTTAAGTTTATTTATTTTGAGAAAGAGAGAGAGAGAGAGAGAGAGCACGTTTGAGTGAGAGGGGGAGGGATAGGGAGAGAGGGAGAAAGAGAATCCCAAGCGGGCTCTGCACTGTGAGCACCGAGCCCGACGTGGGGCTCGAACTCATGAACCGTGAGATCATGAACTGAGCTGAAACCAAGAGTCGGACGCTTAAGTGACTGAGCCCCAACCCTAACCCCACACTTGCAACAATCCGTCCCAGGTCTGGCTCGACTGTTCTTTCCAGATAATCTCGCATCTGTCACAGTGAATGAGGTCTGTTTGCTCATGTCTGTCTCTCCATCAGGTAAAGGACCTATTTTATCCGTCTCCACACTCAGTGTCCTGCTCTGCTGGCTGGCAAAAACAGGAGACCAATGTCTATTTGCTGAATTAAACTAAAATTCCATAATGATGGAGTAGAGAGCAAAGCCAATTGACATGGGCTCAAAGCCTCAGCCCGTGCCTCATCAGCATGTGCTCTCATCACAGGGGAGAGCAGCTGTCCAACGTGACAGCTGAGCACTGTCCATCTGGCCTGCTCCTTGGCAGTCACTTGGGAACTCGGCATTCAGAGCCTCAGTGGGTGGGTGGGGGCGGGTGGCCTTTCTCGGCGACACCCCTGGTTGCCAGAAAGTCTCCTAACCTCTTTAGCCCCTGACTTCGCTCTAACCTGGCCACACAAGGCAGCAGACTTCGCTGCTAGTGTCACGCTCCTCTGCCTCCAGGCCGCCCCCCAGCAAAAGAAAGCCACAGATGTCCGAGAGATCTGAGAAGCCAGAGTCTCCAGGGGTCAGAGCACTGCTTGAGAGCATGGGGTTTGTTGGTGTAAATGCATTTTTCCATGGATGGCAGGGCACGTGGAGAACTGGGATGGATCAGAGGCTATGACGAAGTGTCCATCCCAGAGACAGGGCAGTGGAACAGTCAGCAGGCCTTTTTAAGAGGATTCCCCGCCGGCCCTCAGAAGCATTAGCGCGGGGGCGCCCGGGTGGCTCAGTGGGTTAAGCATCCGACTTCGGCTCAGGTCAGGATCTCACGGTCCGTGAGTTCGAGCCCCGCGTCGGGCTCTGGGCTGCCCGCTGGGAGCCTGGAGCCTGCTTCGGATTCTGTGTCTCCCTCTCTCTCTGCCCCTCCCCCAGCTGCACACACGCGCTCTTCCTCTCTCTCTCAAAAATAAACATTACAAAAAATCCCCAAACCATTGGTGTGTAAGTATTTAACCCTACCTGCTCTGTCCTAACCCGTGTCCTCAAATTAAAAGAACAATTTTTTTTCTATAGTTACCAAAATTGCCCAGACCTCCTCCCTGTTCTCACCGGCTCTAGCTCATGAGAAAAAGATAATGCCTTGCAGCTGCCATGTTGAGACCTGTACGTGTCATGACTACGGTACCAAAATGCCACCAAAGACCCCCCAGGAGCAAGGCAGAGTGGCTATCCTGGCCCAGCCTCACAGTGGCTCCACAGCGTCTCCGGGCCCTTCCAAGGGCTCACGAGTCACTTTTTCCCCCGAAGCTGTGCCCCTGGAAACGGGGGTTTCATTTTTCTCCCCAGATTTCTGAGAAGCCATGGCAGACAAGAAATCCGTGCAATGAAATGAGTAATAAGTTTGTGGGGCTATCTACACCACTGGGTAGAAAGAAGATCTGGATGGAGGTTGAATGAGCAGAATAGAACATCTACCCTAAAATCTGTCCCATGTCTGGCTTCCAAGACTCCTGGCTGCTTATGGTCTCTGCTGTCATGGCCACGTGCCCACAAGTTCAGAAATCAAAGAACGGCAGAGCTGACATCCTCATTTGTCAGACGAGCAGCCTGGGGCCTAGAGAGAAGAAGACATTTGCTCCGGGCCACTTGCCTGGGTCGTGTCAGACTTCTTTCTAACGCACTGTGCCACGCCCAGTGCCGCCAACCCACGTGATTATTCAGATGGCCTGAAGCTGGGACACTCAGAGGTTTCCACTGTGGGCACCACGGGCTGCTTTGCCAATATGGCTGAAACTACTTCATTCGCTTCCTGTCACTCCAGGAAGCCCACGGGCCTGTCACTGCAATCAGATATGGGGGATCTGGGCCATCGAGCACTTTAATTAGTCTGTCTGGAAAAAAGTGAAACTGATCAAATTAATTATTAATCACATATAAACTGTGGATGAATCAGGAGGGGAATCATCAGGCAGGAAGGGCCATTCTTAAATGCAGACTTCTTTTTTTTTTTTTTACAAAAAATTTTCAAAGGCCTCCCTCTCCTCCTGCTCCCTGTCCCCTGCCAAGTTTAAGTTGATTTCAAAGTGAAAACAAAGCTACTATTTTCCAAGCACAACAATGATGTCTAACCAGAAGTTTCTTTTGCTGAAATATTGAATGGGAAACTCTGTTCCTTAAATCTTTCTAAATCTTTGCCTCTGATTGGGTTCATTAATAAACATGCTGATTTTGTTACAGGGAGAGACATATGGTATAATCCGCTAACAGGAAGAAGTATTTTGCATTTTATTGTAGAAAACAAACATGCAAACAGGTTCTCACAGATGGTTTTCTTAGCTTCGGGGAGGGGAAAAAAGCTTAATAATGCTTGAAACTAGTTTTTCTCTTTAACAACAACAACAAAAAAATCCTCACACAACTCTAGTGGAACTGGTTGTAAATTAGATTAAGTTCCACTCCAAGGTTTTAACATTTTAGAATTCACTTTTTCCTCTTGTTTAAACACACACACACACACACACACACACACACACACACACACACGTGCGCACACACTCGCATCTTCTTTCTCCTACACAAGCCCCATCCTCTTTTCTTGGAAACATTAACTTGCTCAGATAGGCAGAGACAATTCAGCAATGCCTCACTTACCCATCATCGTAAAGGAATAGGTTTTCTCACAAATAAATTTTCCAGATAACTGATGCCAACCTTTTAAGATTTTTCAAAACTGGTAGTGACGTTGGCTTTTCTTTTAAATAGACTTTAAGAATAATTTTAGATTTACAAAGAAATTGAGAAGGCAGTACACGGTATTCCCATATATCCAACATCCAGTGTCCCCAGTACTACATTCACGTATTATCATTATCCCTGATCTTCCTTAAGTGTAGCACATTCATTACAATTCATGAGCCAATACTGATACAGTATCATTAACTAAAGTCCGTAGTTTATTCAGACTTCTTTAATTTTTACCTAATGTCTTTTTTCTGGTTCAGAATCCTTCAGGATGCTACATTCCATTTAATTGTCATGTCGCCTTCTGCTCCTTTTGGCTGGGGCACTTTCTCCAAATGTCCTTGGTTTTGATGACACATTTTAGGAGAACTGAGCTATTCTGGAGGCTGCCCCACTATTGCAATTTGTTTGTTTCCCCACAGTAAGACTGAACTTATGGGGAGGAAGATCACAGAGGTAGAGTATCGTTTTCATCACATAATATCAAGAGTATGAATATAGTATCTGTATTGTACTATACTATACTATACTATCTATATTATACTCTATTATACGATACAATAATATTCTATTGCCAGCATTTATGACTCCCTTGGCTGGATGTTCACCAGGCTCAAGCAGTGTTTATCAGGTGTCTCTACTGTATAGTGTCCCCCTCCCCTTTCATACAATCCTCTGGAATTAAGCCACTCACTGTGCACGGCCCACATCTCAGGAGTTATGCTACCCTATTGAGGGCAGAGGACCCACAGAAATTATCTGGAATTCTACACACGTTTATCTCTTCTCCCAAATTGATCAATTTATTAATATCAGTGTAGAATCATACTTGGGGTTATACTGCAATGCTACTTCACGGTTTTGCTAATAAAATTATTCCAGGTTTGGCCACCAGGAACTCTTTTGGGTGGCTCCTGCGATCCTCTGACATCCATCCATGAAATTTCTTTCCTTTTTTTTTTTTTTTTTTAGCACTTCCTTTCCTGGCACTATAAAATACTCCGGGCTCATCTTGCATATTTCCTGCTCCAATCTTAGAATCAGCCATTTCTCTTGGGAGCCATTTTTCACTTTACTGGAGAACGGTATTAGAAACCAAGATCTGGGTGAGGATGTGCTTGCTGCACCTGGGGTGTCCTTTCCTTCAGTCCCTGACAGCTGACAGGGCACAGAAATACATGCGTGTACATTAAGCTTTGTGGATACACACAGGTTGGTAAATAGTTCTATATGCAACCGTCTGTATCTACATGAAGTGAAACATGAGTTCATACTGATGTCTCCAATTCTGAGCTGTTTCTACGTGGATCGGTCTAACCTCCCCCCTTGTCTACCTGTAAATTCCCACTCTAACAGCCTGGCTAGATGGTGGGCTTTTATTTTGTTACTGTATATCTTTTCCCAATATTCCTTGATGACGAAATTTTAAGAAGCTACGTGAGCTAAAGTGCTTATTCTGTAGTAAATGAGATTTAACTTTTGTGAGGACACAGGGTTATCACCGTGAGAAATCACCCCTTGGCTTAGTTACTAATCTCTGGCCCAGGAAAGAGAATCAGAATCTGAAGAGATCGTGAAAGACAAGAACAATGAGTTGACGCTACCAAGCCAGAATTTCATAGGGAAAATTATAAAGTATTTTGCTCTCGAATCGGATTCATCAGCCACAAAAGAAACGGAGGGGGTCACTGAGGTTTTGGCTTGCTCACAGCCTGCAGAGACTGGGAAGTGGCCTTCAACTGGCTTGCTGGAGGTGCTTTCCACTTCTTGAGCACGAGGCCTTGAACAGGTGCCTGGAAACATATGTGGAGTCTTTTCAATGTCTTCTCTCACTGTGAGACATTATCCTTTCACTTTTTGGAGTCCTTCGTGCAACTCTTAGTTTGTCTCTTCTCTAACACCCTTCCTAAAACACAGCTACAGAGAAACCCCAAGCCAAACCAACCCCTAGAAAACCACATACTCATGCTTATTGAAACCACATGTAGACTCGAAGATGAGGTTCCGTGTAGATCAGAGATTTCCCAGTGGGTTACAGAAATGAACTTGGAGGATGCATGGCATCTGTCTTTGCCTACTCGGGGTACTTTCATGCTTTGTTCAGGCGTTTTCATGTCTGCCTCTGGTCAGGCTGCTGAAAGAACCACCCACTGAGAGGAAGATCATGAAACCCCAAGTCTATGCAAATTGGCATTTTTACTCGTCTGTGAGAGCAGTGACCACTTCTTCCCTCTGTCTCTATGAGGCTCATCTGAGATCGCGAAAGTTGGCTCCTCATTTATATCGTAAGTGTACTCGTGAAAATCTACCAAGTTTTAGTCCTTAAAATTCTGTATCAGGCGAAACAAGAAAATAAAAGTTACCCGTATGGGAAAAGAGGAAGCAAGACTATGCTTATTTACAGATGGCATGATCTTAAACGTAGAAAATCTTTAGGAATCCCCAAAACAACCCTTAGTTTGTTATTAGAACTAATACACAAATCGAGTCAATTCAGTGGATAAAAGATCAATACGTGAAAACGAACTGTATTTATAGATAGCAGCAAGGAACAGTTCAAAACTGAAAAAGAAAAAACTCCACTCACCATAACACCAAAAAGACTCAAGTACTCAGAAATAAATGTAACAAAAGAAGTACAGCACCACCTGGGTGGCTCAGTTGGTTGAGCGTCCAACTCTTGATTTCAGATCAGGTTATGGTCTCACGGCTCGTGGGATTGAGCCCTGTGTCGGGCTCTGTGCTGACAGTGCACAGCCTACCTGGGATTCTCTCTCTCTGCCCCTCTCTTGCTCTCTATCTCTCGAAATAAATAAACCAACTTAAAAAAAAAATAGCAGTACAAAACTTGTGGGTTGAAAACTACAAAACATTTTGGAAAGAAATTAAAGAAAATCTAAATAAATGGACAGACATTCCACAGCCATAGCCCAGAAGAGTCAATATCGTTAAGATGGCAATTCTACCCAAATTGGTCTGTGGATTGAATGCAATCCCTGACAAGATCCCAACAGACTTTTTTTTTCCTTGCAGAAATTGATGAGATGATCCTAAAATTTATAGAGAAATGCCAAGAACCCCAAATAGCCAAAACAATCTTTAAGAGACTCTTAAAAACTGACAATAAACTGAGGGTTGATGGGGGGTGGGAGGGAGGGGAAAGTGGGTGATGGGCATTGAGGAGGGCACCTGTTGAGATGGGCACTGGGTGTTGTACGGAAACCAATTTGACAATACATTTCATATTAAAAAAAAAGAAGAAAAATAAAATTGGAAGACTCACAGTTTCCAATTTCAAAATATCTTTCAAAGCTATGGTAATCAAGACCGTCTTGTGCTGAGATGAAGATAGACATACAGATCAAAGGTTCAGAAATGAGAGTTCAGAGATAAATATATATGACAATGAATTATATTTATGGTCAACTGAATTCTGACAAAATGTGCCAAGGCATTTCGGTGAGAGAAGGGTGGTCTTTCCAACAAAGAGTGCTGGACAACTGGACACCCACGGGCAAGAAGATGAAATGCCTAGTGCACACCATACAAAAGTTCAATGGATCACACAGGCCTAAAAGAGAGAGCTAACATTATGAAACTTTTAGGGAAAAAACACCGAGATAGTCTCTGGGAACTAGTGTGAGACAAAGAGCTCTTAGATACAACGAAAGTATGATTCCTAAAAGAAAAAACCCGACAGACGGGAGTTCATCAAAATTAAGAACTCTGCATTCAAAAGACACCATCATAAATGTGAAGAGTCAAGCAGCTGATGGGCAGAAAATATTCGCAAATCATACACCTGATAAAGGACTTATATCCAGAATATATAAAGAATTCTTAGAAGTCAATCATAGGAAGACAAACAAACCAATTAAAAAAAAACAGGCAAAAGATTTGAATAATATTTCATCAAAGAAGATATACAAATGGCCAAGAACACATGGAAAGCCGCTCAACATCATTAGCCATCAGAGAAATGCAAATTAAAACCACACTGAGATACCACTTCACGTCCACAAGGATAGCTATCATAAAAAAAAGACAGACAATTACAAATGTTGGCGAGGATATGGAGAAATTAGAACACTCGTATGTTACTAGGGGGAATGTGAAATGGTGCAGCCACTATGGAAAAAACATTTTGGCGGTATCTTAAAAATGTTAAGCAGAAATTTCCTGTATGACCCAGCTATTCATTCCTAGGTATCAAGCGGGAGAAATGAAAACATACATCCACTCAAAGATGTGCAGATGAATGTTCATGGCAGCATGATTAATAACAGCCCCAAAGTGGAAACAAATGTCCATTAACGGTGAATCGGTGAAAAACTATGTTCCGTCCCTTCAAGGGAGCATCAGTCATCAAGAAAGGGCCATACACTACTGATAAACACTACAACACAGATGAACCCCACAACAGCACGCAAAGTGAAAGAAGCCAGATACGGACGATTCCGTATTGTAGGATTCCATTTAACAAAACGCTCAGGAAGGGCAAATCTGTAGACACAGAAAGTAGACTAGTGGGTGCCTTGGACCGGGGGGAGGTAATAGGGACTGACTGCAAATGGACGTTAAGGGATTTTACTGGCATGATGAAAATGTTCTAAAACTTAATTGAGGTGATGGTTACACAACCCTGCAAATTTACCAAAAACCATTCAATTGTCCACTTAGTATGAGTGAACTTTATGGCTTATAAATTATATTTGAACAAAGCTATTAAAACAAGCTGATGAATAATATACTTAATATAATCTCATTTGAAAAGAACTCAAAACAGAAAATGACGAAGCAAAAGTAAACAAAATCTAAAATTAAGCACTGTCAACTATAGTCACCATGCTTTACATTAGATCCTCAAACCTTACTCATCTTATAGCCGAAAGCTGTACCTTTTACCAATGTTTCCCTATTACCTACACCCCCCCTGCCCCTGAAAACGACTTTTTTGGTCTCTGTTTTATGGGTTTGACTCCCTGCCTTGGTTTCACATGTAATTGATACCCTGCATTACTTGCCTTTCTCTGTCTGGTTTATCTCACTTAGCATAATGCCCTCAAGGTCTGTCCATGTTGTTGCAAATGTCTGGATTTCTTTCTTTCTCATGGCTGAAGAAGAAATTTGCTAACAGAGTAGGACTTAAGTGTTACCACCACCATCACCATCAACCACTATCGCCGAAAGAAAGAAAAAAAGAAAGAAAGAAAGAAAGAAAGAAAGAAAGAAAGAAAGAAAGAAAGCGGAAGGAAGGAAGGAAGGAAGGAAGGAAGGAAGGAAGGAAGGAAGGGGGGAAAGAAAGATGAATGGAAGGAAAGATGATGGAAGAAAGGCTGGAAAGATGGAAGGAAGGAAGGAATGAAAGTGAGGTGATGGATTTTAGTGAACTAAAATCCTTTCTCAATGTATGTGTAAATTTAAGTCACCACGATGTATACTTTAACTATGTGATAAATTTATTTGTCAATTATATTTTAGTACAGCTGAAATAAAAAAAAAGTTACAAGCTGCAGAAGCACGCACATTTTGGGGTAACAGCCACATAAAAAGGCTTCGATGCCAAAACGTGTACAGTGGCAATGCTCCCTGGTTGTACTTGAATATTTTTTCTGGTAAGAGTGTGTTATGTTGAAACTGTAAACATGAACCCTGTACCAGTGTTCTCACCGCTCCACAGCTAAACCCTTATTTTGGTTAACATCCCAGGCAGATAACCTTCATTCGTTACCTTCACTCTGGCCTGGGGAGAATACTGTCCAAGGCACCTGATATCCCTGTTCTTAACTCTTTCTTCTGGAAAACGTGCCGCATATATAAAAGTAGACGGCATGGTCTAGTAAACTTCCAAGTAACAGTTTCAACAAATATGAACTCAAGGCCGGTCTTCTTGCCCCCGGCCCCCAGCCTCACTGTCGGGGAACCGAGTCGCCTGGTCCGTGGTGACACAGCCGCAGAAATACCAACAACCCTGGGTGGGGAGATGTCTCCGTGAGGAGAGGCAGAGGTGAGGCCTCTGACGCTAATGCGAGAGCCGTGAGGTACTATCTCTTTCCGGAAGAAAAAAGCTCGGCTGAGACAGAAGAGAGAAAGATCATGGCTAACTCGGGAGGTCAAAAGGGAACTTTGCCATCCACACTGGGGCTGCGCCTGGTCAAACACGAATGAATGATTTTCTGGGAATGATGTGCTCATCCATGGAAGGTGAATGAGGTTAACTTTCCCAGTGCGTCGGGGTACCATTTAGAGCGCCTGGTCTCCTCGTGCCCTGGAGGAACTAATCACTTCACAAGGCCACCAGCTTGTGCCTCAGGCGGGTTATTCTTCTTCAACACCCAGTGAACTTGAACAGTGTGGGAACTTCAGTGGAAGACACGCAGTAAGCAAACCCTAGAGGGCCCTCTGTCCTCGGCGCGGACCCCAGCCCCAACCCTAGGAATCTCTTCCCATCTAAAGGCAAGGCAGGGCACACTGGCTCAGGGGATGGCCCCCAGTTTTCCACCTTCTGACTTGCAATCTGGTCTCTGTGCGGACCCACGTCCCTGTTTCTGGAGAAGATTCTGGTCACTTAGCACGTGGGCCCCAGGCTCCTGGGACAGTGTCCTCTCAGAGCAGAGCGCGTGCGGAGACAAGCTTCGGAACTCAGAACCAGCTAAACAAGCCGTCTTTATTTGAGGGAGAAACCGGTCACCAGCTGCGGTGCAAAGCGCCCCAGCATCCCCTGAAGCAGTTCCGACCTTATGGGAAACTTGCTGAGGCTCTAACCTGGGCTGACTTTATCCGCACTGAAACCCCACCTCGGGAATGAAAGTCAGCAGAGCCTTCTGGTGGTCAGAGCGAAAAAGCCATGATCGCTGTTGTTTTTTTTAAACTAATTATTCTTATTTCGTCTGAATGCCGTCCTGGCTTCCTGCGCGCCCCTGAGAAAGCCATGTAGCTTCTTCGGCTCGAACCCCGTGCAGTTACATCAGCCCTGGGTCAGAGGCCTTAGTCAAGGCTGGGAAGGCACAGAGAGAGGTGAGGGTGTTCTTTCTTGAGGTCTGTGACTGGTCACCGGGAAGCCGTCAGCCGTCCTCCGTGCCCGCTGTATCGCTTCCCAGGCTGACGGCCGGGAATACACCAAGAACTCCGCCTGATTCTCCACCACAAACAGATTTGTCACTCTCGTATTTTGGCAGCAAACCTCCTTTAGGTGGTTATTAACTTTTAAATATAAAATCCAGGCACCAAATCATACAGCAGAAAAGACATCCATAATTTGGGTTAATTAAAATGCCTCCAAGTGAACAGGTGACAGATGTCAAGCCTCTTGGCACCCGGAAGAAAGACACTGCAACAGACTATTAGGGTTCCTGTGTTAATCAGGTAATAGTAACTTGGGTAATTAGCAAATCACACCAAATCTTGTTTAAGTCCCAAATCTCATTTAGAGCCTTTTGGAGAAGCTGTTTAAATACAAAGGACACACTCTCCTACTGACAGAAGATGCCTGCTTACTGGGGCAGATATCCCAGCCTCCCTTCCTCTATTAAATCCATTTTAATTATGAAGTCTCAAGGTCTAATTCACCAAGGACTGTAACACAGAGTACTCGTCCCTTTGCTCTTGCTAAGGAATCAAGGAGCCCTAGACTCTGGAGTTCTAGACTCGAAAAACTCAACAAGTCCCAGACCAGAAATATGGCGATGGTTTTCGTCACCATTCTACCAAGGTGCTCCATACCTGTTAGGGAAACGGCTACCCTGGCCTATTTCTGATTCACATAAAGGATCTAGACAATTAACACCCCTCAATTAGGAGGCGGCCCTTGGTTCCTGAGCCTGGGAGCAAGCTAAGGGTACTGCTAGGCTTAGCAAAGGGATCCTGTCAGTACCCCTCTCCGGTAACTGTGGTGAGCATGCTCCGATTGGAGCAGCACCCCGGCTCTCTGCGTCTACATTCCTTTCTCTGTGAGCCTGTTATTTTAAACCATTTTTATAGCGCTCTTTACAAGACTCCTTCTCTATTTGGATCTAAAAGTACATCTGAAACATGACCGAATTCCAATCCTGTCATCCTGCTTAGAATAGCTCATACTTGGGCTTGTTTCTACAAGACCGTCGGGTTAAGCCTAGGGATTGTTGGCTGTCACTTGTTGCTTTTCAGCTCTGGAGTGTCAGGAAAATGATCTAAAGGTCTGAGTGGGCCTCAGTGTTCAGTCGTCAGCCTACTAGTGCTTGGAACTTAATCTATTTTTTTCTTTCCTTCTATTTATATTCCATTACCCAATCACCCAGCCAGCATTCTGGAGAGGGGAGAGGTCAGAGGGTTGATATCATCATTGAGATAGGGACAGGAGAGAAGCCAGAAGTCCTTGGGGGCACCGGAGCTTGGTTACTTAGTATGTAAGTCTCTCCTGTTCTTTGAGTCCCATCTACTAAATGGGAACAAGAATGTCTTCCCACTGACTTCTCGGGGGTGAGAAACAAAGGAGAGAATAAACGCCAGGATGTTTTATTAACCATAGAGCCTTGCGTCTGTTTACTCCAAAGGCCTTCTGAGGGAAGCCACGAGCAAGCCTATGGCCGTGGCTGCTACCTGGGCACCTCCCTTCCCATTCTCAGCGGGGTAAAGACCTGCCTGGCCTCCTGGCTCCTCTAACCGCACAGCAGGGATGGACCAGATACTCTCAAAAAGAACCTTGTGTCGTGTCTGCTCTTCAAAGATGGGCACGGGAGGGCAGAATGGTGGGAAGGACAGACCTCTGGACAAGGGAGTCAGACACTGGGGTTCCAGGCACAGCCCTGCCAGTGACCTATCATGTTCATGAGTGACCTGGAAAATAAGACAGGTGATCAGGAGGACAGCCGGGGAACTGGTGCTCGTGTGAAGCCAACGGGGGTTATGAGGAGCAAGTCATGAGAACAAGACCGTTTTCACAGGGTAGGAGATCGATAAGCTTGGAAAACAATGTAGAGAGGGCAGGCCCGTATTCCGTGAGACATAAATGCGCTTTCACATGCAATTCAGTTGGTCAAGACAGAGGAGTGTGGTTGGGACACAAATGCAATTAGGTGAGCTCATAAATGTTTGATGTGCCCAAAGGGAGACGATGAAGGTCTTCACTGTAATTTCTTCTACCCATCAGGCTGCACATCTGTATTAGCCACTGACGAGGGCGGAGGGCGTGATCTGCAGGCAGTGACTGCAGGTGCCATGCTTTCCGTCACCTCTCCCGCTGCGTACACAGTTCCCCCTGCCGGGAACGGTAATCCCTCGGCCAACTCCTACTCACGGGTGCTACATTTTCCGGAAAGCCTGAATGTGTTAAGCACTTGCCTGTGTGCTTCTGCATGTCCCGTCTCAAGCACTTGCCTGTCCCAATGAGCAGTTTGGGAAGTAACTGTGCCTGTCCTATTCCGTGCTGTAGCCCCAGCCCAGCGCGGTGTCTGGCACCCAGGGGATGAGCTCAATTTCCATATGACTTGAAGCTGGAAATGGCAGTGTGATGGTGAAACACAGATGCCAAGGTATCTCATCCCGATGAGATGCCCTTTAATCAGGAATGTCTGTACTTTGCACACGGGTTGAGAAACAACAAACACACACGCAGAGGTGGAACCAATATACCCAACGGTTCTAGAGGTAAAGAGAGACTCCAATGGAGTTCGGAAGACACGAACGTTTTCCGGTCACACTACCAGCAAAAGCCAATACTGCTGAAAGGTGCCACGGGTCTCTATCAAAGGCAGTGAGAGCCCCTCGCTCCATTCTGGGGAGCTCAGACCTGAGAATGAACAAACCCTAGCGTGTCTGGAGGAGAGGACTCCAATGGCATGGGGTTGAGGAAGCAAGCAATGTGGGGCACGGCTGGAAGGATTGAACACAGGCCCGGAGAAGGAAAAGTTCCAAGTGTCCGGAGGGATGACAGCAAGGACACTGGACTTATTCTTGGTGGCTCCAGGAGGGGCAGACCAAGGGGAGGAAGTAACAGACCTCACTTCACACGGGAAAATCTTATGAGAATTAGAGGTTTCCTCAGGGCCCTTGCTCAGGGCTGTTCTGTAGCACAGGAGATTCAGGCGGAGGCCAGACCGCCTCTCCCCGGTGATGCTGAAGACATTCCCAGAGGTACAGGCCCGCATTAGGCGACCTCTCCAGAGCGCTGGGCAGCTCCGATATTCTCCCACGCTCACGAAGTTGCCTGCCACCTTCCACCTCATTCATGGGCAGAGGGAGAGGCCGCCAGGTGCACCACAGTCGGGGTTTTGCAGGGGAGAGGCGCAGCGGTGCTGCGGTTGGAGGTCCGTCGGCCTCGCCGGCCTAAGCAGGTGGCACCTCTCAGCGGGGAACTCGCAGGAGCGTGTGAGCCCCACGGAGCACGTAGACGGCGACGCCGAGCACCTCCCGAACGAACACCGCGAGTCGGACACGCGAGGGGGGAGCCACCAAACATCCTCCACCTCCTTCCAAAGCCAGAGCCCTGACCGCTCCTGCACCAGAGACATCTGGGCAGGCATAAAGGGCTTTCACCAAAAACCAAGCGAGTATTTTGTGCTTCTCGAGTCGGCAGCTGGGATTGAGGGCTGTTTTTTTCTCCCCCCACCCTTCCGTGGGGCTAGTTAAATTCTTGGAACTGCTGGGTGAGGGCAGAGACTGTCCCCATTAGAAGCCATTGCTCGGTAGATTCCCCACAAACCTGCTGGCGGGGTAGCTGTCCTTAGCAAAGACAGAGGCTGGTGGCCAGAAGCACTTTCTTCTCCCAAGTTTTCTGGAACTTTTGACAAATCCAGGATGGCGACCACCACCGCCACCAAAACACACACACAAAATACCAAATAGCCTCACCACCCAAGGAGAGAGCCTGTGAGGCGTTCTCTTTTCCATTCTGTTAGGCTGCTGGAGGTAAAGGACCAAGCGGAAGGCGGGGTGCCAGGAGTTCCTTTTCCCTGGGGCCATGGTCCAAGTAAAACTAAGAAAAATGAGACTAAGGGGGGGGGGGGGGAGAGAAACCCTCGACACCACAAAAAGCTAATGGCTGGAAAACAGGGGGAGGAGGAGGGCTGGAGAGTTGGAAACCGGGCTTCTCCGGTGGCTGAGTGCAAGGCCCACATAGACTTGCAGAGGGGAGGCTCGTCTGGTGCCAGCCCCCACAGGACGGGCGGACAGTGCTGGTTTTGTTGGCAGATTTTTTTCTTCTGGTGGGGTGCTTTCTTCTTGCGCAGCAGGCACCGGAGTGAAAGCTGACAGGCGCTGGCAGAATTTTAAAAATTACTGCCACTCTCCCACAGACGTCCATTATGTCTCTGGAGCCTTGCGATTCACAGCATAAAAGCATAATCAAGAGAAATCATGGTTCAGCTCAGCCAGGGATGGGCAGAATAGTCCATTTAACTTTATGTTAAAAAAAGGAAAATAATTGGACCAACATTTGTTTGAAATGGGAGTAGGAAATGGCTTGTTTTCAACCTATTTCAAATGAAAAGCTCCCATTAAGTCCTCATTGGAAACTATTTAGTTTGGAAACAAGTTCGGTATTCCACAGGCAGTGGACACGAAACGTCGCGGCACCGCATAATCCGAGGAAGAACCACCCGACAGCCAGATGACCTAGTTCTGCAGGGCTTTTGAAAGAAGTGCTGGGTGGGCTCAGGCTATTCACAGCCCGACTGTTGGCTTCACGACAGAATCTGCAAGACCATCCTGGCCAGAGGAAAGGATGTCTTCCCAGTTGCCAGAGAGCCCCAAACTACCTTCTGTCGGCAAAGAGCAACATGGCGGCAAAGACCAAAGAGAAGCCCACGGTGGTGGGGAGTGAGCCATCCAGAAGGAAAGGGATTCTTGGTGCCCTACAACTTTATGACAGCGGGCAACTCCCCCATAAAGAAGCCTCAGGAGCCGGAACCACAGAACTGCGGGGAACTCCCCCGTGTATGAAGTACAGATCCCTTGGCCAACGCTCCCAGAGGCCACAGTGCACTGGGAACAGGGGCCCCAGAGAGACGCCGGCCTGAGGGCCACTTTTTGCACACAACGGCAGTCTTACTCCTAGGTGCCCACCTCTCAGTTCGAGGTCTACGCCTCCCAAGGTGACTGTATCACCAAGCGTGCCCGAGAATTCACTAAGCGCTCATGCCAAGGGGCCAGGGACTTGTTTTTTAAGCCCCTTTAGTCACTTAGAACCTAGCACTGTATCTGGCTCACGGTTAAAGCACTTCATCCATGTTTGAGGAATGAATGCATGAACATTCTATGGAGTGACTAGGGAACCTGTTACGGGAAAGGCGTGGCATAGAACGCCTGGTATCTTCTTCCTTTAAGCAAGAGAAGTACAAATTGTAAAAGTTCATACATACTAACAATGTAAGAACCAGACATTAGACAGATTAAAAAAAACAAACAAGCCTGTCACCTAAAAATCTATAAGTGAACTATAACACGTTTCCCCCCGATGTCAAAGACATGTACTGTTGTGGCTTTAAGCATCAAAGCATTTTATCCCTTTGAAAGGACAAAGGCCACATGTCATGGCAGCTCCGTGATCCTGCAGACGCCTGGGCGTCCCTTGCCACCCCCGGACCAAACGTTCTGCTCAGCGGCCCTATGTTCCTCAATCTACTGAAGTATTTACATTCTTCCCTTGATGCAATTTCTGCTCCTCTGTCTTTAATTCCCCATCTGCCTTCATTTCCCCTTTTACTTGACCCTCAGGGTTCTCTGAAGGTGGTACAATGGCTGTCGGATGAGTTCCGTTTGATCTCTCTCGAGAAGAGAGAGCTGGATTGCCCTTCCCATGCTGACACTGCACGGCACCTCTCACTGAAGGGTTAAGTGTGAGATTTCTCCAGACCCGATCCCCTCCATTCCTACCACAGCAACACTGGGTACCTTTAAATGAAATGGAGGGAGTTGCCTGCTGGAAAATCTTAATTTGACTGCAAAGCATGGTGTAAAGTCAACAGAGTTAATTAATATAATATAAATCAACTCCGGAAAGAAAGCCCTCTTCTCCCCCAATTGTTTTACATATTTTAGCAGGATACAAAAACACAGCCTGTTGTTAATCTTTAACAAAATGACGTTATTCTGAAATACTCAAGCTTGGATTAGATAACAGCAAAAACACGATGCCTAACGACTTGGGAGTTGACGAGTGTAACTACACAGATCCTAGTTACAGGTCAAATGCTCTGATTTTGCTTTTGATAGATTTATGAAGGACCTACTGTGTGTGAATCTCCTGCTGAGTCCTGCTGGGGGCATATAAGGAAGACTGAGTATTTATTTGTCCTTGTTCTCCAGGGTGGCTGGGAATGGGCACCGAACACGTAAATGACCGAAAGAAGGGGGGACGTGTTGGGTGTGGGCTCTCAGCCGTACAGTCTCAAGCCAGGACAGTGGAGTGGTGGTGTGCGGGAGGCCTGGGGACCAGAAGCCAAGTTGGTTAGAGGGTTGGCCATGCATCGAATGCTCTACGGTTGAAAACGTTTTCCCTCCTGTTGCGTATGATTCCTCCACTAAAAAGGGCCTTAGTCTGTAGGGGCGCCTGGGTGGTTCGGTCGGTTAAGCATCTGACTTTGGCTCAGGTCATGATCTCATGGTTTGTAGGTTCAAACCCTGTGTTGGGCTCTGTGCTGACAGCTCAGAGCTGGAGCCTGCTTCCGATTCTGTGTCTCCCTCTCTCTCTGCCCCTCCCCTGCTCATGCTCTGTCTCTCTCAAAAATAAACATTAAAAAATTAAAAAAAAAAAGGAAGATGGAAACAGACCAAGTCAGTAATGGCTCCCAGATCACGTGTGGCCTATGACCAAGTAAGATGGGGGAAAACAGGGCAGTGAGTTTGCAATCTAAACTTCAATGTGTTTGATATTATTCTAATATTGTATATTTCTTGCTTGTTTGGTGTGAATAATAATAATAATAATAATAATAATAATAATAATAATATAAAAGGTATCAAATGCTTCTCCATGCTAGGCCCTCAGTGCCTTACATATAGTATTTCATTGACTCCTGCCAATTATCCCATAAGGTAGGTACTGTTATAATCAACTCCATTTTACAATGAGAGAACTGAGGCAGAGGGGTTATTTAAATTTCTCAAGGTCATATGACTTCCTAGTGAGTAGTATCATCCAAATTTGACTTCAGAGCTCTTAACCACTACTTTTTTTTTTTTTTGTATGAAATAATGGTGATAGGACAGGGTATTTGTATTTTTTAAAATTCTTATTTGGTAATATGTAAAATCAGTAGCCCAATTCTATGATGCAGCCCTCTTTTACAATTAAAAAAAAAAAATATATATATATATAAAACATATATATATATTGTCATGAGATTCTACCAAACATGCACAGGTGTAGTAGAGAGCACGGACTCTGGAGTCAAACCTCCTCAAATCCTAACCCTAACGGATTCGTTGTGTGACTCTAGCTACATCACTTCACCTTTTGGTCGCTCAGTCTTGTCATAGATGAAAATGCGGATGACTCTAGGACTTATAAAGTCGTCCTAAGAATGGAGTGAGCTGATACGTGTAACGTACTCAGATCAGCGCCAGGCACGCAGTGAGCCCGTCATTACCCCTGCCGCCATCATCATCCTCATCGCCCGTTACAACTATTACGTGGTCTCGTGCTGGGTGACAAAACGTGTGGAAATACTGTTCTCTGCGTTCTGATTTAAAGAAACAAAAAAAAAAAAAAAAAAAAAAGTATATTCCCAGAAACCCCTGAATAGTACATCTTCCGTATCTTCGGCTTGCTGAAAGATCTCAAACGCGAAAGATCTCTTCCTTGGTGTTCCCTAAAGTGCCAACTCTTCCAGGCACCGGAAGGCAGCCCTTGAGTCCGTGGATTCTTAACCAGCAGCAGATGAGAAGCGCCGTGAAGCCATCTCATCCAAGCCTCTGCGGAACACCAGTCCTTCTGTCCGACAGTAATGATCCAAGATGGCAGCTGGTCACCTTGCAGGCAGGGGAACAGGGGATACAGGATCGTCCTCTCAGTGGGCCATCTCCTTGAGCGCGACAGAACAGTCACCTCACAGGGCTGGCGCCATGAAGAGTCTCACTTTATTCACTGCCATCCACTCTTCTCCGGACTGAAGGCCACCAAGGGGAGGGCAGAGCAGAACGGAGCGAGGGTTCCCGTGACGTTACTTCCACCACCTGCGAAGGCCACTGCTGCGCGGAGCCCCGCGTGCCCACGCCGCCCCCACACTTGGCTGCTACGAAGGGTCAGTCCCGCTCCAGCGGGACGCGACAGCCGCTGCCACCCAGCTCCCTGCTGCTCTCTGGCTGAGTTCTGGCTCCAGTCGGAGAAGAAGAGCCATGGTCGAGTCCCACTTTCTTTCCGACGAGGAGACCGAATCTGCAGCGATTTTACATCTGATCTCTTCTACGCTTCCGCTCATATCGCTATTGAGGCAATATCGAGGGCCTCGCCCGTAACAGAGCCCTGAATGAGAGCCTCGTCCCCGCACGGGGCTTCCGCAGGGTGTGAGAGTCAGGTGAGCAGAAAAAGACCTGTGCCGCCCAAGAAGAAAACATTCTGAGGGCCGTCTGAAACACCTCATTTGTGAGAAAAGCAAGGAGAAAAGCCGAGGTTCTCTCCTCAGCAGCTACAGCCACGAGGCAGAGTTCAGACCAAGGGGGGAAGGACTCCTGTTAGAAAAGAGGCCTGGTCACTGTTCTGGCTGCTCCAGCACCTGGACCGTTTTCTTTGACGACGATGCGCCATCCAGGCCTCCCCTGAATCAGAGGCTCCTGCTCTCCTCCGTGACCGACCCTCTGGTCTTCTTGCCATGCCCATCCACAGCTACAAATGTGAGAATTACAACCCATTCAAGATTGGGGGGTGAAAGGAAAAAGAAACCAAAAAGGAGGAGTGGATCCATTCTTTTCAATTTGAAGAGAACTGGGTTACCAAGTTGAACACTCAATTCCTCCTTAGAACCCTGGAGCAGAGAGAGATCATGTGGACCGAGGCCGAGGTGAGCCACCCGATGGAGCAGAAATGAGTCTCAGCTGAGGCTGCCAGATGCCAAGGGAAGGCCCCTAGGTCGGCAAGCCCAGCTGAGCACGGACAATGGAGAGAGTCTGGCAGCAATCTCCCGAGCTGGCCCAGACGAGCACCAGCACCCGCTTGACCCACAGAGCTGTGACCTATACGCGATAGTTGTTTTTTAACTCACCAAGTTTGGGGGCGGTTTGTTATGTAACAGAAGCTAAGCTGATAGCGAGCTTCTCCTCTAAGCCTCAGTCGGAGAACCCAGCTGTCTGCAGGCCTGCCTACTCCTGAGGGCGCTGCCACTGACCTTCTGTCATGTCTGGCGTCCGGCTGTAGCCCTCGGGTAATGTCACCCCGAAATAAAAATAATAGGAATATAACAGGAAAGAAAGGAGTCAGCGCCCGATGGCTCTGTGTGTGTGAGAGCGGGAGTCGGGAGGGTGGGGACGGAAAGAGCAATCAGAGGGCAAAAGGAGGCGAGACAGGAGCATCCAACTCCAGGCACTGACCTGAGACGGCACGTCCCACTGAACGCAGAAGCAGCCTCCCTCCCCTCCGCCCCCGGGGTCCCTTCTGCCGGCGGCAAACAGAAGCAGTAAGAGCAGCGACCACAGGCAAGTGTTCTGGCTAATTTTCAGGTCAGGCTGGGGGCCAGGGAAGAAGGGATGGAAGGAATCACAAGATGCATCTTGCAGAAGTACATCCCCAATCCTTGTCAGCTCTGCTATCGTCGTCGTAAGTAATTCCACGCAGAGAGGAAAAATAAAGGCTTGAGCATAAGGTTTCTATCTGTGCTGCACAGAAGCTGATTAAAAATGCTAACTACCATGATTGTCCAACCACCAGACGCTCCCCAGAGACCCATGCTCACAGATGGTGATTAGTTTGGGATGGCCAGAACATTCACCAGTACCATGTTGCCGTAACACCCACAGACTATCTGTCACACTCCCAGGAGGCCGTTAAAGGCTGTTTACTTCATACAGTTAACTTGAACCATAAGCTTCACAAGCCTCTTTGATGCAATTTTAATCACTCTCCTCATAAACCCGTAACACTCCCCGGCACGGATATGCATTTGCACACAGCACAACGCACAACTCCCCTCGGAATTCTGCAGCTCGCGCCACCCCTCCCCCCCGCCCCCCCAAGTGGATGCCGCCTCGCTGCAGATACCGTCTCGGGTCTCCCCTGGTTCACACACTTGCATTAGTGCTTCCCAGCGTGGTAATATATCACGGCTCCCGGTGGAAATTGGGTGATAAAAGATCAATACCAGGACCTTGTAACAAATGTTCCGACAGTGAAACTGCAAGCCACTGTTTATCTTTTGCAGAACATATTTTTTCCCCCAAGCAAATTCTAATTTTCTAGACTGACCTCAGCTATCCTCTCTGATATTTATTTATTTGGAAAGCAAAACCAAGTGAGGGCCTGGATACCGCTCCCGAGGAAGGTACGGAGCCCGGTTTCCCCACTGCCCCTCGGGAGCTCTGGTCGCCGGCGCGCCGCCCCAGGAGAACTCCACTGTCCCCTCTCCACATCCTGCCATTTCACCAGGGCGCGTCCTGCACTCGGCAGGCTGGCAGCGTGTTCCCGCTGGCAGGGCTGCGGGCAGCGAAGCGGTGACATTTGGCGGATACGCCAGCCGCAAGAAGGGCAGCCTGCGGGAGCCCTTTCAAGGGATTTTACGTGAATTCTGTGAGTTGACGCTTCCTCACAGGGAGGGTTTGTTCGGCTTCTTGAGGTGCCCTGACACAGAAAGAGGAGAGGGTCTAAACGCAGGGGGTTCGGCCTGGGCTGAACTTCTGGGTTCAGCCCTTGGAACCCACACAGCTCTGCCAGGTCGGCCGGGCCCTGCAAGCTCCTCCCTTTTACCCCTCGTAAAATGGGGGGAACCCTCGGTTTTGCCTAGTGCACAGGACGGCGGTGCAAATCAAATGGAATACTACTCACGAAGGGGCTTTGTAAAAGGGGCTGTGAAATATTAAGACTTAAAAAACATTTTTTTTTTTTTTTTTTAAATTAGCATCTACACCGCTCTGGCTGATTTTGGCTCTTTATTCCCGCTAGGTAAAGACGGCACTGAAGATAGGTTGCAGAGCACTTCCGTTTTGCAGTGCTGGCATTTTCTAGACTTTCCCATCCGACGGTCTGCGGGTGACATTCCTCCTTCACCAGCTAAACGGTATCTGGGGAGAGGTTCCACTGGGGGCCATTAGCCCATTCTTGGTTTTGCTCACCCTTGCTTTTCTCTTCTTTCTCTTTGTGCCCTGGGGCTCAGCAGTCCCTTTCTAGACAGCACGTTCTAGAAGACCACTTACACTGCTGATCCTCATTCACACCACACTCCCACCCCCTGGCCCTCAAATTGAGGCCTTGTTCTATGCACATCTCTAGCTTTAGGAAACAGAATCATTCGCCTCTCAGATTACCGTTTGTAAAACACGTTTTATTATTGATTTCTTTCTATTACAAGGGCAGGCTCATGCTCTCACCTCCCTCTTCCTCCTCCAAACTCAAGAGTCGAAACCCACATGTGGCGGTATCTGCTCTGGATGCCCGGGAACCCCTTCCCCTCAGCTAGAACCAGGCTTCCTATTTCCTGTTGATTTGCACTTTCTCCCTCCCTCCAGACATCAGGGTTTCTTCTCTGTTGGGAGATCCCGACCCGCAGCCGATCTCTGCTCGGGGGAGTCACCCCCCTGGACAGTTCCAGCGTCAAGGATCTCTTCTCACACTTTCCCTGTAGAAAAATCTCTTCCAGTCACAAAATTCCTTACATTTACGTGAACTTCAGGCTCCCTTTAGGGAAGTAACGGTCTGTCTACAGTACTCATCCCGTAAGTTGAAAACTACATGCTTAGAACAAGAGTAACTGAAGTAGGCGTGTTAGGAGTGGATCTAATTCCTCCAAACAGGGGATTATAAAGCTCAGTCTGGAAACCTAATGCCAGGCCTTGCTACCCACCCGATTTGCCTCCCATTGCTAAATCTAGATGTCACTGATAAAACAACAGCTTTGCTTCTTGGTCTCGGAAGGAAGAAAAATCTTGGAGAACACAGTTGCCATTGGAGCCACAAGTTCGATCTCATCTCATTAATACTGACACATCCCCCCCCCCCCCCCCACCGAAGACAACTTCAGGTTGCCATAACAACTTCCCCGCACAGTTTAAAGCTCAGAAGCCCATTTCTACTGTTTATATTTAGTGCTATTTATGTCGACCAGTGTTTTCTTCTTCCTCTTTTGTATCTCTTTTTCACAAAGGGAGAAGCGGCATATAGCATGGCAAAGTGAGAAATTCATCTCATTTCATTTGTACTTCAGCTATGATGTGAAGGATAGTTTCTTTTCTTGGTGGGCATATGTGCAGCAAAAACGCAAGGGGAAGGAGTTTACAGGATTTTATAAAATAAATATCATGTCGATCTCTACCTAAAATTGCTGAGGAAAATAGTATGAACAGTTATTACAGCCAAGCGACTACGCCCTTGAAATAGTGGGGGGACGTGTGGGGAGTGAGCAGTTCCAATGTTGGATAGGGACATGTAATCAAATTTTACCGGACGGACTGGAATTTTTAAGTTCTATCACTGAGCAGGAGCCTCAAACACGAGGCCCGGCCCAGTCGGCCTGGAGGGCACTGTGACTGGTTTACATGAGCTGATGTTTCTTGGCCCAGGTGCCCAGCATTTCCGAGTGTGAAGAAACCTGCGGAGCCACCGGAGACGCTGATCTTAATGGATTTCTGGAGAAGAAGAGACGAGAAAGATGGAGACGGGCACATGAGAACAGAGAGCGAATCCCAGGAATGACAGCTCAGCCTACTTGGTACCAGTTCCAGGAGTGATGTGAAAATATTCTGAAAAGCACGATAAATCAAAAGGGCAAGAAGCATTTGGGATCTGTCTTGGGAAGAAACATCCCATTGGCGCCAACAAACATTTACCGCGTGCTGCTTGTAAGTAAAACGCAGGGCTGGGGTCTGAGGCTACCGGGTAGAGGGATGGGTGAGACCACGCAGTGGCTGGTGAGGATGTGGGGCGTGGGGCGGGGAAGCAGGCACTTCAAACACACAGAGAGCAGAAGCGCCATAAGGACAGAAGGGAACGGGACTCTAGGCCAGGGAGCAGAGGGGGGAGAGGGAAAGAGCTTTTTACGCAGGATGGGATGGTAGCAGGATCCGGATGTTCATAGAATCTGGCAGGAAGGGGGGTCTGGACGGACAGGCACCCCAGGGGACGGAACGAGGGGTGGTGAGCGCGGAGTGTGTTAGGCGGCAGTGGGCACACATCTGGTGTGCAAGGGCGGCCCCTTCGCGTGAGCTGGCTGTGTAAGGCGGTGAGGGGATCCCCAGGAGAAAAGCTGGGGTCTGAGCGATGTGAGTGGAAAGGAAGGTATGTCAACAGGCATGCTAAGGACAGACGTGGCAAAACCGGGTGACTCACCAGATGCGGGAGATGAGAGAAAGCAAGAGTGTGATTTCTGAGACCAGACTCAGAGGAGCGGCTCTCAGGGTGGGGAGTGACGGGAGACGCCTCCTACGTTGGCACTGCGGTGCGTGGGGGCTGTGGGCAGGAGCTAATCCTCCTCTCCCACCCTCCCCCCAGGAGAGGCGCCGCGAGTGATGCCTGGGGCCACCTGTCCAGACGCTCCGTGCTCCCTCTGTGGTTGGCCTGAGGCTTAAAGTGTGGGAGTTCGCTCTCTTGTCCGCGGTTTTGCTTTCCAGGGCTTCAGTTACCCACGGTCGACAGCGGTCCCCAAGCAGACGCTCCTCCTGACCTGTCGCCAGAGCCAACGGTAGCCAAATGCGGGGCGCCTGGGTGGCTCAGGCCGTGAAGCGACTTGACTCTTGATTTACACTCAGGCCACGATCTCACGGTCATGAGGTCAAGCTCTGCGTCAGGCTCACGCTCTCTCTCTCTCTCCCCAAACTAACAAACAAACAATAGTAGTCGAATGCTACATCACGACACCTACATCGTTCACTTGGTCACACAGGCCTTTAATCATCTCACATCATAAGAAGAAGGGTGAGTGCAGTACCATAAGATATTTTGAGAGACAGTCCACATTCACTAACTTTTTTACGGCATATTGTTAAAATTACTCTAGTTCATTGTTGTTAATCCCTTACTGCGGCAACTTAACAAATTCAACATTATCATGGGTATGGATGTGTAGGAAAAAACGTAGCCTGTATAGGGTTGGCACTATCCACGGGTGCAGGTACCTGCTGGGGGTCTGGAATGTACCACCCCGTGGCTAAGCGGGGACGGCTGTCCTCGCTCTCTCGCTCGCAAGTTCTCGTTCAGGCCGCTACTTCTGCTCTGTGGATTTCTACTCAAGTGTTCACCTTCCCCACAAAGCGGGCCTCTCTCCTCCACTGGGAAGACTTCTCGATCCCTTTTCCAATTTGTTTTAGTCTCACCAAATCTCAGCAACGTCTCCGAGGTCATATTTATCATGCTATGTTAAAAAAAAAAAATCACAACCAGTTCGGTTTTCCCATGCTCTGAAAGTTGCTTCGTCCCCCTCAAAAAAATTTTTTTTTTGTTAATCTTGGGTATCACTAGGCTTCACTTACACTGTGGTTTTTCTTTCTGTTCCAAACCCGTAATCTCTCTGATCCCTCATGGTAACCAGTTTCGCAGTGCCTTTTTTTTTTTAAACACGTTTTGCTAAGCGTTTCTCCCCAACCCCTTCCTCCGCCTCCACTTCCAAGTCATCTGGAGCAGATCGGCTGGTATCTGGGAGAAAAAATACTCCATTACCATTTTCACGTTACATAATTCCTTCCTAGTTCTCTTCTGAAATTTCTGAGGGCATGCACGCATTGGTTCATTCGGTTCACTCCTTCCTTCCTTCCTTCGCCTTCGACGGGCCGCACGCTACGTTACATGGTGCACCAAAGAGGACGCGCCCCTGACCTGCTGGGCCTTACAGTCGTTTAGGGGAGGCGGCCTAATACCTAAAGATTACCCCTGTGCTAAGCGTGCTGAGAAGGAATGGTTAAGTATGAGAAGGGACGGGAGAGGAGGAAAACCCTCAGAACGAGGTGTCTCAGGAGGGAGGCAAGGCCCCTTCCCCAGGGGTGAAGGCAGGCGCTACACAACTCTGCCAGGGAAGCTACAGAAGGAACTCCTTGAAGAATTGGAAGCTGGGGAAAAAAATAGCATCAGCGCCCTTTCCATCTCTCAGCCCCTAAGATTCTCTAAGCAGGACCAACGGAAGGGAGATGAAAGGTGTAATTTATGGCAATGCCACTGCCCTCAGGCCAGGTCACTCATTAGATCCTTCCCTACCTCCATTTCACTGACCAGCAGATACAAACTTTTACCACTTTTTCTATTTAAGACCTTACTGAGGCATCCACACTGGGCTCTAAACTACAGGAGAAAGCCTCAAGGGGCAAGGAGTCTTGTAGACAACATATATTGAGCAATTCCTACTGATGTTAATCATTTATTTGAGAGGAAGAATAAAACACGTTAAAGGGACTTTGGGGGATTACTCTTCCTATATTGATAACTCATTAACATTTAATGAACTGGAGTAGTGGCCAAGGCAACTCAAAGCTGTCTGGAAAGTCAAGAAACCGGCTTAGCTTTCATACAACAAACTCAGAAAGTACTTCCCTGATGCTTCTTGGCTCTTCCGGGAGTCCTGGTCAACCTTTTCTCATTTGTGAGGAAGAGACGGCCTTTAGGTTAAAGCCATTTCTTTTTGGCAGGGAGCTTAATGAGTCTCAGAACTCTTCGACAAGTTAACATCAGCATGGGCTCAACATTTACCGGTGCTGACGAGGCCCCTGAAGGCCAGAAGGTCCAACATTCGCTTTCAGTTTTTACTCTGATCTCTCTCACACACACACCCTGACCTACCGCATGGTAGAGATAGCGTTCTCCCAGGGGAATGGACTTTGTAAGTGGGAGGGTCGCGGCTTCCCCAGACCCCTGGAAAATGTGAAGACGGTACTAGATCATCACCCTGGCTCCTTTCTGCTTTATTATTCTCTCTCCACCCATCACCGTTCTCCCTTACAGACCCTGACATAAACTCGTGTCAATAGATAAATGGTCTTGGCATCTGTGGCTAGAGAGAATGGCTCTGTAGTAACTACGGCAAACTAAAATAGCAGACTTGCCTCCAAGTGTAACTGGCTTGTACAAATGCCTTCACTGGGCAGAATAACGCACTTAATTTTTTAAGGGAAGATTTTGGAGCTAGTCGATTTGCCAGCTCTCCCAAGAAACCATGTTGCTCAGGCTCCTGTGAAGGAATTACAGGGTATCTGTTGCTGGCACCTAGGAACCTAGGCTGGAAACATCCCAGGGGCCACCGGCGAGAGCAAGGACTCATCATCATCTTTTGCCTGGAACCATACAGGTAATATTTCCAGTGTAGACCCTTTGTTGACCCATAGGTATCTCTCAAAGGACGCTAAAGAGGCAGGGTAGACTGTGCTTTCTAGCTCCAGCTATAACCTGTCCTCCCGCCTCCCACCTTCTCTCCTGGGTCCACCCCTCACCAGAGGGAGCCGCACAACAGTCTGGACCCATTGAACAACAGGACTTATTGGAGAACTTATCTGAGTGTCAGAGTAGACCCCCAAATGGGTTCCTGAGGAGGAAGTCTGGATTTGCTCACAAGTACTCCCACAGCCCCACCTAGAGAGAGCTGGAATGGCCTTCCGTGCAGGCGGGGGTCCAATTTTCACAATAAGATGTCAACTTTACCACCTGCACTTCTGATTTCTAAGGCATAAGGCTCTGCCCTAGACCAGCAGCAGAGAATACAAACATACCAGGCTCTTGTCAGAGAATCAAATCTCAAACAGTCTGCTATTCAACTCCTATCAAAAGCCCAGCTGAGAAAAGCAATATTTACAAAAGATTATTTGAAGGACAAGCAGTGCATCCATTCTTCAAAACATTCTAAATTCTATCCATGGATCAAATCTGACCACCTTGCAGCTACACACTAGGGCCATATTACTTTAGCGCCATGCAGAACTACTGTCACTGAACTGTATTTTAATGTTGGGTCGTTTGGTCTTATCAAGAAAGTTACTTACAAGAAGTAGTCATAGGAAATCGGTTATTGCATTTGAGGAAAACGTTGTTGGAAAGCCCGTTCACCACATAAAGTCCCACGTGAGGAAGTGATCTAGGAAAGTAGCTTTAGAGGAAGCTCTGATTCTTGGAGAAACGATGGTCTCCTTTGCTAAGTAATTTCATAGTGAATTTGACCTGGGCTGCCAGGAATCTCAGCGTCAAATCTAAAGCTCAGTCGTGGCAATTATACTGAACCTTAGGTTTTCTGTGTCCGTGCTCTTCTTTTCTTGGTCACTGTTTTCTCTTTCTAATTTTGATGTATTTCTACACTGATCTGTCACAGAACTCTTATGGAGCCAGGTAATGCTATAAATAAGTCAAGAATGCACTGGATATCTGTTCATTTAAATCCCGTGCCTACGGAGTTGTCCCTACTTGAGTGACAATCCTATCCTTGGTAGTGCTGGTCGTAGGCATGGAAACGATAATGCTAATAATCATGATAATACTTATAACAAAGCTGTCACTTATTTTGTGTTTCTATGTATCTAAGCACTGTAACAGGAATGTGTCACATGTTGTTTTACAGAACCCATAAGCTAGGTACTATTAGCCTAATCTTACAGGAGAGGAAACTGAGGCTCTGAGAAGGTAGGCAATTGGTCTGTTACATACCTAGTAGAAACAGAACCGTACCCAGAATCCTATCGGACTCCAAGTTGTGGCAAGATATCCCCACTCTAACTGCAATGGGCCATTTCAAGGGAGGATGACAAAGCCCAAATAACAAATGCCACAGATCTAAGGTTGGAACTTTGATTTCCCCCACTCCCCTTGTATCACGCTAAAGCATTGCATAAAAGTCTGCCTGTTGGTGCCGACAACTGTACTTTTCATGTCCCAATCAAAGCCCATTTGAAAAGTGATCGAGTGGGGCGCCTGGGTGGCGCAGTCGGTTGAGCGTCCGACTTCAGCCAGGTCACGATCTCGCGGTCCGTGAGTTCGAGCCCCGCATCAGGCTCTGGGCTGATGGCTCAGAGCCTGGAGCCTGTTTCCGATTCTGTGTCTCCCTCTCTCTCTGCCCCTCCCCCATTCATGCTCTGTCTCTCTCTGTCCCAAAAATAAATAAACGTTGAAAAAAAAATTAAAAAAAAAAGAAAAGTGATCAAGTGTTAGGTAAAGGTGAAAGTGTATTTTGTAGGTAGGACCAAATCAAGAGTTCTGATAATCTATCTTCACAGTAGCTAAAAAACGGAACAAAGAACCATCCACCTCTTCCCAACACTGGTAAGCGCTTGCTTTGGAGAGATTTCCTAGAGCCCTGCAGGCACCCCCCAAGCTGCAAATGACTTGGCCCCCTTGGGAAACTCTGATCTGACCTGCAGGGATGTTTGGTCTCGTGTGGCGCCCCGAGTGCCCACCACCACCACCACGAGGAGACAGTCACAAGGACGTGACATATTTACATCACACGGCAAGCTACGATAACCCCTGCCTTACATTTTTTTTTCCTCCTAGGGAGCCACACATTACCGTCCTCTGCCATGGATCTCCATTAGTTCGAGAACCAAGGGTGAAGGTTAGGGACATCTGTTCATTCATCCATTCACTGACCAGATACCCAGCACCTTCTAGGCTTGGAAAGACAGAAGAGCTAGCGGACCGCATGGATTCTGTCCTTCAGAGCTTCCTAACAGACTGGGGAGAAGAAACCGCCCTGGGAGACGGAACCAAATGCAAAGCCACCCGCATAAAAAGTGAAAGGTAGCACCAAAGGATGGTCTCTCTAAGGGTAGAGGAAGCACAGGAATGATCACAGAGAAACAGGTTCAAAGAGCAGTGTTCGCTGGGAAAGGGGATTGTTGGCGTCCCTGATGTGTTTGAACAGTAAATCTGAGCTATGAAGTCCTTCTCAGTTTAACATCCATGCCGCGTGCTCCGAATGCTGATGGGGCCCCGACCCTGTACCGGGTACTCCCCCGGGGCCAGGAAAAGAGCAGTGGGCAGACGGACAAGCTCTCTGCCCTCGTGGGGCTCACACACACATTTTGAAAAACTCGAAATAATCCCAGAAAGTGGTAGGTACTGTGAAAGAAATAAAAAAGGGAAGGCGTCGTGGGCTGGAAGGGGGATCCCTTAGCAGAGTCAATACCTGCTGACTGAATGATCTCAGAAGCTATCGTTATGGCCGAGAAACCTACACAGGAAGCTGAATGAAAGGAAGGAGGCAGCTCTAGGCTGCCAGAGCCTAGAAGAGCCTAGGGAAGAGCCCCTCCTGCCAGAGGAAACAGGGAGAGCCAGGGCCCAGGACAGGCTCATACTCGCATATCTGAGCACTACAAGGGAGGCCAGAGAGGCTGGAGCATGGTGACCTAGGGAAATGGGGGCAGGGTGTCCGGTCACATAAGGCCTTTTAGGCCACTGACAGGCTTGAATTTTATTCCGAATGAAACAAGTAGTCACTGATGGACTTTAAGCGCCCATGTGTGGGTATGCGTGTGAGCACGTGTGTATATATGTGTGTGTGAGAAAGAGAAAGAGATTTGATAGTACTTATGTTTTCAAGGTATTACCTGGAATGAAGCAAAGATGGCTCAGACACGACATCAAAAGTATACACCATAAAAGAAAGAAAATGATCAACTGCACTTCATCAAATTTGGTAACGTTTGTGTTTCAAAGACACCATGAAGCAAATAAAAGACAAATTATACACTGGGAGAAAATATCTTATAAAGGATTTGTATCCATAATGTACAAAGAACGAATTGAACTGTGCACTTAAAACGGGTCAACTTTATGACCTGTAAACTCTATCTCAATAAAGTCTTAAAAATAGTACACTCAACCAAAGCCTCTTCTTGGCGATTCAGATTCCCTACTCCCTTCTATCTTTGACCTTCTTCAAGGGCAGCCGATGAGAACACCTGCTCCGGCTGACGTTGGTCACAGGAAGTAGAGCCCTGCCAACGTCACTAACGTTTTGTGTCCCTGTGCAAGTCACAACCTTGCCAAGTCTCAGCTTTCCTCTTTTGACAAAACAGTCACACGAGCTGTACTATTTCTCTAAGTGATGAGCTGTAGGATACGCAGCGTTGAGATGTGAAGCTGTTCCTAAGGGGTCTTGTTCTTGTTGAGCTAGTACGCCCACTCCTGAGCCCCGGGACTTCTCTCAAAGTTAGTCTGCCATGGCCAACACTCTGTTTACGTTGTCTACTAAATTCTAATTGGGTTTTAGGGGCATTCAGACACAACGTCTATTCATTCTGCGATCGAATGATTGGTTTTCCGCACCACAGCTGGTCTGGGAAGAAAGGACGTGGCAGCTACTCACTGTTAGTTCTTGCCTATACATTTTCAAAGGACGAGGCACCAAATCTGAATCTCATAGGAGCTCTTTCCAAGGTGAGAATCTGCTTAAAAGAGACGTCAGTCCTGTCCTTTCACGAGTTGTGGAACCCAACAAACCCGACACCTTCCTTGAACTATTAGTCTGTCCTTCATCTTGCCACGTGCATGTGCTTTGAGTCTCAAAGGTTCCCATGACCTAGTTCATGTCACCATTTTTATTTGACACCTGAGGTCCCCAACTATTTTCAGCCAGGAAAAAGATAGGAAGTAATGTCAGAGAGAAAGCAAACAGGGTCCGGAAAGGCTTTTAGTGTTGTTGTTGTTGTTGTTGTTGTTGTTGTTTTCTAACGGGTCAAGTTCCTAAATAGCAACCGTACGTATGGGCAGGAGTATACACTACCTTTTCCATAGTGCCCTTTCTGGCCACATAATTTAGCAGAATTATGAAAATTGACAACGCAAACCTAATCTTTACTCAACTTTCATCAATTCTCTTCTAGACCCTTCTTGCCCCCAAATGCTGTATTTCAATCCTATAATCGGATTGAAACACGTTATAAAAAATAACTTCAAAAGTACGTTTGGAGGTGGCTTTAAACGTAAAAAAAGGACACTGAAATAAGTTAGGCGTAGGCCTTTCCAGGCTGTTTCTCAGTGTTCGTTGTTACTACATTTCACATTAAGATGTTGACACGGACAAGGAAGCAAATAAAGGTATTGGTGATTCAAGTATTTTACCAGCATTTCATGGAGAAAGCATCTTCCCAAAAGGCTAGATGTTCATTTACCGAATAAGACATTTAACTTCCCTTCATTTCCTGCATGCCTTTTCTTCCATTTACACGTTTTTCCGGATTGATCTATGACTTTTAGAGCTTGAGAAAGTGAGCAATTTATGTCACTGAGTTAACTGGACACAGACCACATGTAAGAAGCCCAGGCACACGGTACTCCAGCTGGTTCTCCCACAGATTCTCTACTAACTCCTGTCAGTCTCAACGGGGATTCTCTCCGAGGAAGAAGAGACACCAAGCATCAAACAGGCTTCACGAGCCAAGATTCAGGCATGGGTCAACTCATCTGATACCACTAAACCCACCGGATCAATGTCTAGAACTCATTTTGACTTGTCCCTAGTTGCCATTCTAAGCCGGACAGTTGCCTAGGGAGCCCTCTGGGGGACTCACCTGGTGTTGGGTGCTTTACAGGCTCAGCATATATGGAAGAAGCATCCTACTTAAGGCTTGAGAGGATGTGGTTTCTCTTTTGAGCTCTGTTGCTTATTGGCTGAGTTAAAAAAAAAAAAATCCCATACTCCGTAAGGCTGTATGGTGTAATGCCCAAGTCCCAAGGATCTAGGAATGAGAACCCGGTTCGTTCTTATATCCACTTACCACCAGAGTGGTCTGGACCTCAGTTTTCTCACCAACAGATAAATTGCACTTAATTAAATGTAAGGTGTCTTTAGCTACATAATTTACCTCCCCCAAACACAGATCCTTCACAATTTTTACATTTTTAAAAAACGTTAATTTATATTTGAAAGAGTGCACGCGAGGGGGTGGGGGGAGGAAGGGGCAGAGAGAGACTGAGACAGAATCTGAAGCAGGTTCCAGGTTCTAAGCTGTCAACACAGAGCCCAATACGGGGCCTGAACCCGCGAGTCGTGAGATCATGACCAGAGCTGAAGTTGGACACTTAACCGACCGAGCCACCCAGGTGCCTGTACAATTTTTACCTTTTAATCTCACGAGTAACATATGCTCCAACAACATAACAAAGGATTGGCTGGAACCCTATGAATCTGCTGATATTTGGCTGTTTTCGATCCATAGATACGGCAATTTCATATGGTTCACCTTAGCATACAGTACTATACGTGGAAGCCTTTCCTTGCTGTTCAAACATCAATGCTGGCCTATATTAATAACTTATATTTGTATAGTGCTTTAAAAGTTTAAAAGTGCTTTCATGTACATTATTCATATGCAACAAACATTTCCCGAGGGCCTGCTATATGCTTGGGGCCTCCGAATACAATTTTTTCATTTAATCTTCACCGGCATCTGGGAAAGGTGGGTTATTCTGATCTACAGGGAAGTGAAAAAACTCCAGACAATGGGGTATCGTCTCCAAGGTCACACAGCAAATAAATGGCAGCCGCCAATCACACTCAGCTCAGATTCCACGCTCTTCCCATAGACTCTCCTCCTCCCCCCCCCCACCCCCCCCAGTCTGGGCAAGTCTAATGTTTTTCTCCCATCCTAAGAACCTTTGCGATAGTGATAATTTCACCCTTCTGATGGGCAATGAGAGGATGTTTCAGGCCTGCACTGATCTTCCCCCTTCTCTTGGCTTGCAGTACCTTGCCTGAAAATGGCAGGTTCCTCCCCAAATCCTGCTGGAGGAGCAAGGTGCAGGTGTGTGGGAGCGGTGGGGGGGGGGGGCTCCTTGTATCTGCAGGGACTCTTACCGAGGGGGGAAAAAAAAAGCACATCTTCTAGGTAGAAACTCTGTTGCTTGGCTGGAAGCTAACCCCTACGACATACATTACTGTCTTTCTGTTCAATCAGTGTTCTGCTACAAGAATCAGTTACATTCAATCATCTGAAAGAGCTATTAAAATCCTGATAAAAAATTCATAAAGTAACACACAGTAATGAATCAGGAGAATTCAGTAAAGTGAGACCTAGCCGTAGAGCAGGGCAAAAATGAAGGTGAACGATCGTTTGGGCCCAGCGGCCATGAAATACCCTTTTGGAAGATGAATAATTCTGTTTAGGGCTGATAAGTTGAACTAATTTATAATGCTGTTTTAGGTCCACTGCTGAAATATTTCAAATCCCTCAACTTTAAAATGCATTGCCTGTCAGAAACTGGTCTCTTAACAGTTTCCTCTTAACATTTTTCAAAATGTAACCTAGACCAATTTGCATGATTTAATGCTTATTGTATTATACTGTGCAAGATTTAAAATGGGAAATAAAATTTAAAAAAAGAAGAGAGAGCGCGAGAGCAAGAGAGAGGGAGAGGGACAGAGAGAGGCAGACAAGGTGGCACAAAGGGAACAAGAGAGGGGCCACAGGGGGAATTAAGATCTGTCAGTGCCTGGCAGAGCATCCTCCCGGGACAAGGGAGATCTAACTGGGCATCAAGGATCTGACAGCTTCCAACCTGGTGAGTAGACCCCGGTGGCTAAGGGACGGTGGGAACCTCCCTCGTTAGGGCAAGTTGGAAAAGCAACTTTGTGAATCGACAGGAGGTGGCAGACTCAAGTGGTCCACTGAATTTTCACCACTGCCTTCCCATCCCATTCCCACACGATCCCCGGAAATCCTCGGATGTGCTCATAGGAGTCACCGCCATGCTCTAGGTTCAGGACCGTATTATTCCTCCCTGGATTCTGGCGAAAAAAGCCTCTTTCTTCTCTCCTCTCCTCAATCCACCCGCTGTTCCGCTGCTACACTTATCTTTCTAAAGCGATCGGAGCATGTTATTAATTTTAATAACCTTCAATGGCTTCCCACTGCCTACAGGAGAGACTCTGAATGCCTGAACATCGTCTGCAAGCCTCTCTATTCTATAGCCCCCAACGTCTATTCGGTTACCTCTTCTGCGACTTTACGAAAGGAAGGAAGGAAGGAAACAGGGAATGGTTACAAAGAACATAACTGAAAAGCATTAGCACCCAGAGTATATAGGGAACTCTGCAGGTCAATATAACCAAAGAGTAGCAACCTAATAAAAAAAAAATAGGCAAAATACATCAATATGGTGAATGGGCTATAAACACGCAAAAAGATGCTCAATTTCACTAGTGACTGGGAAAATCTGAATTATAAGAACGGTGAGAACATATTTTATATCTATCGGATAGGCAAGTATTAAAATGTCTATTGATAGCAAGTGTTGGGCAAGATGTAGCAGAAGGGGACTCTCACGTGCCTTCAGGATGTGGAAACGGATTCAACCACTATACAGAGCAACTAACAATAAGCAGTCAAGGTGAAAGGCACCTACCGGATCCTTGGTCTAAAGGAAACTTGGTTTATGGTGGAATTCTTCATGATAGTGGAAATGGAAGACAATCTAAATACCCACCAACAGGAGGATGAATAAAGTATGGTTTATCCATATAATGAAATAATATACAGCAGTTAAAGTGAATTGGGAGCTCTACCAAAAATAGACAGACATCCAAAAACAGAACATGTAACTAAGGAAGCAACTTTCAAAAAGGATATGGATGGAGGACATGATTCAAGTACAATTTAAAAGTGGTAAGATAAATCTATCCAGTGTTCAACTCACTAAATTATAGGGCCATTCAAAAGAAGAGTAGGTGACCTCTATGGGAATAGCATTTTCTTCATTTTTAAAAAATTTTTTTAAATGTTTATTTATTTTTGACAGAGACAGAGAGAGCATGAGCAGGGGAGGGGTACAGAGAGAGGGAGACACAGAATCCGAAGCAGGCTCCAGGCTCCGAGCTGTCAGCACAGAGCCCAACGCGGGGCTCAAACTCACAGACCGTGAAATCATGACCTGAGCTGAAGTCAGACACTCAACTGACTGAGCCACCCAGGCGCCCCTAGTGTTTTCTTTTCATAAAGGGGCTAGGTCAGGACTAAAACACCCCCCTCCCCCGCCCCCCGCCAAAGCAAGAGATGGCTTACAGCAAGCATTGGAAAGTGGAGTAGCTTCATCAGTGTGGTCTGCTGTGGCTGTGGGTACCATGTTGGGGGGAGAGGGCTAAATAACATGCCTTCCAGGCTGGACAGACTCAAAATTCTCCCCTGGCTACACCCTCACTTGCATAATGGAACGCTCTTTGATTGCACACAGGCTTTTGATGTCTTCAGTTATGGAAAACAACCGTGCCTCTTATGGAGCCCATGGCTTCCGGGGCCGTGCTCTCCATTTATTCATTTAGCAGGCCGTGGATCTGATCAGAAATAGCCACTTTGGTAGATGGACCACTAGCGCCCAGAGATTTTACAAATCTTGATTAATTGTTTCAGTGCCTTGTTATGAAGGGTCTCCTCCACGTTGTGTTACTTAAAAATTTTTACACAACCCAAGTTGTCAAATGGAGGCAGAAACCCCACATAACATGTGATAATAAGGCTGTTACTGTGAAGGGCTCACTAATCCTGTATTTATTCACCTGTTCCCCATTACACAGATCTGTTAAACTAGCACTTTGTCCATCAACACTTGAGTGCTTAAAGCTGAGTAGGCCTCTTTTGTAATTGCTGGCACCAGCAAAAGCCAAACTGCGAGCTCTCAGAATGTGGCTGGAACTGTTGGATTCGCCTGATCGACCCGTGCCACGCTCACTTGTCCGAGACCTGCCACCCCCCACCCCCCCAACTTCACTCACCCATGTGTATGCAGCAAAAGCTGCATGGGTTAAAACAAAACAAAACAAAACAAAAAAGAAAGGAGTTTGGGAAGGAAACAAGAGAAAAAGCCAAACGAAATGATTTCCTCTGGTGACATTTCTGCTGGGTTACACCTCCACCAAGGATTTATGGCTTCACAAAGCTACAAAACTAACCATATGGTCAATTAAAAAGAATTCCAATTGCCGCGCTCCTGGGCCCAGAAACTGAGAGAGAGAAGTTTCCTGTTAACAAGGACCCTAGTCTTTCTGGAGGGCTAAAGTACACCCCAAATCATGTAAGCTACGAAAAGCAACTATGAAAAACGACGGACATTCTCCTACTGGGCACTGCCGCAGCCCCCTGCTCTGCACTTGGAGCATCACCGTCACCTGCCCACTTGCTTCTGACCCTGGGATAATTTTTATAGAGTCACAAGTGAGTTGAAGAACTCCAAAGAATTTCACACTTCCCTCCAAATGGTCTGGCTTCACCTCTGCATCAAGTAGCTCAAAAGAGCATTTGAAATCTTAGAGCCAGCAGGCTTAGCGATGTCCAGAAAAAGCCCTGCAAACGCCTCCGTGTCGCCAATATCAAATGGACACGTGGGTCATCTGAACTGCTAGCTGCCGTGAGTTCTGAGCATGTGGCCTGCCAGGGCACCGCTGCCTCGATGGCACGTGCCCGACGGTGATAAACATGGACACCCACCTTCACGAATGGAAGGGGGTGGTCCCAGACAAGCACGTGCTGCCTGCCACGGCCCTGCCGATCCAGCCACAGGGTTGAATTACAGGAAGACTGGTACCTTAGTCTGTCCCTCAGAAGCTCATGAAGTTAAAGGGGGTTCAGGTAGGCCAACCTATGACCGATCAACCAAACGGGGACACTGCAGAGTCAAAGGGGGAGCTCTTGATTATGCCAAGACAAAAGACATACGTAACTTGGGCTGTCCCGGGGAAACTGGGATGGGTGATTACCTGGTTTAGGCGGCTATTTTTTATGGCCTCTCCAAATCTGAAGGAGTTGGGGCAGGGGGAGGCAGGCCAAAATATTCAAATAACTCTTTCTCTCACAGGAAGACACAGCCAGATTGGAAACTGTCGATGTGGCAAGGCCAATTTCATAAGGAGATTTGACTATTTGGGTTTTCTTCCCTTGCTTTCCTCTATTGTAGGAGTTCTCAAGTGTTTTGGCTGAAGGACCTTTTTACAGTCTTAAAATTTTTGGAAGACTTCCAAAATGCTATAATTTATGTGTACTACCGCTACCAATGGTTACCTTATGAGAAATTAAAACTGAGAAAAGTATAAAGTGTTTATGAATTCACTTAAAAATAACAATAGATCAATTACCTGTTAACAAATATTAAAAAAAAATTTTTTTTTTAATGTTCTCCTATTTTTGAGAGAGAAACAGAGCAGGGGAGGGGCAGAGAGGGAGGGAGACACAGAATCCCAAGCAGGCTCCAGGCTCTGAGCTGTCAGCACAGGGCCTGACATGGGGCTTGAACTCACGAACCGCGAGATCATGACCTGAGCCGAAGAGACGCTCAACCGATTGAGCCACCCGGGTGCTCCAACAAACAAAATATTTTTAAGAAAAATAACTAGAATTTCCCGAACCAAAAACTTAGAGAGAGGAGGAACACTGTTCTACATTTTTGCAAATCTCTCGAATGTCTGGTCTGGCGGAAGACAGCTGGATCCTCCCATCTGCTATCTGTGCGTTCAGTCTTTCTCAACCGCACGTCTGGAAAACTCCACTGTGCGTTTGTGAGGGAATGTGAGTAGCTGGCAAAGCCAAACGAGTGTCTTCCTCTAATGAAAATCGTGTTGGCACTGTAGAACTCCTGGAAGGGACCCCTCCCCTCTCAATGCCTGGACCACATGTGGACAATTGCTGTGTCCCTGGAGTGAAGGAATGAAAATGTTTCCCTAGTTTTTAGGGATATTTGGTTACTAAGGCCTTCTCTGTGCAAGAAGAAAGGCAAACTAGTCTTCTTCTGTTGCTAATGATTCTGGCACTGAGTTTAAAGGCCATCAAAATCTATTTGAATGAGGAAGATCGAGTTTGAGGAAAGAATTCCAGTGCCTAAGATATGGGGAAGGGCTTTGCAAAGATGTGAAGAAGGATTCGCTCGCGATGGGGTGGCAGAGAAAGGGCTGTTTTCAGAATATCTGCGACCCAGGCCCTGTTTTGGGATAGCCCACAGGAGAAGCAAGACCCTAGGGGGAAAAGGTCAGACCAAACAAAAGTGTATTCATGTGGACAGAGGCGGGGGGTGGGGGGATGTCCCGAGAGTGAGCAGGGGGTCCATACAGCCTAACCTTCCAAACTTCGAAATGGCTCGGCAACAGGTAGGTCACTACACCTGGACACAGCTCTGAGGATAGAGGACAGCACCAGGAATTACTTAAGTTCAAGTTCTCTTTAGGGGTGCTGTTGTAAGTAGGAAATGAAACTGACTTAAGAAAGCAAAGAAATGTGGTTATTTCTTCCACACTAGAGGCTGGGGACTGAGGGTCCTAGTCACTTCTTTTGAATCGGTCTTGCCTAATTTAGGAAGCCAGCAGCAAGCTGGGCCTTTGCCGAGGCTGTGAGTGCACCCCGGCCCCCCCCCCCCCCCCCCGCCATTCCGAGGCCTCAGGGAGGGCTAAATGGCTCAGTGAGTCAGCTTGGCTTATCTGGGCTCAAAGCTGCCAAGAGGTGGAGAAGAGAAATTGCAGCAGTTACCTTCTGAGGGTCAAGCTCTTAGCACCAGGGGTTGGTTAGCCACGAGCCTGCCAAGGGCTTACACCAGGGATCAGACAGGGAGCTCATGCCGTCCTACACTTTAGTTTCCTTATCTGTGGATCGGAGAACCCTATGCTCTGGGGTTGTAACGATGAACGAAATGAAATCATGGGAAAGCACCTGCCATGGGAAAGCATCTGGAACAAAGGAATCGCCAATCCGGTTTTCCTTTATACCAGTCAGCTATAGCTCCTGTGGAAAAATCTTCCCCGGCCTTACTCCCTGGGTCCGAATGCCTTATAATTTCTCATGGTCCCCACCCCTCTCCCGTGCGGTGTGGCTGTGATTACACAGAATGCGGTGGGATTCTTGAGTCAAGTCTGCCCTGTGCACCACAGCTCCGTGAGGCAGGAGCGATGCTTTGGCTTTTGTTCTCTCCACCACAATTCGCTGTGTCAAGTGCAGTGTTTGGTACTTCATAGGCCAGCGATGCTGGAATGAATGAATGAATGAATGAATGAATGATGTGGTGCACACTTTTTCATTATTAGTTCCGAACAATTCCTTTCTGTGGTTTGGGTTTGACTATACTCGATGGAGATGGTGAGATTTCAAGAATCTGAGATTTGAAAGAAAAACGGAATCGCGGGGGTGGGGGTGGGGTGGGGAATCTACAACCCTAAGGAAGGCAAAGGGGAGGCAGCCCAGTATGGACGCGGGGTACCGAAAAAGGAAGCTTCTTGAGAAAAGAGGCTTCAGTTTTGAACAAGACCCCAAGCAAGTCAGGGTCTTAAAATGCAAACACAGCATGTTATCCTCATCATACCTAACCCTTTCTCCACAGCACTGGTAAGTAAGCTAGTTAATAGGTGATTAAAACATTTCTATCTGATTACTACACAGTTAAACGCTTAAAAAGGAATCACAGTTAATGGGACAGCACAGGCAAGATCGTAAATTATGGCTGGAGCATGTGTGCGTGTGCACATGCGCGGTGTGGAAGCAAATCACGCCCCTTCCCACACACACCCCCCTCTTCTCAGTCCCCTCCAGTTCATTTTTTGGAGCTGGTGATTCAAAAGTGACTTTGGGGGAGAGGAAGGTATCGAGGAGGTGGGGGAGAGGATGTGGAAGGGGAAGAAGGATTTCAGGCAATTGAAGGATTTCAATACACAGAAGCAAATACCTGGCTGATACCTCCGTAATTAAAGATGCCAGCTAACAAACATCAAACAACGGGCACGACGAATAAAGCAGATGTGTTACTTTTCCATTTCTGAAAAAGCGACACAACTCTGGCTACTCTTTGGCACCCCTGTCCCCTCCCCCTCCTGTCTCCCTCCGTTTCTTTCCTTCCCTCCCAACCCCCTCTCTCTCTCTCTCTCTGACAGCACTATTAATGATCGTTGATGCCCCACAGGCTCTAATGGGTCCCGTTGGGAGTCCAGAAATACTGCAATTTGTATTGAGGATTTAGACATAACAACAAAAAAAAAAAAAAAAAAGGAAAAAAAAAAAAGCCCTCTGCTCCAGGGAGCCCGAGCTTGATCAGTTAGCTACCCCCCTAGAATTGCACAACAGAATAATAAATGACAGCTCTTCGATTAAATCAAGCCTTCTGCTGTAAGTGCTGGAGAGAGTGTGATTGTCACTAACAATCTACCGCTTGTTAACACCACTGGGGTATGAACAAACAGTAGTCAACACTTAAAAAATTAAGTCTTTGGAATACCTTTGGTATGTGTGCATACACGTGCACACACACACGCTCATCCGAGCTACGTGTGCACACGCCCGCAATTTTCAGAACCCCCTCCCCCACTCAGGTATCTTGGGTTGGTTTTTATGTTTCGGTTTTCTGGTTTCTTACGTGTTCAGAAAAGCTCAATAAGAAAAGCCAGCTGCTGTCACGTTGAAGAAAAAAAAAACCAAACCAAACCCAAAAGAATCACACGTACATCTGCACCGCAGATACAGCATTCTTGAGGACACAATGTACAAAGTGATAAAGCTTTATTTACCCTGTTTCTCAGGTTAGTCTAAAGAATCTGTGAGCAGAGCAGGCCAACACTGAGTTTGTGGGTGATTCGCCATTTAAACGGATTTCTTTAAGGTGGTTACGAGGTTGCGTTCCGGACAACAAGTTACTTCAACAAAGTGGGTGATTAAGACGAGGTTTGGTTTGGGTCGGTGCTCACCCAGAACCAGCAGCCCCCAGGCTTGGAGGGTCCAGCTTTACTGGATGGGAGGGACAAGATGCTTTCCTGTCCTCTCCTGGCCTTTCACACCCCACAGTGCCGTCTGAGACCTCAGCGGAGCCTCCGGAACACTTGAGGGACATCGCGGAGCACTGGGCACGGCCAGCACGGGTCGGGATGCACGGCACACTGAGCAGAGTTAATTGGCCCCATAGAGAGGAGACACAGGGTCCCTCATCCCAGCCTGCGAGAAGGAACAACAGGGCCTGCCTCTAAGGTGCTTACACTTGAAATCAGAAGGGCAGCCAGAAGGGGTCCCCCCAAGCCCGGGAAGAGCAGCGGTGGTGAAGCTGGCTGACCGGAGTCCCTGGAGACAGATGGTGTCCGTCTGCACTTGACCTTTCCACGAGGCGCGATCACATGTTTGTTTTGACAGGACAGCTGAGAATGATGAGTCTCCTACCCTCTTCCTCCCTCCCTCCCTCCGGCCCTCTCCGGCCTCTAGGCCTCCACCTCCTCCCCCCCAACCCCATGGTGGAGAGTAGGATTCCACACAGCATCTTAAAGTGAAAGGCAGATGGTTTGAACTACAGTCAGCCACATTCACTTGCAGATTCAGAATTATTGATGATAAAAGCTAAACTATGAGGCATGTTCCATCTGTTTATTTTCCAATTTTCATTTGTTGTAGCCCTGTTAATATTACTGGGATTTTCCTCTCTCTCCAGAAGAGTTGCCATAAGGGCATCTACCTAGAGACATCTGTCGCCTCTCGCTCCAGACGCCGTCGCCCTCACCACTGCTGCTGAGGCTCTGCGCTCTCCCTCCTCACCAGCCCCCCACGGCCCCCCTTTCTGTTCTCCCATTCTGGGCAAGTCTGCAGCCTTCCCCTGTGACCATGACTGCACCCCGTCTTCAGTCCAAGGGGTAAAAAGGACCCTCGAGGGACTGCGCCTGGGGCTGTGGGGGCCTCCCCCCGTCCCAGGGCTCTGGGACTGAGCTCATCGGCCAATGCTTCTCAAACTGGGTGCCAGGAGGGACACCAGTCTCAAGGACAGCGCCTGGTCCTGGAGCAGTACTTGTACGACAAGACTGGAAAGAAGGGCCTGATGAGTGCTGAAGACGTTACTGATACAGAAGGGCACACACACACGTTATGAGATGGGAGCGTGCCCCTGAGGTCCCCACCCATCCTGGCAGGACCATGTGGTCCCCGACATGGGGACAGTCTGGCAGAGAAATCCGACAGGCCCTCCCTCCCCGCGCCCTATGGTCAGCAGGATCTTGGAGTGTGTGGCTTAAATTCCCCAGCTGCATTTTCTGTCCCCGCTCGCCTGCTCTCTCCTCGGGGCAACAGCTGGACTTAGCCCGGTTACAACACCGGCTCAGAGGGGCCACGTGCACCGCGTGCCAGCGAGAACTTCCTAAGTAACTTATAGGCCTCCTTTAATCAACAGGCAAAGCTCTCCATCTTGTTGACACTTATGACCCTCGATTTAAAATACTCCAATTGTTCAATTCAGATGAGACCTGGAGAAAGCGCAGGCCTTTTCCATTAGGACACTTTCTAATGGGGCAATACATCAAGTCCCTGCCTCTAATCTGAATAACAGCTGTTTAGAAACCTGTCCTGGGTCTATCATTTGGAGCTGCTTTGAGGAAGATCAACATTCCTCGCATCAGCTTCCTCGTCGTCTCTGCTCCGGGAAAACTGGTCAAAAGGACCCTGAGAGGGAGCCGTCCCCCACCTGGTTTCATTCTGCTTCTGCCTCCCTCTTTCTTCTCCCCAAGACTTCTGCATTTCATCCAAGCGGCAGTCCTGAACATTCTTCTCTTTGGTAGCCTCGCCTGAGGTTCGTGAACAAGTAAAAATATAGTGATGATCATTTAGTGAGCACTGAGAGGGTGACGGTCCCCAGCCGGGCACAGGAGAGCCACTAAAGAAAAATGGCCCGTCTGGTGAAGCAAGACGCACTGGGGTTGGAGCCTCAGGCCCTCCTCTCCCAACTGCTAGACTGAGTTGATTTATTGGGGTGCAGTCTTTGCTGCAGCTACAACAGAACTGTACTTTCTTGGCTTGCTTTCTTTCTTTCTTTCTTTCTTTCTCTCTCTCTCTCTCTCTCCTCTCTCTCTCTCCCTCTCTCTCTCTCCCTCCCTCTTTCTTTCTTTCTTTCTCTCTTTCTCCCTCCCTCTTTCTTTCTTTTTCTTTCTTTCTTTCTTTCTTTCTTTCTCTCTCTCTCTCTCTCTCTCTTCTTTCTTTCTTTCTTTCTTTCTCTCTCTCTCTCCCTCCTCTTTCTTTCTCCTCTCTCTTTCTCCTCCTCTTTCTTTCTTTTTCTTTCTTTCTTTCTTTCTTTCTTTCTTTCTTTCTTTCTTTCTCTCTCCTCCCTCTTCTTTCTTTCTTTCTTTCTTTCTTTCTCTCCTCTCTCTCTTCTCTCTCTCTCTCTCTCTCTCTCTCTCTCTCTCTGTCTTCCGGTTAGAATACAGGCTTCATGGAGGCACGGTCGACCAATCAGAGCTCTTTGGGGCCGGCATTAGTAGGACACTACGGTCCTTGTCCTGCACGAATACCCATGGACACCACTACCACCATGACGTTCTGATGACAGAGTTAAAGAGCAAAACACAGCTCATCCCTCCTGACAGTGTCACAATAAAACCCATCGTGTTAATCTAAAAACTGAAAAGGACGACTCCGGCTTGTCTTAGAAGATTTTGGACATTTTGCTGCCAAGCCCGAACAGTCGCAGGAACCTCACGATTTACAGAGACGAACAGGGGCACCTGGGTGGCTCTGCCAGTTAAGCATGTGGCTTTTGATTTTGGTTCAGGTCATGATCTCACAGTGTGTGGGACTGGGTCCCACGTCGGGCTCTACGTTGACAGCATGGAGCCTCCCTGAGATTCTCTCTCTCCCTCTCTCTCTGCCCCTCCCTGGCGTGCGTGCGCTCTCTCTCTCTCTCAAAATAAATACGTCAACTTAAAAACAAAGAGAAAAACAATTTAGATTTATTTCCTAAACCCACTGCATCTTAGGAGAAGGAACCAGCCACATAATTGAAATTGTCCGTTCTTTACACGGGTGTGATAGATCCTGCTCCCCCGTGCCCGTCTCCCTCGTTCCTGTGTCAGTCACACATCTACACTGCTGTTCACACTTCAGCCACAAGGCCTCTGTGCTTATAATCTGTTATTTTGCTGTCGACTCGTCATGCCTCATTAGTCAGCTTTGACACCTGCACCTAATACCTTTTCCCTGACAACGCAGGACAGCTTCTGGCGAGAGCAGATATTTTCCAGAATAGCTTCAGCAGAGGTCTCCGATGGTGTGGCAAAGGTGTGATGTGGGGTCAGTGGGGCTCCCCTTATCCCATTTGGTAAGCCCTCTTCATTAAACTTCTCTAAAATTGGCTTCCTTTAAAGACTGTGCATGTGGCTGTTAAAGCCGGAAGACAGAATGCAAACAGAAGAAAATAAAAATAGTCTATAAAACTTTAATATTTAATTTACGACAAATCTATGGGTGTAGGCTCATGTGCAGCAACCTGCAAAGTGGCAGATGAGAAATGTCTAGATACAGAGAAAAGCAGTATAAAGATTTTTATAACTGAGCTTAAAATTCATGACGTATTATCAAATTAATGAAAATCTCAGATTTAAAAATTCAAATTCATTGCTGCTAGCTCAACTAGCAGGAAATCTCAGTTCTAATTTAGCAGAGGGGAGATGGTTGATATAAAATAAAAAACAAAACAAAAAGAAGTGTGTTCTTAAAAAAGCGATTTTTCTTTGGTGGTAAACCTTTTCTCTGCATTTGGGCCAATCATCAGACTGGTTCTCACGTACAGACGACCATCGGATCATAGCAAACGCACAGACATGCCCTATAGTTTATTGACTTCAAAACTCTCATTCTGGACTCACAATGTATCAGTCTAACTACGTGGTTACTATCTGGTGACACAAACAGATCTAGTAAGTGGCCAGCATAGTTGGGTTAACATGTGACAATGTATTGGGCCATGGTCAGTGCCTCCTTTGGGGACCACCTTCCCTTTCCAAAATATTTGAACCGCTTAGTCCAGAGTCTGAGCGAAATAATGAGCTGCATCCAGGCTACGAACACCTACAGGTGATACCACCTTCTCTCCCCTGGTTCTCGCTCTCCCCTCCCCTCTTCTTAGGGCGCGTTTGAAATGTATGGGAACACGTTTCAGGTGTCACAGTGATGGGAGGACTACTGGTATTTAATTGGCAGAGCAATGTCGTTAAGCGTCTTAGCAAGTGTGGAAATGGCCCCACCCCAAATATCAGTAACCACCCTGCTGACAAATGATGGAGGATACAGAGAATCTTGAGGAAAGATCACATCTTCCTTGCCTGTTTCCCCAACTCCTCACTCACAAAACATATCCACTTCAGAACAAGACCATGTAACACCTCAGATATTTATTATCAGCGCTTTGCCTGAATGGGAACCTCCCCAAGCTCACAACCAGTAAGAAGTTGGTGAGTGTGACTGGCCCTTCCTACCACACACGACACTGAGGTGAGGGCTCCTGGAAACCAGGCACTTTGGGAGCCGTGACCTCCCGATGCAGCTATCTTCCATCACTACTTTTCTGCAGGGGACACAAACATTCTTGAGATCCTAAGCTCTATAAGCACCACTGGGAGCTGTGGGCACAAGTCATTCCAATAGAAGGAGATTCTCGATTCCATCATGGTTCATTTCCCTCACGACTCTACTCACCAACAGCGATTTCACTCAGTTCATTTCAAACAGATGTGGTTCACCTCCTGTTTCAACAGGACGAAAGTAGAGCAACTGACCACCGTAACGTACAACGTCTTCCATTGGCTGTTGATGGTGTGTTCCTACACAAGAGCCACTGTCTTTGTCCAACATCTAGAAAGATCACCATTAACATGGAGCTGGGTGAGAAACATGGTTGGAGAGCAGAAGGGGAAAAGGTGAGCCTGAGGCAGTTCATAAGCATACTGATGAGAAGTTTTTGCAACCAGAGGTCTTTGGGAACTGGCTTTGTCAGACCCTATGACACGGCTGTCTGTGTACTGGAGTGGGGGAAGTCATGGATGCTCTTTCGTTTCTTATCAGGATAGGCTTCTAGAAGAGATGCGTCATTTAGGAACAGGCCGACTACTGATCAAGGTCTCGTGAATGAGGATGGACGGAGGAGAACACGACCAGCAGACGAGGCTGTTGGGGCAGGAGGGCGAGCTCCTGAGCTGTGGACGCACAGCTGACAACAGAAGTGAAGGGCACCCCAGTGCCACCTGCTTCTCTGACATTAATGGGATTTCTGAGGTTGAGCTAGGTTGGAGTTCAAGTCTGGAAAAAGGAAACAAAAAAGCTGGGCTGGCTGCAAACTCGCTCTACGTTTTGACGGCAAAGATTACGTGTCATTTTAGGTGCTGTGGAGGGGGAGGCTCACAACCCTGCGGGTCTTTGCCCGTCTCCTGACGGTGCTGGGAGCAAAGCCAAACAGGCCCCACCACACCCCCAACCCCAACCACGACAACCACAACACGGGGGAAGGGGCAGTGGAGGAGCCAGGCCTGTGATGGTGAGGGTCCCCGAGGGTGACGGCAACTGCTTTTACCACCTGTGGGTATGGCTCTGCCATTCGATCAGAGGCTACGTAAACGTGGCCATCTCTTGTCCAAAGGGACCCTTCACCTGCGGGGTTTCCTGGTCTCCGGGTTCTGACCACAGATTTAGAAGGGCTCTTTGAGGAAAGAAGCGGAGCTGGCTGGCAGGCCGTCCCGTAGGCCAGCAAGAAACAGCCCTTTCAGTTAAATCTCCGGTTTCCGTAAGGAATCTCACGATTTAAAGCAACTTCCTGCCCCCACCTTCGATTAGTAGCCCCAGGAACTACCCTGGTGGTCTTCACGTTTGGATCATGTGCCCCCACAGTAGAAACAAACAGAAAAACAAATTTCACTCTCCTAACGTATTTCTATTTATCTAGACCCTGGGCTCGCACAGCACTGTACTAGCGTGTTTCTGAAACATACACACACAAAATAAATCCAGACGAGTGAGATAAAAATAAGTAGAAACAGTGGTTCTATATTTTTCTCCTCACATCCCCCAAAACTGTTGCCTTTCACACACACTTTGGAAAGCATCAGTTTATAGAGTGTATCACTTGGTGCCCAGAGAAAATTCGGAAGGTCACGCATTTCCTCTTGAGCATTTGAACTTACTGGCCAAAGCGGAAGAAATAAGAGACATGTGACAACAACTTGCAAGGGGTTTAAGTCTTCCAAGAGAGTCTCCTTGGTACCACCACTGAATGGTGAGGATGAATCTTTCTGACTTGAAGAGAGCCACATGTGTTACTTCCTCCGTCTCTCGCCATTTCTAGAGATGTCAGATGTGGTTGTGATTTTTATGCCTCTCCACCGCCCCCCCCCCCTTCTCCATGTGTTGCTTATTTTTACCATTTGCTTTGGGTTTCATGCCATTCTGCCACACTTACCCTGCATTCCCTGTCCTGGGCTTTTGACTCCCGCCTCAAGCTGCTGGTTCCTTCAGAGCAACTTGTTGCCTTAAGAAGGCAGAGAAAGTGGGTGGTTCTTCGAAGAACACCACAGAGGGAGGGGCCGGAGGAGGCATCTAGAGGCTGTCTGTACTTAAGAAAGAGGTGAATTTTTCCCTTCAAGGCCACTGCTACCTTTGGCAACAGTGGGGAGGGGGGAGAAGGGAGGGGTGCTGGAGAAGGGGAGGTGTCCCTGTCACTGGGGAGCCGCCAGGAAGCCAGATGCCGGGCAATACTTGAACACGCATATGCTCGCTGGATACTTCCTGCAGGATACTGTCTTTGGTGATGACACTTCACAACTAATCAGGAGAGATCGGTACAGTTAGGATCAACGCAAGACCGTTCAGAAAGGGCTCTTTCAGCTCACCAAGGACCCCAGCACACTGCCTGACTTATTCCACTCTGAAGTCTCTCTTGAGGTGGATTCCTTGGGCCACTGTCTATGTTCACACCTTGCCCCTGGCCTCCCACCTACATCCAATCCAGGAGTCTGCAGGCTTACCCCCTTCAAGTGGATAATTCTGTACCATAGCTTCTTCCAGGTCTTCTTAACTTAACCCTGTTATATTTTCCTTTTCACCTCGTTAACCTCCATGGGCTCCCCACTGGTGAGAGCGGTGATTCTCAACGTTTATTTCTTCTGCCCTAATATACGTAAAGACGACGAACACGTTCCCACCAATGGCTCTGACTAAGATGGGTTCTCTCGCCGAGGTGGGAGAGTGACCCTCCATCAGGGGTGAGTCAGGATCTCTGGAGTCACATGGAATTTGAAAACTAGCTTCCTATATGGCCATGCAAGACCCTAATCGAAGCCAATCCGCCATGACTTTGGCACATCCTCCCCTCCTGTGGGGTCCCGCACTCTTAGACTAAGGGACCCTTCCATCCGTGCCTTCACACATTCTGGTCCCTTTGCTTGAAGTGCATCCTGCTCTCTGAAGTGTCACCTTCCCTCTCTGAAGGAAGCCACTGCCTTTCCAGCTCTCCCTCCTCCCTTCCCTTCTGCAGAGCTGCCCCCCCCCCCGCCCCCGCTCTTTGTGTACGGTGTCTGTCCTACTGGCACACTCCTCACACTCACTGCACAACCGTGGCTCATTTACCTCCCTGGACTGTAAGTGTCCAGAGAGCAGGCACTCATCTTATTCACATTTGTCAAGATGGCAGCCAGCAAGACTCAAGATGATGAAACTGAATGGAAAGAGAGATGCCAAAATTATCGTCGCTCTGGCTGCCGGTAACTGCAACCAAACTGCTTGTCCTCGTCTTCCACGCCTCATCCCTTGGGGCAGCCCCTCATCTCTCCTCTGCCCTGCCTCCTCCCCTGCTAACTCCTGATGGGGTTCTGTTACTGTGGCAGCGGTGATTTACAACTGCATTTAGCTGAGTCTAATCAGAAGTGTGAATACTCCCCTTCTATCTGGCACACATCATCGGAGCTCTAATTATTCACACATTTTGGCAAGCGTTCTGGTGTTCCCCTACCAAGCTCCTAATCCCAGCAGATCAGTTAAAATAAATGAAAGAGAGAATCAAAAGGCACTTTAAAAATTCAACTGTTCTCCAAATGAGTTTGAACAGGCTCCAGATAACTAGTGATTGCAGCTGACTGGCATTTAAAATATAAGATCCCTTCTGCACACCCCCCCCCACCCCAAGTCCCTTCCTGTACCCCCTGCAGATGAGAACATGATTCTCCCCTATTTAAGAGAAACACTGGAGACCAGGGCCCTGACATGTTTTCACCGATTTGCATTAAAAACCAGGAAAATATAGTCACCATCCCAAGATCCAATCAGTGCCAAAGCAATTCTGCTTTTTCCACATAGGTAATGTGATACCAACACAGGACCGATGATTACAACGTTCAGAATGCATCTATTAAAGAGCTCCCAAAGTGCAGGAAGTCATTAAGGCAAAAATTAAAGCCATGTACCAAACTCAGAATTCAAGAAAAGTTTTCAAACACACACACACACACACACACACACACACACACACACACACACACACACTCATGAATACACACACATGTACCAAATACATGCCATTGGCAGATTTTAGGAAAGCAATGAATACATAGCGCTTTCCATATTCCTTGCTCTTTCTCTTTGCCAGGACTTCTCCCCCAGAGGTCCTCAAAGCTTGCTCCTTTAGCGCCTTCAAGTCTTGGCTCAAGAAGACCTCTGTTCATCCCACTTAAGATCACATGACTTCTTCCTCTCACCCCCAGCACACCTTCTCTCCTGCTTCTTTTTTTCTCCTTAGCACCCATCACCACCCGACACATCATGAGTGTTACTCATTTATTCATCATCTGCTCCTCCCCCCCACTGGAACGTAGGGATTCTTGACCGTTTGGGCCACCGCTGTCTAGAACGGCAGCCCATGTATAGCAGGTGCTCGATGAAGAGCGACTTCCTCCCGATGGTCTGTACGTGTCTGAGACCGAGTTCTAGAAAGCTGCCGATCTTGTACTTTCTCCCCTCGTAACTAAGAACACTGGCTGTGTGCCAGATGGATGCCAGGGGAGGATGAGTAACAAGATTTGGGGGGAAATCATGCATGGGTCCTGAATTCTTTTTTTTTTTTAAAGTAGACCTCACACCCAGCGCAGAGCCCAACTGGCCACAGTTGGGGCTTGAACTCACGACCCTGAAATCAAGACCCTGAGCTGAGATCAAGAGTCAGATGCTTAACCCACTGAGCCACGCAGGCACCCCTGGGTCCTGATTTCTTGACTCAGCTCTGTCCCTAGTGTGGCGAGCAATCCAAACTTCTGTTCTCGCTGTTTTCAAACAAGGACAGTACCAAGAAAAACTATCTTCCCAGGATTCTGAGAAAGTTCAAACAACATAACGTGGAAATGTTAAATGCATTCTCCACATGCAAGCTAATACTATTCTCCAAAGATGAGGCAGTGCTCTCCATTTTGACTTTTCCAGAAACCAAGTGTTCTCAGTCGCAAAGCGTAACAAGTGTATCTAGCCACAGCTGCACGTAAGGGAAACGATGCACTGATTCATCCGTTCTCTTCCACTGCAAGGATGTGACTTGCCATAGATGGCTGAAAGCATCCTGTCCAAAACGCGTCAAGGAAGTTGTGTGTGCATGTGCATCGAGGTGGCAAGGACAAGAGGCAAGAGCCTTTCCACACTTCTGCTACTAAAGGTGGAGGCTTCCCCCAACATCACCTCTATGAGGGGCTGGAGGCAACGCAATGTCTCTTGGGCAGGAAGGTTCTAGATGACAGGGAAGGGGGTAATTGAAGTGGTTGACCAAGTGAGTCAGACTGAAAACACAGATTAAGGTTTTAAAATTCTGGTTATTGGAACACTGAGCCCCAAAGGGAACTTTTCATCTGGTCCCTAGCTTAGTTGGACAGGGAGGACTTTAAATTTGAGCTGTGCATGTGTGTGTGTTTTTTTAATGGTTATTCATAGGAGAGAAGGTTGCTTAACACTAAGCAGAACTGTTCCTTTGCTCCCTCCCAGGTGCCCCGGGTAACTGAGAGACTTTTGTACTAGGGTCGGCATGAGACCAAGGAAAATATCACCCCCACTTGTCTATTTATATAAAATACTCCAAGCATTTATATGTCTTTACGTTTCGGGGTAACAGCCACACAGCATAGACGTTGATATTTCATGCATGTGAAATAACACAGTAGAAACCTACTTTAAAAAATTACTTTTCTTCAGTGTCACCATGGAAACCAGCCAACATAATCTCTCCACACCTAACTCTGGGGGGTGAGGAATAACAGTGACTGGGGGAAAAAATGAAAACATTGCAAATGCTCATAAATTCTGTTATGTGCCAAACAATTTAACATGAGACATTTTTCCTCTGCTTTCGGCTAGGATGTCAACCTGCGATGTGTACTTTTTGAACTTTGTTTGATTTTCAAAAGTAAAAAAACCACATTGGGAAGCTTAGCAAAGTTCCTGCTAAGCCATAAATCATGGCAGAGCCTACAAAGCCCCCCAGCTTGTCCTCGTAAGTGGACTTGAGTTGGAGGCTACAGGGAGAGGGAAAATGGCAGCTGGTGGGGGCTGACGGGGTCAAGGGCGGGCAGCGGGGACGTGGGGAGACTTGTGAAGAGAGTTAGAAAGATGAAATGGGGGAAGAGGGTAGTCAGGGCGTCATGGCTATCCTCCTCACTCTGATTATCGCTCTCATCTCTACAGCGCTACGTTCTAGGGTTCTCCTCACCGTGGGTCCCAAACAAGAAGCTCTTTAGGGAGCTGTTCTGGCGGAGTCAACCCGAGGGCCCTGGTGCTTTTCAAGGACGATAAAAAGATAGAAAGCTCTGTGAAGAGTGGGATTGTTTATAAAATAAAAGTAATTCTAGGAAAAAAATCCAAACCTAGACTCTGAAAGGGAAGATTAGCAAGATTTCCCAATTTGGTATTTGTTTCTTGAAGACCACTCATGGTTTAAGAGGCCAAGCTCCTTAGCAAGGACTTCCTTTGATTCTCAAAGTGCTCCTGGTAGAAATGAGATGCTGGTTACAAAGATCAGTTCTGCAGTGAAGTGGCTCATTTTATTCTGAGTCTTGAATGCCTCGTTCAAAGACCGAGCTGATTTCAAATCGTACCATCCTTTTTACTTGTTTATTTCAAATTTTAACCTCAGAACTTGCTGCACGTAAATCCTTACTATTTTCACAGTTGATGTTCTTGGCAGAAATTATTTCTCCTCCTGCCTTATCACCTTACCTTGCCCCCTCCCCCCCCATCAGTGGATTTTATTTTAATTGCCTACGACTGCATCTCAGTTCTAAATATTGTTCCCTGCCGCTAAAAACACCCTAGTAATAACAGTGCCTAGTGTAGTATTATTATTTTGAAAGTATATTTATTTTGAGAGAGCGTGAGTGGGAGAGGGGCAGAGAGAGGGAGAAAGAGAGAATCCCAAGCAGGCTCCACGCTGTCAGCACAGAGTCTGACACAGGGCTCGATCTCAAAAACCGTGAGATCGTGACCTGAGCCAAGATCAAGAGTTGAACACTTAACTGACGGAGTCACCCAGGCGCCCCCCGTGCTTAGTAAATTACAATACAACAGGAAATAAGTATCATCTTTCAAAAGAATTAGCAGAGCTTCCAAGGAAGGTTATTTAATAAACGAGTAGAAATAGGAGAAAACTGGAGATGGTGTATCAGACCTCTGATCTCTCGATCATATTTACGCTGACTGGGCACTGTGGGGGAAAAAGGAGGTACGCTCCTTACCAAATTATAGAAGTAACCTTTTCCCACTAAGAACATAAAGAAATCCTGGGAACTGAGCAGAATAAACCTGAGGGAAAACACTGGAATGGAATCCAGAAGAGTTAATTGAGAAGACGGCTCTCTCACACAACGAGCCAAAAGAGATTTGACTTCGATGCTTCAGCATCATCTATCCACCCATCTACCTGGTCATCCAGCCAGTGGCCCCCCATCCACTCGCTGATACACGTGTTCCGTAAATGCGCTTAAGTGCTGCCCTATGCAAGGCTCTATTCTTGCGCTAGAGACAGATGTGCGGGAAGACATCACATCTACTCCTTCGTGTGCCACCAACGGTCATGTGCCATTTTCACCTTTCCTCAGCTCCTAAAAGGGTAACCTCCCCTTGGTAGTAGCAGCGTGCCGTCTTCCATACACGGTTCCTGGCTCTGAGTAGATGTACTTATACACGGAGAACAAGGAGCTGTGCATCTTTATGAGCAATCAGGAAGAACGAGCTTTGAGAAAATATATATTCAGTAGCACGGGAAGAAATATAGCGTGTAAAACTGGGAGAGGGAAAATTACGCGGGGAGGGCAGATGAACACGCACAACATGGATAAAAATGCAAAAGTTATTATAATTTATTCATTAAATCCGGCATGAGAGAACAACATGTCTCAGAAACGCCCCACAGAGGGCTAAACTTCCAGGACATTCCTCTTCCCTCGCAGAGTTTCACATGCCATGTTAAGTGGGTTCCTGAGTGCTCTGCGTTGGTCTTGCTACAAGCCAAGGCCTGTCCTCCTGCTGAGAGGGAGTCCTAAGGTTTGCTCAGAGAGTAGTTCACAGTGACTTTCCTCAAGTGGCCCCCAGTGGGGAGTCCGGCTGAAAGCACAAAGCACCTGTAAGGATGTTCTGAAAAAGTGATGTAAAACACAAGTGCCTGCTGTTACTTTCACCTGACTAAATTAAACTCCCCACATGAGGGCCTCTGTTCCGCCCTCCTCTGCCCCATCCTTGGCTCACTTTTTCTGCCCTCTCTTGCCGGCACCGATGTCATAACGAGAGCAACCGGTCCCGGCTGAGCAAGGTGGCGGGATCAGCTCAAAGACCATTTTAGGGAAGATGAAAGCTTCCAATTCTTTAAGTAGAAGGTCTCAGAAGCTTGGAGGACCCCGTGTGTCAACTGAGGGCCAGCACACAACAGCCTTAGCTGGGCAGGGACTCCTGAGCCTGACTGCTGCCGTTTGACCCAGGGTGCCTGTGTCTACACTGGGAGGGGCAGGGGAATCAGCCTGAGGAATACGAGGGTTGCAGGAGGCCAAAAGGGTCTCCCAACCAAGCCTATGGTTTGGAAGTACTTCCAGGGCTCACTGGGTGTCAGGACTCATTCTGATCCCCTTTCAAGCACTTTTTAAGTATATCTGAACTCTCGACACAACTCTCTGGGACAGGCACGCTCGGGTTGCTCATTTGATAGGTGGCAAGCTGAGGGATGCGGAGAAAGGGTTAACGTGCCCAGGATCACGGAGTCTGGCTCCATGCACTTGGTGACTGTGAAATACTGATTCTCAGATGGGTACAGGGACAGAGGAGGAAGAGACAGCAAGGAAGCACCGTCCGCTGAGAGCAACAAAACCAGCCAGGACCTCCCGCTCAGTAAAAGGCTGAGCAGTGGGGGGACAGTCAGATGTTGGACCTTGTCTACATTCTCAGGGCTGACAGGTGCCAGGGCTGTGGCTAGTGGACGAAGGCCCGTCCATACCACCACCCTTAGTCTCTGAGAGGTTGCCCTAAGAACAGGCCACGGTGGGCTCCTTGACTCGGAATCTGCAGTGAGCAGCCAGGCTCTGAATAGCATCTTCTGGGGTCAACATTCAGGCTCATCTGGAAAAACAGCTCTGTTTTCAGAAGTATATGACATACGGCAAGGACGGTCTCATGATCAGTTCTGAAATCGGTTCTGAAATCAGCTGCACTGAGCATGAGCCCGAAGGCTGGGACGGGAGAAGTAACGGTCAAATTCTGGGTGCTGCAGATAGAGACTGGTTACTGTTACTTTACTGGCCGAGGTCCAAGAAATGCAGGTGCCCTGAAAGTAGGGCATTATGGCTCCTGTGGTGACCTGCCCTTAGTTTTGGCATCTATAGGTCATACATTGGGGACTGTGCTGGTATAAAGCATGGTACGCTGGGCAGTGAACTTGGGCCCTGCGTCACTGTAGACAGTATAACCAAATCTGGTTAGTAGCTGGCTGCAAGTAATCTATTAGGCCCTTTTTGTTTACTATTCTTGAGTGCCTCTCCCGACACCCCCCAAACCCACATGTAGCTAGGAATTCTATTGGTCTAAAGTTCATGTTCTTCCCTTTTGCTTGTTGAACTCCTGTCCTGACTATCTTTTTAAGGTCTGTAAGATCTGTACTGATAACATCTTTTTTCATTCTTGATCTATTGGTATTTGTGTGCTTCCCCCCCCCCCCCACCCCTGCCATGGTAGCTGAGGGTTTCTCAATTTTGTTGATCTTTTCAAAGAAGGAATTTTTTAAAAAGATTTTATTTTTAAGTAATCTCTATACCCAACATGGGGTTCGAACTCACACCCTTGAGCTCAAGAGTCACATGCTCTACTGACTGAGCCAGCCAGGTGCCCCTTCAAAGAACCAATTTTTGTCTTAATTTTTCTCTCTTGCCTATTTTCTATTTCAATAATTTCTGCTATTTTCTTTTTAATTTCCTTCCTTCTTTTTATTTTGGATGCTTTGATGTGTGTCTTCTTTCTCTAGCTTCTCATGATGAGTCTAGATCATTGACTTTAGGCCTTTCTACTATGTGATATAAGCATTTACAACTATTAATTCCTCTCTGGGTACTACTTTAGAAGTGATGCACAGATTTTAAGATGCAGTATTTTTATTACCATTTAGTTCAAAATACTTTCTAATTTTCCTTGTGGCTTCCTCTTTGACCTATATTTAGAAGTATGTTGTTTAGTTTCCAAAAATTTGTGGTCTTCCTTGGCATCTCATGGCTATTGGTTTCTAATGAACTCCCAGCTCCAAAATCAGCTCAAATACTCCCCTACCACCACCACTACCCAGAATCCTCCTTTCCCTGGGGTTGGAATTAGACATAAGCTTTATGAGGCCACGCCCACTTATTTAATGCTGCGTCTCCAACGAGGGATTCAGGGCCTGCCCCACATCATGGACTCAATGAGTATGTATCAAAGGGGTTGATGACTTCTTGTGTGATTTCTAAACCCTTGGTTACTGTCTCTGCAACTGAACTAGTTACCCAAGTACAGGTCTGCTCCCGCAAATGGGAGGTTGGGCACAGCAGGAACCTGAATTCTATAGTCTCTAGGGCTTAGTCTGGGTCTGACAAACTGGTGGCCTTTAATGAAGGGATATCTAAGCAACAGTTCTCTGTACGGAGAATCTCAATCTTGTATCTAACACCGATGGGACTGTCTAATGGGGTTCTGGGTTTCAGTGGCACTGACGGCATAAACGATGGTCTACTCAACAGTGGATGCTGGACGGGAAGAAGTCAGTTTCTCCCGATGAAATAATGTGCTGCCACTAGTAATCAAAGGCATTCATCCAGTTGCCCCTTTCCCATGACTGCTAGGAAGATCAGACCTGCATCTGTGTGTTCTCAATAACTTTCTTTAACTTGGGATATTTGGTAGCGTTTCTTAGCCTCATGTTGCTTAACTGGTTTCTCCCAGACTGAGTTGTTGTGGATCGCAATGTACCTGTTTTCCATCGATTTCTTCAAATTAATCTTCAAAGAAGGTGGGATAGATCAATTCATGTAATCAATCAAATCAGCTGTCAGTGGAATTTGGCTGAACAGGACTGTCCTCATCCCACCAGGGAGTGAATTAGAAATCTTAACTTCTGGTGGTTGGTGAGGAAAACGGGAACTCTTTCTACGTACCTGGGCATGTTATGGCAAAAGGGAACCCCTGGGACAGAGGTGGGACTTAGTTAGGGTAGGAGTCAGCTAGTTAGGTCTCCTGCCTTGGGAAGCAGCCCTGGGCGGGGGCCCGGTTAACTAGTTCCAGCGCTTCGTTGGTCCCTGCAGGACTATATGTCTCCCCTCAGGCTCTTTAGAGAGGCGGAAAGGTCCTCTTGGCAAACGGATGACAACGTCTGGGAGCAGGAAGAATCCAGAGCGAGGAGGACCCTGAGGTCCAAATCAGGCTGCCCCAAGAGGAGAAGGGAGATCCGGGGAAAGCGCCGAGGACAGCAGGTTGCTGAGGGAAAGGGACGCACTGAGGCCTGCAGCTGCAGCTTTTGGGACGCAAAGGTGTGACCTAGGGAAAGGACACCAAGGGCTCGGAGATCAGGGGAACACCAGCAGAGAAAACACCAGAAACAGTCTCCAACTGATGGGGGTGGGGGGTGCGGGGGGGGGGGTGCTACCGGGCCACAGGCCACAGCGTGTGAGAAGGAACACCCGGCCACACTCTCTCGACTGGGCCGCTGGCACTACGGGAGCCAGCTGACAGAGGAAATGCCAGTTTCCAGAAATCAGACCCACACGCGCCAGGAGCTAAGCTTGCACGCAGCGCTCCTCGGCTTGGAGATGGAGAGCAGGGCCTGGCGCTCGTGAAGGGACTCCCCGGCCCTTTAGGACAAGAAGCCTTCTGGCCCCGTGCACTGGCGGTCTGGCACTCGTAGCCTGGGCCCCTTCCCTCGCACAACGGCTGCCTCCAGGCCTGCAGGGCCTTCCCCTTGCTGGACCCGCAGCAGCCCTGGGGAGAGGGGGCTCTTGGGTGCTTGGGGTGCGAGCTCTGTGTCAAGCAAGCAGAGTGCGTGCAGACCACGAGGGCCCAGGGCACGGTCCCCGTACGCGGGGCTTCGCTCTCGGAACATCACCGCCCCGGCCTTCCGTTCCCCGCAACGAGCACCAAGGCTCCTCCACGGCCCTATTTTAACGGTTAAAGACATGCACACCAAATGCTTCCTAATTACTACTTTCATGGCAGATGCAGTCATTTCCTTGGATTTTACTGCCATTAGTTTTCCTCACCGATTTATCCTTAGCTACTCTCCTTGAATCTGGCTTGCCTCCCCTGAGCCTTTTCCTCTTCGCTCCTCGCGGCTTGTCAGCACGCCTCCAATCCCCAGGAGAGATGGAAAGCCTTGTAGAGCCCACTGCGCAAACACACATTCCAATTCATTTATCACATTTAGCATGCGCACTTCCACTCTCATCAAAACCGGCCCCAGCTCGCTAACTCATTTCCCTCTCCCAATTACAAATTAGTCCATTAGGCTGTCTGCAGTAGGCCCTCTGTTGCATCTTGGTAATGGCTTCTGAGATTTCCATCATAATCGTAATGGCTCCCTATGCAGCCATGAGGGCAGATGGAGGCCGCTAGTGGGTAATGAGCTATCACACTACCAAAGGGCACAGCCCTGGGCTCATTATTTAGTCTTGGCTGTTTTGTGAAAACAACAAGAAAGGTAAAATGCTGAAGGGAACACTTTAGCATATTAAATTAACACTTCTTGAAGATTCTCTCTGTAAACATGCCATATTTTCCCTTTATGCAACATCCCCAGTGCTGGCACAGACTGTGGAGGGCCGCGGGGGGCGGGAGGGGGGCCTGGCGAGGAGCGAGGAGGGAAGGAGGGGGATGGGAGACACACGAGCCCCCCAAAAGGGGGCACAACATGGCAGCTGAGGACATTGCACAGCGGGCTGGAGTCTTTGCGAACCAGCTACTGTCTTCCCTCCCTAACGTTCATACCCACGCCTCCATTCCCCGGACAGAGAGGGGCTGTCACCGACAGCCAGCCTCGCTGAATGATGCTCTGTCACTTAAAACCAGCCTGTCACCAGGCCCACAATGAAAGGCCCTGCAGAGCCCAGACCAGGTACTGTCTGCTGCAGTTTTTTAAGTGAGGCCACTCTACATTTTTTTTTGAAAGGGGAAATATCGAAACAGCGAAACAGACACAAAGCCAAAACACCCACCACCACCACCACCGAGAAGAAAAATCCTTGATGCAGATACTTACCATCCCAACACTCGACAATAGGTCACATTTATTAGGTACTGACTGTGGGGCCTGGTGCTGTGCTGATAAGAACGTCCCATCCGTTCCTATTAGTTCACTCAACCTTCACAAGTCCCTACGTGACGGGCTAGTATCGAGGAGAAAACCAAAGCCGAGCCAAGTTTGGTAAGTTCCCTGAGGACCCAGAGAGAGCCAGGATGTGAGTCCCAGCACCGCTACTTCCCTGTTGTGCCGGAAACACGGGGCTTCCTGGGCAGACGGCGGCAGCACCTGCTCCTTCTCATGTTGACCTCCCTCTGGCCTCCGGGGGCACCAACCTTGTCACCCCCGCCTGCCAACCCCCACCCAGGCCTCCTGCACATCTCTGGTAAGGTTCACTGCACAGAGGCTGGCTCCTGATTTAAGAGGTTCTTTTCTTGATGTTATCAATTCTTACAAAACAATTTATCCTCGCTGAGTGCCCCCCGCCCTGGCCTCAACGGGCTGTTTCCTCGATGTGTGGCAGCCCCTGGGGGCTGGCCCGCAATCTTTCAGGCAGAGTTGACTCAGGTTCCTCGGAATACGTCCCTGAGGTGGGTGCGGCTGTGCCCTGACGTGGAGATCTAAGTGCCAGCACCATCTCTGGACAGAAATGACAGCGGCTGTAAGTGCCGCTGTGAGGAAGAAGCTGCGGGAACAAAGGGGGTCTTGACCAGAGCCACTTCTGGCCGAGGAGAAGCCCACGGCAGTTTCGAGGAAACACAGGTGTGAGTCTGGAGGAAGCACCGGCTACTTCTATTGATGAAAGCACAATAAATAATAACACGCTGGACCTATTTTCAAAAGCCTTTTCTCCCCGCTTTCAGAAGAGTCCTCCTAAACCTTTCCTAAAATGCCAGAGGTTGATCCAAAACCTATCATCCCATTCTGTTCTTTATTGGCTCTTAAAGCCCCTATTGCACTGCTTCCCTCTGAAGGGCTGGAAGGGTTTCCACATCTATTATCTCATTCATCCCCACAATGACACCGTGAGCCAACTAGGGGAGGCTGTAATTATCCCCAGGACGCAGACAAGGGAGGTAACTGGCTTGTCTGAGAACCAGAAAGAGAGCGGAGTCCCTGATTCCCAGTCAGGGGCCAACCTGGCCACCCCACAGCCCCCCTTGTGGCTCTGTAGCTCCAGAAGCCACAAATGCTCTTCCAAATAAATCCCCAGGCCTCCTCTGGTAACAACACATGAGGTCGGTTGAGAAAAGGCTGCCTTTGGACTCTGAAGAGGGAAAATGGCCCAAGCCCAGAGTTCCGTCTGGATGGGTCTGGTTGCAGGCAGAGTGGGGGATGAGTCAACTTTGCTAGGCTGTAAAATACAAATTTATGGGCTGTTTTTGTTAAATTCCGATATGGATTTTTGAAAATGAAAAGGATGGATGGGTAGATGGCAGCAAGATGTTTAATCAATGTCATAAAATATAACATTCATTGGGCTTCTAAAATGAAATTAATAATCTGTGTAGAAGTATCATTAGGAGATAAGTGACATTTCAGGCTTTGATTTGCAACTTGCAACAAATCTTACTTCCATATAATTCAAGCATTTTGGGGGATAGTCTTCTTTATTAAAACATACCCAAACCTTTGCCCCTCTGCTCCACAACCAAGCCTTTCTTTCCCTTCAGGACAGACCACTAAATAAAAAAAGGATACATTATCATATACATGCTTTAAATTAATCAAGACAGAAATATCATATTTAAATTAAATCAGGGATTTCTCACTTGCTGCTTATCAGGGGAACTTCGCTATCTGTAATAAGTAGTTCTTTTTTTTCTCCTTTTATCTGAGACCTGGGGCTTGAGCTGGCTGTGCCTCCACTGATGAGACATCTCGCTTTCATTCAAAAGGCTAAAGCAAGGCATGGAGTGCAATGCTGTTCTCCTACATAAATCTTAGAACTATGAACTAATATTTTAGAGCTGAGAGGGACCCTAAAATCACGTAGCCTTGGCTCTTCATTTTACAGGTGAGGAGACTGGGTCCAGGGAGAGGGACGGACACAGTGACAAACTGGAGAGAGCAGGCCAGGCTTAGAACAAACTTGCTTCCTCCACTCCATGCTAAGCAAGCCATGTTCTTCATCCAGTTTCGAAAGCCACCGCCACCTGGGGGAAAAGGAAGCTGGACGCTAACAGAAGTGTGGGCATCAGAGTTTATATTCTTTGCTTTTCTTTTTACTTCGGGTTATTCTGGAGAAGGGAACCAGAGGGGTGATTGGGAGAGTAATGAGGCCCTCAATCTGCGCGCATCACCTCCGCAGATAAGCTCTGTATAAGTTCATCTTAATTAAACAGCCCTCTGCTGTTCACGTGGGCACAGGCAGGAGGCTCTAATGGGCGGGGTTGGGAGGGGTGCTCTGCTTCTTCTAAACAAATCAGAGCACACGGGGAAACACGCTCATAAGATGCCCTAGATGGGAAAGGCTGGCTGCAAAGATCTCCAAGTCAGGGCCCCCAGAGGGATGGTGTACCGATCCACCCTGACCCCTTGTAAGCTTGATCCCCAGCCCTGTGTCACTGTCCCTCTCACACACCAAGGAGAGGCCATGCAGAACTTCATATATAAAAATACTCATTAAAAGACCCACAGAAAAATAGACCACATGTGACATGCCCCTAACTGAGAGTTCTGCATAATTATCCTTCCTTGAATAGATGAAAGCATAATTCTACACTTAAGAACCAGAGGCAAATATACTTCCCCATCTACCTGTCCGTCTGTCTGTCTACCTTCCTCCTTTCTGTCACTTCAGGACTACTCGAGGGAAAAAAAAACAGAAATGGGAGCTAGCCTAAAGGATACCCCTTGCTCTTATCGAAACAACCCATTTTAAAGCATAAAACTTCATTCGGGATCCACGTAGACTTTGGGATGTGAGTCACAAAAAATCACCAGGCCGGTTTACAATGTGCGCCTCTGAAAACATATTCGTCAGAACCAAGAAACTGTCATCTTTACGCCATCTGCAGAGGCTCCCCCACTGCCCCCCCCCCCCAGAAATGTTCTGATTCTTTGTCCAGAATAACACTCTATGTAATCACTGTGGGATCAGGGGCCTGGACCCCAGCCCCCTGATGCAAAGAGAAGGTGACTTAGTAAAACAGCAAATGTCCAAACTGGCCAGTAACTGTGGAGGGGCTGTTTGAATACACAAAACTGCTTTTTATGGGTTGGAGAACATCAGCGTGATTCTCGTGCACATTCTCTCTCTGTCTCTCTCCTGCCCCCCACTCTTAAATCTTCTCCCTTCCTTGACCTCTTATGTAATTGTGCTTAGCTTGGGTTTCTCCTCCCTTTCAGACTGTGATGGGGGCTCATCTGATGAGACAGCCCGGTGAGTCTGGGGATGCCCCGGAGGTGGTGGTGATACAGGGTTGAAGTAAGCCCCTGAGTCCTGACAGCTTTGTCCTCCAGAGGTCTTGGGGAGGAATGCTTGATGTGTCTCACGGAGCATTTCTTCCTAAACTCCTGAAATTTCATTACAATCATTTATCTTCAAAGAAATCAAAACGCGCCCCCGTCTCCCCTCCTATGGAAAGGTTAGGTCTTTGCTCAAGCCTACGGACTTTAACCTCATAAATATTCCCAGCTATAAGATCTTATTAAGAAGGTATGTCTCCCAGGAGCATAAAACCATCAAGCTGTAAATTTTATTTAATTTCCCATGAGATCTTATGGCCTCATACATATAATTAGAGTGCAGTATAGAGCACTTTTTTGTGTTTTGTCAATAAATCACCAGGGAACAATCAACGTTTAAGAGGACAAGCTTTAATGATTTTTCAGACCCCTAAGCAATCGTGCCTTCACAATGGCAAGCTAGTCTTTAACCTCATCTAACTAGGACTGTGGACTGTGGCGTCAGATAGGACCCCAAACACTTAATCCTATTAGATTCCCCAGCCCAGACAATCACGGCAGAACACCCAAGGGACGTATTGATTTTGACGTGGCCGACAGAAAAGACAGGCCGACCTACTGACAGCGCTTTATTAAGTGTTTACAAATTAAATATCTGGAGGTCTGCGATAGGCCCAGCTCTGTTCAATGGGCCAGCATGTGATGTGTGAACTGGACCCAAAGGGCATGTGTGGACTCTGGGGAGGCTTGGAGGTACGACCAGGCAGGCCCCAGCCCTTGACTTCACAACCAGCTTTTTCAGAGAGTCCGGGTGCTGCAGAAGAAACTCTGTATGTGTAGTTTGCCGCTGTCGTTAGGTTGGCTACGACCACGAACACGTGACATGGCGTCTGGTCACATCTGAAAATGCCTGCCAGACGAAACTGACTTCTGTCTTCCTTGGTTAGGGCTCCAGAAGAAAGGCTCTGGTTCCTTTGGGTTTCTCCTCACACTGCGCTTTCTAAGCAAATCTGCAATCCGGCACACCCATCAGGAGCTGGCCGTTTTATACATGGCTCGGTGGTTGAACCAGATTAACTGTTTTCCCTGTGTCCTTTCCTTGCTCAAAAATATTTAAAAAGCTCCCAATTTTGTAGGCAGGCATTTGCTGCTTGCCACAGCCCCCACTGGGCCTTCCATGATGTTCTTCGGCATGGTCCCTCTCAATTCCCTAAACACGCTTCAGAGCCACATACGTGCGTGGTTCCAACAAGAACAGCGTGCACGGCGCCCTGTCCCCGTCTCTCCTCAGCAGCTTCCCTTCCCTCGATGACGGTTCCCTGTTCCAAAGGAACTACTCAAATCCCACCTGCCTTGAGGCTGCTAACATTTCTCTTCTCCCTTGAAACGATGTGCTCTGAGCTCCTAGCTCCCTCCCACCATTTTCTGGAGTCCGTCAGGTTTCCCGTGTCTCCCTTGTCTCCCAACGAGACCACGCTCCTGCAGCTTCCACTGCACTCCCTGCTTTGCTCCTCTTCCACAGACGTACCAGACGGGGGTTCTGGAATGGAATAGGGCTGTGGACTGACTGCCTCACTGTTTGGCTGGCCAGGCACCCCTCAGGCCAAAGAATCATCTCGTCTTGGTGTCCTGGTGACCCCCGTCTCCCAAAGATGCTCACGGAATGAAGACGGCAAGAAGACGGCAGCGGGCCCCTCTCTGGGTTTGCTTCAGAGCGACGGTCATTTGCCCACAGTGACAAGAGAGCACCGGCGCTGGGTGAGACTTAAGGATTTGCTCTGCCCTGTGACTTTATGATCTGCCAAAACAAATGTCTGCGGATACAGCCTCCTACGTTGGCAAAGGCACGCACCTCATTCTACCGTTGTCTTCTGAGCTACGTCCCCCTCAAAGCTCTGAACGAGCCTTAAAATGGTACATCTGCTGAGGTACGTGTGTTAAATGTAGGTGTCACTCAGTACGTGGGATCAAGGTCTTCTATGTGCGTGCACGTAACACACACGTGCGTGTGCAAACATGCTGAATGGTAACCGGTTTACTTCGTTTTTTCTTGAGCTCGCTTGAGAGAGACCCATTCCAACAGAGTGATGGCGGCTAAAGACAACTGTAGTGAGAAAGGCAGCTTTCAAGATAATCTGGCCCGTGGCCTGTGTGCAAACAATCCAATATTCTTTTCAAGTGTTTTCGGGCAGCTGACACCACACTCTGCCTCAGACATCACAATCTGACAGGTTTTATGAAGAAAGTCAGTGCTTAGCACGGTACCTGGCGCGCAGGAAGGCCTCGAAACAAGTGAGATGTTACAATTTTTATCATCTTCGTGATATCTTTCTGAGCTGTGCTTATCTTTCATCTTCATCACGTTGGTCTCTAGACCCAGGGTTTTCCACAGTGAGCTGTGACAAGCTGATCGAGGGTCCATGTGGTGGCGAAGGGGAACTCCAGGCCCTCAAACCCCCATCTCTATTTTATACGTTAGGCTTCCATTCCATGTTCAGCAGGTGAAAGGAGTTTGAAAACCCACGCCCCAGACCAGGTGTCTGGTCTTTGGCATCATTTCTTCAAGTACTAAATGACCAGGGTCATACGGCAAAAATGATTTATGCTGGTGAACTGAAAATCAATCTACATTATGGGAGAAAAGTTATTCCATGTATCATTATTAATTTCTGCCTCCCTCCCCATAGCGTGTCTAGGCTAGTCACACAGGGCGGGGCTGTGTGGTTGACACCGTTGACTTTGGTGAAGTGGCCTGTGTGAGACATGTTACTGGTGTGGTTTGGGGAGGGGTGCCCGGGCTCGCTGTCCTCAAGAAAAGTGTCATGCCTCAGAGTGCGCCCCTGAAGGGTCAGGGGCGGTGCTGGGTTTCAGAATCAAGCTCCATAAAACAAATGGCTGCAAATGGCCTTTTCCCAATCTTACAGTGCAGTAATTCATAAAACCCTCTAAGGGAATTTTTATGGCTTTATATTAATGTTCATTTAGGAAAGAAGTGAAAAGGGCATCGTCAAGATTTTAAAAAATCATTAAAAAGGGTCCTCACTTGGGTTAATAGTGATACCTTAGCACAAAAAAAATGCACTGATATACCATAAAAATTGTTCTAAGATACTATTTTTCCATCATTTTTATATGACCTCCTTTTTGTCTGCACTTAACTGCTCAGATAAAAAAGGAGACTGGGTAATTAAATTTTCTCTTCATTTTCATTTTCATCTTAATTCAATAAATATTAATCAAGTATTTATAACATGCCAAGTACTGTGGGAAGGGTCTGGCGACATAATACCTAAGTTCTTCTTTTCAAGGAGCTCAAAGTTTGTAAATTCATTAAAAAATTAACAACTAAAATTCGTAACCATCTGTGCATATGTGTAATCATGTATTGCGATCTTATCCACACTGACTTTGATTTGAAGAGTTTGGTAGCCAGTTTGAGAGTTTAAAACAACTAGAACAAAAGTAAACAAAACAAAACAAGAACAAAAACAAAAAACCCACCACCACAAGGAAGGAACGCGTTTGGTGGCAAGACATCCGTCTCCGTGTCGGAGGAGGACAGGGTCTCAGCGAGGAAGAAAGGGGGCACAGGGCGCTATCACAGGGGCCTGCCCAGGTGAGGGAAGGATAAATAGGGCTGGGCGGGTTGAGTAAATTAAAAAAGAAAAGACAGGGAGAGGGGAATGGCTTCAGGCTCCTGACAGTGGGGAAGGGAGTCGGAAGTCATTGACCGAAGTCATTGACCGTTGATAGTGAATTCTTGTCCCCGGGCCCATGAGGCCACCCTTGCGAGGAAACGCGTCTATCTGTCTGCTATCAAAGCATCTGTGTGGGAAGCCTCCCCGTCCAGCCAGGGGCTCTGCTAACGTGACGCCAGAACCAAGACTATAGGAGGAGGCGCCGCAGAGACATCTAGAAGCTGCCTCTTTTTGGGCAGTGGGATTACGTGTGCTCTTTCCTTTCTTCTCTGTACTTATCTTTGTTTCTGAGAGTGAAGACACCTTCCTCTTATGATATGAAAGCAATATATGTTATTTTTCAAAAGGGTAACGACCAGAACAAGAAAACTGAAAAAGGATGAGCAGGAAAGATGATTGGTTCTGCAGAGCTGTCCAGGGCCTAACAACATCCCTTCGGGTAAAGGCTGCCTTTGTCACACTCTCAAACCACTGCTGTGCACGGTGACAGCACCTCTCCGCGTAGGACTGCTTGGGCCCCGCTCGCTGCTGCCCCAAGGGGCAGGGCCAAGTCCCTGGGACCCCCGTGCTGCGCGGCAGGGGCCGTTGGGCCCTCGGACCATCACCGCCAACTACGGGCAGGTTTGGAGGAAAGCGGAAAAGCAGAGTGGTGATATGACCAAGCTCCTCCCCATGATAACCCAGCATATCTTTGGTGGCTGGGAGGGGTGTATGCTTATTCTTTGTTGTTCTGTTGTTTCTGAGCTTGGGAAGGGAAATAAACCCATGGGCTGCCGGTGCACATCGAGTTGGGAGGCCTTTTAATCATGCCGTTTGGCCCTCGCAAAACTCTCCCAAGTACTTTAAGTATGTTAATGATCCAAGATTTAATCTATATTCTTACCCAGCTTGCACAAACCTATAAATAGGCTCATCTCAGGGTTATTGCTGCTATAAATTAATTATGGAAATGTCAACCAAATCAGGTACGTGCCAGCCAAGTAATGGGAGGGCAGTGATCCACTGAGCAGAGGGCGATTCTGAGGATGCCCTCTGTGCAAAGTTCATAGCCCCTGGCCAGGTTCCCTCAGCTCCCAGGGAGCTTAACCTTGAAGAAGACACTCAAAGTTAGTTTCATCCCGGGTAATTGAGGGAGGCTGGAAAAGTGATTTCTGGAAGCACCTCTTCTCAGTAGCTTTGTGCCTTCCTCTTCACACGACCTGTCCAATCTCTCCCCTCACTGGGAATGGGTTGGCAAATTTGGCATGCCTGCCTCTACACGAAAAGACAGGTATCTTGGGAGCTTATCTGTGCAGGCTTAATAGTGGTTATGCTACCAGCCCTCAAGGATCCTGCTGTCGGGAAGTGAAAATTCTGGCTGGGAGAGGAGGAGGTGAGTAAATACTGACTCATCAGAAAGGACCGTTTTCTACGGAGAGGACACCACGGATCTTGTCAGGCTTGGGACCAGCCTGGAACTGTCCAACGGTACGAGGAGGCCAAAATGGCGTACTTTAGACAGCAGTTTATTTCTACAGGTCAAAGCGGCTAGATTTTATCCATATAGCACACCTTTTAGGACTTACAGGAAACCCAAACAAGGCTTGGCATCATCCCCAAAAGGGAGGGGCTGTTTCAGCGTAGTTCACTGCTCCCCTTTGGGGAAGAGTTCTGGGGTCTCCAGCTCTGCATGTAAATTCAAGTTCTATGACTCAGGAAGCGACAGAACGATATCCTCACGACCGCCACAGTTTATTTGAGCAGGACCAGGTACTTGGGTTAATGCATCTGGTGGTCTACGCCAACACAGTAAATCCTCACGACAACTTTCTGAGATGGGCATCGTCGTGCTCATTTTACCAACGAGAAAACGGTCTCTGAGAAGTTAACTAACTCGCTGAAGGCTACAGAATGCCCGCCCAGGCCTATTACTACAGAGATGGCTAACGAGAATGCAGGTGGATATACTGTAGTCTGAGCAACTTGGAGGGTCTTTACTCAGCCTTCTGATCTCAGGAAGGCGAGTACCTAAATCAGATGGGAGTCTCACCTTCCCTTTAAAATTCGTGGGAGCAGTCCAGGCAGTGCGTGCCTTAGGAAAACGTACACGTGCTTTTATAGCACTGCAACAAACTACCCACATGTGATCCCTCTAATTCACGTACGTGTTGGGAGACGCATGGTCTCTGGACGACTAACTCCTTTCCGATTCAAACACCAAAGTGACATCACCGCTCAAAAGATTGTTTCTCTCTTTAATGGCAGTAAGCAATGCAATTCACCTTCCTTGATACATCTGTGGGGTTGGTACTACGGGGCTGAAGAGCACTGGGACAGAAGTGACAGGCTCTGAGCCACTGGGATACAGTGTGGGTCTCATTCTCAGGCACATGAACCACCGCCCCCCTGCCCCTCCCTGACCGCCTCGGACAAATCACTCATCCTTACTTCATGGGCAGGGAACTAAGTCTACGAATGCCCAATGCCATCCGCTTTACAGAGTTGGGGGGACGGGCGAAAACATGCAAATTCTCATGGTCACCATCACTGGTCCTCTTCTTTTCTGGGCACAGATCTGACATGGAACTGTATTGTTAGTTGACTTTTCTTTCTTTTTTTAATGTTCATTTATTGATTCAGATAGAGAGAGAGAGAGAGAGAGAGAGAGAGAGAGAGCATGAGCAGGGGAGAGGTAGAGAGAGAGGGAGAGAGAGGGTCCCAAGCAGGCACCACGCTATCAGCACAGAGACTGACACAGGGCTTGATCTCACGAACCTTGAGATCACAACCTGAGCTGAAATCAAGAGATGCTTAACAGACTGAGCCACCCATGTGCTTCCTGTTAGTTGACTGTTCATGTAACTTTGTCATATCCACCTTACTCCTCATTAGACTATGAATTCCTTGAGGGCAGGGGGTCTCATTTGCACTTGCTGTGCTCCTCAACATGTCCAGCACAGCAATTTATTGACTGGTAGCATATTTCTTTTCAAATGGACTTAGTAAGGAAGTTAGTAATTGAGCACTGCTGTATGTGAGGCACTGTGGGGAAAAGGAGACAAGTTTATAAGTGACTGAGCACAGCGGAGAAAATAAGTAGAAGATGCGGGCCCAGGCATTTACGTCCTTAAATGGAGCTTGGAACACAAACATGAGACGCACGGACTAGAAAGAAAACCGGTCAACATCACAAAGGGAAAAAGGTGTGCAGAAAACGCTATGACTCACCAGCAAGAAGGACAGACCACTTGCCCCTCGGGATCACTTCCCGGGAGAAGGACCGAGTAGAGCGGGAAGGAGAGTGAAGACTGGATTCAGTGTCACTCAAAAACACTTCAGTTTCCCTCTCTGCAACTGCGAGGTTCTGTACATTAGGGAGGTAAGGTCTGTCTGTCTCAGAGAAGACTGATGATTTGCTCTCCAGTGAAGGGGCGGACAGAATGCGGACGGGAGCCCTCCGCACACCGGACTGGCAAATATCCAGCGTTAGGGACTCCTGGGGGGCTGGCCCCTCCACTCAACATCTCCAAACACAGAGCCAACAAAAGGCCGCTACAAATGCTGCTGCCCTCCGGGGCAACCTGATTTGAGGGAGGCTGCAGGTGCCACTTCCGTGGAGACGGAGACGGGCCCCCAGACCTCCCCAAGGGGTCGGAGCCGGACCAAAGCGAGGGAAAGGAAAACATCCTGTTTCCTGATCTAAGGCTTCTGCCATAAAGTACTTCAGAGCTGCTTCCTGGTTCTCCACAGTGGGTCCTAATTAAATGGGTTTTCCTGCATGTGTCTGCCATCTCTGGGGATGTCGCTGGCTGAGGAGAGGGAATGTGACTATAAGCTGTCAAATCAAGATTGGGAACAAGGGCTTGAACTTGAATGCCCACCCTGAACTGCTCCTCTCCTAAAAAGGAGGAAGAGGGGCGCCTGGGTGGCTCAGTCGGTTAAGCGTCCGACTTCGGCTCAGGTCATGATCTCGCGGTCCATGAGTTCGAGCCCTGCGTCGGGCTCTGGGCTGACGGCTCGGAGCCTGGAGCCTGCTTCCGATTCTGTGTCTCCCTCTCTCTCTGACCCTCCCCCGTTCATGCTCTCTCTCTGTCTCAAAAATAAATAAACATTAAAAAAAAATTAAAAGGAGGAAGAAATGAGGTAAGTATATGGAGTTTTATATCCCTCCAGGGGTGGTGAGACTCCAACGCTCCAATCGCAAAAGGGAAGAAGGCTCGTACCATAAAGACCTATAGAACCCAAACTTGTATCCGATGCGCGGTGGGCTCCGAATGTTGAGTGAAATGTTTTGGGGGCAGGGTCTACAACAAAGAGACGAAAACTGCTGGTCTCTGGGAGACTCTGGGGTCTGCCTTTGGAGCGTCAGGATCTGCTGAGAGCCCCCCGGGGGGCTGAGCTTACAAGTGATAACTGGAGGTACAGAACGCTGGTCCGGGAGGCCGGCCTATCGGCCCCGCAGTGAGGGTGGGTAAACATTACCTTGGGCGTCAGATTTCTTAATTATATGTTACCCTGTGATACTTTTTTGGCCCACGGCCTTTCGATCAGTCTTATTTAAACGCTTCGGCTTGTTCTCTCCTGCACTGTTTATAATTAGAGCAGCTTTTGATGCCAGAGCGCAAATGGAGTGGGAGCATCTCTTGATGCCAGTTTGGTTTGTGGCAGGTGATTCCTGCGGGATCACTGAGGCCAAGGTGAATCTACAGCCAGCAGCGTGTGCATGACAAAGCCCAGCAGCTTTGTAACACCTGCAATGCCTTCCTCCCTCTCCCGAGCCTGGAGGAGCAGCTATGGTTTTATCAAGGGAGCTGGCAGATTTCCTTGAAATGTGGGCTCTGGTCCCACACACCCCCCTCACCTTTGAGAGATTTGATGGTGCCCGATACCTAATACAGAGGACACCCGATGGGCTAGAGTCGGGTTTACCCCAGCAGGTTTTAGGCTCTTTTACTGAAAGGAGATCCTCACCTGAAAAGCACCGCGTGAGGGCCTTCTGCCCTGAGGAAGTGAGAAATGCACCCTCTGGGCTCTGAGAAGTCTCCAGGCCCCACGGAGGAAAGGGTGAGCCTGCGGCATCTACGTGGCCCTACGCTTATGCAAGGCATTTACGGAGCCAAGCCTCCCCAACAGGATGTGAGAGGCCTGGGCGTATTCTTCAGCAACTCAGCTCCATGCCATTTGATTAAAATCAAAACAAAATATCACCTCATCATCATGCCCTCGGTTCCTGGCTCTTAAAACCAGAATCATGCTGCAACCGGCACACAGGCCGACTTAGAGAGTCCACGGAAAGTGACAGAACGAGTATTTCGTAGTGACCTGGTGGGGAATGCCTGCTCAGAAACAGAGGAGGGATTTGCTAACTATGCAGGTCTGCTGCCAGGCCATTAGGGCTTATTTAAAACAGGCTGGCGTTGACTCTGATTACACGCTGAAATTCATAAAACTTTTGAACATGTTATGTTAGTCTTATAAAATTGGAATGTATGTGTACGGTATATTTTAAAGACTTGCAAATATTAAGCGTTTCACACAAGCTGTGAAAAACGCTCGGCTCCCTTCCCCCTCCTTCCCGCCTTCCCCTATTTCGGCATCAAATGTTATTCAGGGATAATGAAAACCAGAGAAGTCTATGCCTGAATAACTAGGTTGTCTAACTGCATTACAGTAAAATGAAAGATCAGACTGTGGTCGCAAAGAGCCAACTTAGCAGCTACAGAGCCTTGGGAAGGACATACATCTTGTAACCAACGAAGTTTACTGATGTAGCCCCCTCGATACCTGATTCAGTGCCACAGCTCTGGTGAGAGAAATTTAATTTCTCTCCACCCAACCCCACAAGGATGGTATTCAACTGGAGGGGTTAAACCTGACATGGAACAGGGATCCGAGGCACTTTTTGGTGACGTCTAATCCAATCAGAGATGACAGAGAGGTAAGAACAGGAGCCGGCCAGGCCTCAGAAACTAATGCTTTTCTCCAAATATGCCTGTTTCTACTTACACTTAAAGAGCCCTAAAAACGCAGACCAGTGTGTTGAAATCTTGATTCCGGATGGCGAGAGTCCCTAATCGTCTTAAACAAAGCTCTCTGCATTGTGGTTCTCGCCTTCTCATCCCCATTTGTTAGCTGATGCAACTTTAGCGGTTGGTAATTATTTTCAAGAATGTTTTCGTACACGTGCATACAGAGAAGATGTCCACAATCGGTTACCTGTACAAACATTCTGACGCTGCACGTTCACCGTTACCAGCACCTAGGTGAGCCTCACAGCAGAAGACAGCACCTCTATAATACTGCTCTGTGTTTTGCGGTTATATAGGTACTTCCAGAAACAAAACCAAAACCAAGCCAAAGAATCACAACAAAAAACTAAAGAAGAAAAACAAAAAAACCCAAACAAACCCAACCAACTTGCTTACGGACGTATCAATTAGATATGGCTAGGCATTCTGATTTGGGGTTCTCTCCTATAGATCACAACCACGTGGCCCGTCGGTGTGCTCTGAGGAATGTGACGAGGGTGTCACGTAGCACGCTACAGAAATGCTTTGGCACAGGACTCTGGGACCATCCAAGGGCAAAGAGTGGCCCGATGACAGTTTCATTCTGTTTTCTACAGTTTCAAGTCGAATGGGAGCCATTTTGAAGGACCAACACTCAGTGGGTGTAGGAGTAAAGGGCTGATATTAAGGTTCATTGTTCTAGAACCCAGACCACTGTGTCCTGGCCCAGATGAATGAGTGAATATTCAGGAGCTTTTTTCAGGGCAATGGGAAGCAGCCTTAGCTGAGGCGAGAACCCCTGCCCTCACCCCCCATTGCAACCCCACTGGCCTGCTGCCTATTCCTCAACCACACTACGTGTGCTCCTACCTCAGGGCCTCGCATGTCCTGTGCAGTCTGTCTGGAAGAGTGCCCCCTCACCCCCACCGAACGTAAGTCCTTGTCCCATTTCCTTCAGATCCTTGCTGAAACGTCACCTCGGCGAGGCTTTCCTTGACCATATCTAACATCGCATCTCTTCTTACTCTGCTTCCCTCCCTGCTAGTTTTTCTCTATTTAGCACATCATGGTAGAATTAGTCCACGTATTTAAATGTTTTTGTCTGTCTCCACTATGAGCTCTATGAAGGCATGGGAGAAATACTCCCATCTCTAGTGCTTATGATAGTGCCTGGCATAGGGTGGGCGTGCAAAAAATGCTTGTTCCAAAAAAAAATAACGGACTGGGGTTAAGGAGGCTAATACAGCAATTGTGCAGTATTTGTATACAAAACTGACAACTTTCCGACATATCTCAGTCTCAGGGAACGAAGGAATAACACACCTGCTCCTTTCACGTTTGTGAGATCCTCTGAGAAGGAAACCAAAGTCCTTCATTTGATTCCAGCCACATCTCTCCCTCCCTTTCTCCCCATCGGACCCACGGCCAATTCTGGATGCCTTTTTTTTTTTTTTCTTTTTCTTTTAAAAGAACGGGACTAGGAAAGTCGTAAGAAAAACCGGCACGAAAGAATGGCCATGTTTTGTTGATTATAGCCATAAACTCTAGAAACAGTATATCCAACAAGGGACTTACTCAAATACCATTTGAATTGGAACCTCTTTCTTCAAGAATCCTTCTTTCAACAGCCTTTGTGCAGTGAAATAGACACATCCAGGGGGCTGCTGGGTTAATTACAGCTCTGCATAACTCTAACTGTCCCGTGGGGGAAGAGCCCGCCTCGCTTCGCCTGTTTAAAGGTGTCACTTGCTTGACTTCCTTCTTGATCTCCTTATATTATTTCCAGCCTGCCCTTCCCCAAGAATGATCCCCTGTAAAGATAGCCAGGAAATTCACAGGCTGAAAACACACTGCTGGGGGTCAGATCCCCATGGTTTTTATTTCTGACACAGACTACTATACAATGCTGTTTGTTGCTGGTTTGGCTGGAGGGCAAGAGAAATGGGGAACGGGGACCCCAACCCAACGTGGCTGTTCCCTTTGGGATTAGAGGTAAACACCATATTCATAACCTGCAGGCTTCTCTTTCTTTGCCCTTTCTATCCTCATGATTCTCTTCACTCCTACCCTCTTTCCTATTTTCAGATGCTGCATTGTGTCTGCTTAACGACTTAAGTCTCTACATAATTATATTTAAAGCTTGTCCAGTCTGTTTACCCACCTCCAGTCGTGCGTTGCACAACCTGTGTTTAGACAGTGTCGACTGTAAGAAGTATTTCATACACGGAATAGAAATCTATGGCAGCACTAACCACTATGGCCCAAATTAACCTCCTCCATCAGAGCAGACCTTCAACGAGACTCTTCACGTTTAATGTTCCTACTTTGTTCTGCTATGTCTCCTGGGTTTTGAGTTTTAACAGCGGAGTCTGGATGGTCCAGTGTTGCAGTTGGTTCTCTGCTGTTCCTCGTTCTTTGCTGGATGGTTTACAGTCTAGAGACTGCTAGGTGGGGCTGGTAATGGCCAGATGAGCAAGAGATAGGGGTCTTAGGGGAAGTTCTCTGCTGACCATTAGGTCCTTACCCAAAGAGATTTCAGAGATCGAGGCAGGGTTGGGGGTGGGGGGACATGGCGATAAAAAAATTCCCTATTGGTCATTTTAAATACAATACAACATTTAATATTGTTAGCTTTCCCCCCAAGCAAGTGCATGATTATGGCAAGTCTTCACGAAAATTTCTAGGTCATTTCTGCATCTGCTATTGCTAAGCCATATACATGGGTCTCAAGCCAGCCCGTTACACTACCCTATGGTGTTCTCCAGAATGATTCTTTAAAAACACGAATCAGATCATATCACTCGCATGGTGAGCACCTTCCAGTGGCTACTCCTCTCCCTCAGAGAACATCTGACACCCCTCAAGTCTCTGAATCTTGCTGTCATCTCTGGCATATGTCAGATGTGGTTTCAGTCTTTTTATCTGAAGATAGAAAGATTACTTTCTTCTGGCAATAATTCACCAAGAAATTCTTTTTTGGAAGAGTAGGGTAGAATTAAGACCTTGCATCCTCTACGTTCTGGGAGATGAAGTTCTGATGATGTAAGTCAAGAACGCATCAGAGGATTAGGCTTTGGACAACAGTCCCTCGAGCTGTGGGGTTCGAGACAGCCTCAACTTCAGAGTCAGGCCTGTTAGATGCCAGTCCAGCTCACCTACGTAGAATGATAATTTCGTCATCTACTTATTCTCACTAGGGCCCAGTTTCCTCACATACAAAATGGAGATGATGAAAGCACACACCTCACAAAGTTGAGTAAAGATTAAGTCAGATGACAGCAAAAAATAAAACAAAACATAGTGCCTGACACAAAGGAAGTATTCAAGAAATAAAGTATGACATACATGCTAAATGTATGCCTCCAACAGGGCATCTGTTTCTCTCCCAAATGATCCCCACCTAAATTCAGCACGCTCTCCCAAAAGGCCTGATTTCCATCCTGGGTTTCATCGCGCCAAGTCTCAGTGCTATCCAACGAAGTCGTGCTCACTCAGCTGGAGGAAAATAAGGTTGTTGTGCCTTCTGAGGCTTAAATGCTTATGGAGGGGGGGATGCTTTTTAAGAAAAGAACACACAGTTTGGAGCATAAGACTGTGTGTATGGCTTTAGAAGAGGTCCTGGCAAGTGGAAGACCTTGACGTTTCAAGTGCACAGCTTCCCGGTGAGCACCCTCTGCACACCCCACTTTCCTGCACAGCACAGCAGAGACGTCAGAGGCTGTGGGACCATGAGACTTTCCTCCCAGTCACGTACTGTCTCCATCCCCTTGTCTGTACAGTGAAGCTAACAGTATCTTCTTTAGTTCCACGACCAACCGAGGAAGGGGATAATGGCTCCACATTCTCCCCCATCAGTTGCCAAATCTTGCTTATTTGGTCTCAAAGTGAACTCAACCCCCACAGCGGCTTATCCTGAGCCACCGTCTCTCACCCGGACATACTAAGTCTCCTGACTGCTGGCATCGGCTCTGGCTTCTCGCGGTCCATCCTCGACCCAGCAGCTAGGGTCAGCTCTCTAAAGGATACATCGGACCATGTCTGTCCCTGCTTTAAGCGCTACAGTGACTTCCAATTGGTCTCTTCAAGATCATAACTGTACACACACACACACACACACACACACCACCCTCATCATAGGTGCGTGGCATAGCCATAACATTAATCATGTGTTTGTCCACAGAGAAAATCTTAACGCAAAAAACTTGAGATTTTAAAGGCTGTATTTCACACTAAATTTTCAGGACAGGGAACACGTCCATTTTGTTTGTTGCTGTGTCTGCAGAGGCTACTTTATGACCTAGCACACAGTAGGGTTTGATCAATATATGTCAGAGGAGAGAACAAATGAATGCACGCATGGCAGACGTGACTGGCTAAGCTACTTTTCACGTGGAAGATGCTGAATTTCACTATGACAACGTTCTGAGCATTTATGGGTTGATAAGGAAGGTTATAATCACTACATAATTAACATCATTGTCTTATAATAATCACTAGGCCCCCAAAACACCCTCCTTCCCCCTGATACAACAATTTCTTCCATAGTAGCTTGGTCTGTGGTTCCTCAAGGAGTGACTCTTCCCCCTCAATATGAGGGGCCTCTTGTCCAGGTGACTATCCCTCTGAGCAGCCCCACTTTCCTACACCTACCAGAGGTGCTTCATTGCTGTTGCGAGTCTAACACCAGTGCCAGTAAAGAAAAGTTCTGTTTTTTATCACCAACCACAGAGTTAGCTACCTCTGTTCTCTCCATCCTTCTAGGTCCAGCAGACGTGAGAAGAATACCACCGGTCCCATCTACCTCTTTCTTTCTACCTCCTGAGACTTTAGGTCTTGACTGTGCTTCCCTGGTTTCTGCTCCCTGCTTCAGTCTGTCCCTCCCGCCAGCTGATCTCTTGCAGCAAGCAGCCTTCCTCAGCTTCCTTCTCTCGCCCGCCTGCACCGGGCTATGCGGAAGGCTGTGGCTGGCCTCCCAGAGGAAGAATGGTGCACTTGCTCGGGCCCCCTCTCAGCTTTGTATTTCTGGGCACGGCCTTCGAGGTGTTTCTGGTCACTTCCTTGGTCAGTGCGGCACCTTCTAGACTTGCTGCAGAATATGGGGGCTGAATATTCCTTTCACGTAAGTCTTCTCTTTGATATCTCTTCTTCTTCTCTTCCCGTTATCTCCTTTGTTGTCGGGGCACAATCCACTGGCATTTCCCAGCAGATGGCCACCAACTGTCATCAGCCCAGTGACTCAAAGAGGCCAGGCTGTAAGGCACCTACCTAGGGAGCAAAGAAGAAAATATCCAGGGGCTGCACCTCTCGCAACGGGTCTCTGACTTCCTCCCGTCAATGTAAAGGAATTTCGTGCACCGCTACCTGTCCCAGGTTCTCTGCACTTGCAGCCTGAGGGCTCACTGGGAAGTGAGAGGTTTTGTGCCCCACTGACAAGATTCAGGCAGTTGTCAGCAGCCTGAGGAGGTGGCCTTGGGACACAGTCCTTCCTGATCCCTCAAATCATGTCACTACAAGTGTCAAGGAATAGAACTGTCCCACAGTCTGCTTTCTCCTCAGCAGGCAGGGACGAAGAACATTCCCTGAAGGGGAATCTGCCTGTAGTTTCTTCCTCTTAGAGTCCAAGGACCTAACGAGGGCTGAGGACAAGGAAGTGGTTGAAGGAAGCTTCATTCAATCTCTCAAAATTGGTAGAAGTAAGGTGGGGGGGGGGGTTCACCTTCTTAATTTTTGTTCTTTTCTTTCTCTTTTTTAAAATGGGAAGCAGAAGGAGCTAAGAATGTCATAAATGAGAAGAAATGCTAGATCTGGATGGAAGGGGGCAGAGGAGATAAGAGGGACAATGAAAAGGGCACACTCGCTGCCCTAGCATGGAAATGGGGAATGGGACCTCCTACCCTGGGAAACAATCTATAGACAATAAAGAAATTCCAGAATGATCTAAATAAAAATTCCTCATCTTGGCATTCAAGATCCTAAAAGGGCATTCATCTAGCCCCACCTAACCTGGCCAATCCCAGTCACTGGAAGCTCACTCCTTTTCCCCAAAACTGTGCCAATCACCATTCCTCCTGCCTGGAATATTTTCCCCCGGCACCTTTTCAAAACCAACCCACCCTTTAAACCTCACCTGGGAGCCTTCACCACTGCTGCCTCTGACGATATTGGGTAACGCAAGCCCCTAGCCGGCTAGCTGTACTAGCTGTGAGACGCTGGGCCAGCTCCCTAAATGTTCTGTGCCTCAGTGACCACCTTTCAAATGGGGACAATAAAAATGAGGCCCACTTCGCCATGTCGTTGTCAAGATGAATGTCAGTGATCTACGCGAATCGCTTATAAGTGTTGGACACATAGTGGCAAATGCTGTTTCATAGCGTATCACACACTGTAGCACTCGATCATGCGTTGTTCTGAACGACTCAGAAATGGATTCACAAATACCTCCTCTGTTTCCTCCATCAGACTGGAAGCTGCTGGAGAACAGACATCATGCCCAAAACCTATCTGAATCACCCCAAAGCAATATACATAATAGGGATTCGAAGAGTTTCAGGAGAGCAACGTCCTTGCGGTATCTGCTCTGTGTCAGGAAATGCAATAGATGCCGAGTTAACAAGACGGAGGCGCCTACTTAGGGGAGGCAGGGGGGAGGAGGAGCAGGCTCATCTTTTCTAAATTAAAAGGCCCCCTCTTCCTGAGGCCTGCTCCCAAATCCTTCAGGAAGAGGCTGGTGGCATGCTTGCATTTATACTGAACAGAGCTACAAAGTTGTTGAACATTTTGTTTTGATTAAAAATTAATAGCCGCTTTTGACCCATATGGATTAATTTCACTTTCTCTAAGTATCTCCTTAATTGACAAACTACCATGAGGTGAAAGAACCAATTAAACGCAGCAAACCACTGCCTCCCTCCCTCTGCCAGTCTTCATCCCCCTTCCTCCCTCTCCATGGTGTCTTGCCGGAGTGTTTTAATAGACTACCTCCATAGTAGCACGAGATTAATTACTCAGTAAACACACAAGAACAAAGGTGGGAGCTATGCCTGATGTGGATGCAAGGCCGTAAGGAATCTACCAAAGGGCAGTGGACAAAGGCTTGGGGAAGGACCGAAAAGACAAGAGGTCCACTTCCATGGCCTCCGAAGATTGACAAGTGCAGTTCTTGTCAATTAACTGGCACTCCCAGGCTTATCAGCCATCAGAGGCTGCTCAATGTGCTGCTTTATCATAGTCTGGCAAAACTCCTGGATAAACTCCCTGGAAAGTGCTGACAAGGTTATTCTAACAACAGGCTGGACAAAGGCCACTCATTGTGCATTACAACACGTGCTCTAATGCCCTAGCAAGGGGGCACGAGACTCCTTGTGTAAAGGAAGGGCTTTCCATGGGAAGACTGCAGGTAACCCAGGGCTACGACCCGGGCAATACCCCAGGCCGCCAAGGACTAAAGACTTTGCCCTCTGCTGGAGTTTTCTACGGACTTCTAGATCTTCCTGGTTGAGTGTCTCTCTGTCTCTCCCTTCCCCTCAAGCCTCCGCCAAAGTGAGTGAATAGGAACACTGTGCCTTTATTGGGGCTGGAGAGCTCCACGAAACCTCCGCCAGAGACAGATCCAAAACAACTCACTGCCCTGAAACGGGAGACGTTTGCCTCTAAACCCATCTTTCATTTGGAGGACTACAGGCCTACAGCTCTCCAGTGGGGTGCCTGACACCAACCCAACTTGTGAATTCCAGATTTGGGAGTGGGTAGCCTGAGAAGAAAGTGACTGATGACCGATTTTGCTTTCCTCGGCAGATTTTTTTTTTTTTTTTTTTTTAATGGCACGGCATAATCCACCAATGACTAGAAGGTCTGTACCCGTGGTTGTACACCGACACATTACACAGAGTGGAGCATAAGAAATTGCATTTTTAAATTTATTTTATTTTTTGTTTTTTAATGTGTTTATTTTTGAGAGAGAGAGAGAGAGAGAGAGAGAGAGAGAGAGCACATGGGGGAGGGGCAAAGAGAGAGGGAGACACAGAATCTGAAGCAGGCTCCAGGTTCCGAGCTGTTCCCACGCGGGGCTCGCACTCACGAACCATGAGATCATGACCTGAGCCGGAATCGGATGCTCAACTGACTGAGCCACCCAGATGCCCCTCATTTTTTAAAAATCTAGAAGAACCTTTATAAATTTTCTACTCAGTTCCTCTCCCAGTATTTTATTACGAAAATTTTCAAAAGCAGAAGAGTGGAAGGGATTTTACATCGAACACACAAATACCCAACACCAATATCCCATCATTACATCACGTTACTTGCTTTCTTACGTATTTATCCCATCTAGCCAGCCTGCTATTTATCTACCAATCTATCTTCTTTTTAACTGCTCTAAAAAAATACCTAGTTTTTAAGTCTATTTGTAGAATACTTTCTCTAAATAAATTCTTTTGAGTAAGGCCTATCTGAAATAAATACAAATCAAAGTACTCGATTGAAGCAAGGTCAGGCCCCTGAGGTCCTGACACCCACACCCCCCTCCACCTGTCCCCAGGGCTCCAGAGAGGACCACGTGAAATTACAGACAATACCTCACCGGGAAGTGCCTCACCTGAGACCCAGGAAGGGTGTGATCCCATCTGACTACATCGTTATGCGTCCTTGGGAAAGTTATCACATTACATTTTGATTTTCTTAGTTGTAAAGAAGAGATAATAATTACACAAAATAATGCAAAACCAGCAGCAAGTTCCTGGCACATAGTAAGGAAATGCTCTGTAAGTGTTAGGTGTTACCATGATCGTTATCATCAACATTATCATCACCACCACAGTGCCCTGGAGAGCAGGAAGGCCAGCCTCAGACAGAATGTGCTGGTGAGGGGAAGTGGTGGGAAGCCTGGGGTGAGGAGGCAGAGCTGAGGACTGGATTCCACTGCCGAGCCCGTAATCAACCTTGGATAACTTAGCCAAGCTCACAGTGGTGCGTAATTGAGAAAAATCCCTGTGTCCTCCTGACCTCAAAGGGACGGTTTAAAGATTAAAAGGGAGGGTAAGTACAATCATATTCTGGAAGCCAGATGTCTACAGTAACTCCAGGTGTTCTTGTCGTTATTGCAGGTGTCGTTCTGGGGACTGAGGAGTTGTGACAACCACCTTGCCTCTTTATGTCTTTAAGCAACACGAATTGTTTAGGGTGACTCTTCCAACGCTCCTTATTGCTACCATCATCCTCCAAAGCAAATCTCATCGTGTTTCTCCATAAGAACAAATCAAACCAAAACTCTGCGTGAATCCAGTGGGTTTTCATGGTCTGTTATGACCGGACACCGACACTGCCTTCCTAGGCTTAATATGCCACCACTCCTGTACTTCCCTTCCCGAACGCAGGGCTCACCGCCCGCCTGCTGTACCAACCTCCCAGTTTTTCCTGGGCATACTGGATCATTCTATGAGACTGCACCCTTGCAGGGCTGACCAGGGACCAACGAGGCACCGTGCTGGCATTTTCACAAGCTTGCTTTCACTGAAGCACCGTGGCATGGACGCTTTGAGACATGAACTATGTTAAACCCGGGCTCACAGTGCGTAAGGGATGTTGACCGTCCTCCTTCTGGGCGTCTCTCCGGAGAGAGCTCTGCTGCTATCCCTTCTGGAGGCCCCCGTTGCATCTCCCGCGGCATTGCGCACAGACCTCCGGGGAATTTCAGAGACCCTCTGGCAACACAGGAAAGCGGGCAGCTTTCGGAGCCGGGCAGCCCTGCTGCTCATCCTGGGTCTGAACCTCCCCAGCCAGGGGGCAACTCCCTCACGTGCGCCTCCTAGGACGGTGGGAAGGATTTAACAAACTAACGCTTGCAGAGGGCCGGTCCACGAGGGGTGTTTGCTACGGGTCAGGTTTCCTTCCTGCAGCACGTTTTTTTCCCTGTCGTGCAGACTGGACTCCTGGTCACGGTGCTGTGAGGACCAGGAGACCTCCCGCCACTCAGCGCGGCCCTGTTTGCCTCGGCTTGCGCAGGAGTCTCGCCGAACCCACGGCGTGGCCCATCTGCCATGGACCCAGCAGAGGCGCCCGGGCCCATTGCCTCTGAGCTGCAAAGGTACCGCTGCGTTCATCACCTCCGTTTTGCAGGAAATGAAGCCCAGGCGACTGGGCTCTGGACCGTGCAATGCAAACAGCGCCCTTTCAGCTTAGATTCCGGTTACGCCGTGGGGCGGTGCCCAAGAGGAACTGAGGACACTGGGAAGACCACCTTTTCTGGACACCGCCTACCTGGACTTTTGAAAGAGCCAGAGCTTGGTTTCAACCTGGACTCCTGCAAGCTTAGCCGCTGTTCTGAGGACTTGGGACTCGAAGTACACGCAAGTCCGCGAATCAGCGGGGCACTTCGCAGAGAAAGCACTCGGTTCACACGCAGCTGAAGCTGCCCTCCCTTTCTCCTGGATGCTAGAGACTTCCTAACCGAGAGCCACACATCGTGCGTGCCTCCATCTCGCGAATGGTCAGCAGACAACATCCTCCCACCACTAATGCCCATGAAAAGGCTAAACATTTCTTAGAAGCTAGTGAGGAAAAGGTGGGGGAGGGGGAGGGAAGCCACACGACTGACGCCTTGCCACAAAGCAAAAGGTGGGATTTTGTAATACAAGTTTACAGACAAGGGAAGGGCTAGGATATTTGTCCTTCCTCACATTTAGGTTTCGGTGGAAGCCAATCTTGGGTCCCCCTCCTCAGGAAAGACCACGCATCCCAGCTAGTGAAGAGGGCCCTGAGCTGTCATATGTGTGCCCACACTTTGGCTGTTTCTTTTCTTTTCTCTTCTTTTCTCCATTCTTTTCTTTCAGTTTATTGATTCTGAGCGAGACAGACAGCAAGAGAGAGCAGGGGAGGGGCAGCAGGGGAGGGGCAGAGAGAGAGAGAGAGGGAGAGAGAATCCCAAGCAGGTTCTGCTCAGCACAGAGTCCGACGCGGGGCTCGATCTCACAATCGCGAGATCACGACCTGAGCTGATCATCAGGAGTCAGACGCTTAACGGACTGAGCCTTAACTGACTGAAACACGCAGCCACTCCTTAGCTGTTTCTCACGAGCCCATGTTGGCAGGAGCCGTAGAGAGGGACAGGCGGCCACATCTTCCCGGGCTGCTTCTTGTGTGATCTTTACAAGATCTCTAAAGGCTCTCCTCTGCAGAGATGTGTATCTCTGAGCTATTTCCCCTCGGCAGGCCGCTCTGGAGGCAGATACGGAAGCACAAGACACGAGAAGCTGCACAATCAATTCCGGGGACACAGTATGGAGGGAAAACCCGGCACCCACAAAGCAAGGCAATGGCTTGCTCGTGACAGGGTTTATTCCTAAGGTACAGTCCCTGAGGAGAAATTTCCAAAAGGGGCAGAGGAATAAATTGCCACCAGCTGCCTGGAAACATCAACAAAGTCTCACCCTAAAAAACAATGACTTCCTGTTTAAGGAGCACAAGAGAGGACCAATTCACCTACTCACAAAGCCGGGCCACTTGGCAGCCGTCCAGGAATGTGAAGAGAAACCTTGAATTTTGAAAACATAATAGACAAGGGAGTCAGCTTAAGAAAAGATTTCATCTATCAGCTAACAGGAGGCCGGGGTCAAGAAGTAGGGTATTTCTTTATACTTGAGAGACCATGCTAAAAATCACAAAAATGCGGCAGCAGGAGTGGGGGCTGGGGAGGCCCGGCACAGCGTTCTTAGCATGTAACAGAGGCTGCTGCTTCAAGGAGGCTTATCGTTTCTTCTGACATCCTGACAGCAACGTGTAATAGAGAAGTTTAGCAGCGTGGGCAGGTTAAATTATACGAGGCAGCAGAAATCATCTCACTGCGACCTGGAGCGATGCTGTGGGCCACACCGGGCGGTGCCGCGGCCCCTGTGCCCCCCGGCCCTGGTTCCGAAAGGAGGGCGGCCTTGGGAGGGGCCGAGCCCGGGGTGAGCAGCGGGCTCGAGGGCTCGTGTTGGCAAAGCAGAAGCCCTGCAAGGGGGCAAGGGGGCATCTGGACATGGGCAAGCTTGGCACTCGGCCTTTTGTAGGCCCCTCGAACCCTCTCGGGGACGTGAGGAGCGTGGTCTGAGGGACCTTGGAAACCAAGAGGCGGACACGGCACGTCCGGAGGGCGTTCTAGCAACGCTCTCTGCTCACCACCGCTCCTCCGCCCCTAGGATGTAAGTGACAAAACCACTGTTCAACGGAACGGCCGCGAAGATTCTGAAGGGCCTTTTAATCAGCAGAGAAAGATTAAACTGCATTCAGGAAAATCTGAGTTCAGCATATTTATGCTGAGTTCAGCATAATCTGAGTCTTTTAAAATTACGTCTCTGCCTCTTCTGTGACTTGTCCCTATCACACAGTCCGCGTGTCACCCTACCGCCATGGCGGGTCCCTCCACACAGCAGAAAAATCTAGATGCCCAATGCCTTTTCCTCCCCAGGAGGAAGGAAATGTAGGTGTGCTGCGTTTCACTTGTACTAGGATGCGGACAGAAGACGTCAAACCTGCGTCTGCGTGGTTTTGTGCCTGGGCTCCCTGGTGTGCTCGGGGCGGCCCCTCCCCTGGCCTGAAAGGCTGCTCCTGCCTCCCCGCCGGGGGACAGCACATGGCTGAGGTGTGAACACAGAGAGGTGAGAGACACGAGAGTCATCGGTGATTTTCTGACACTCTCACGAAGATGCTAAGCTACTCAGCACCACACGCGGCACCCAGCACTTCCCGGCACTTAATAAAAGGATGCCATTAGGTGGGTCAAATGACCCCCTTTTCTAGATGAGAACACCGAGGCCCAGGTCACACAGCTGGTGGGCTGAGATGCGGCCCCCAGCTGTGCTGCCTGGAACAGAGGGAGACTGTGGCGGTCGCCTCGTCCCCCGAAGCTGCACCGCTCACCCCTCACCCCTGCTGTCAGTGCACAGGTACAGTCCTTTCTGGAAGAGGCATTTAACAGAACAGGGGACGTTAATAAACAGACCTGACTTACCACCTGCCGGGGGTGGGGTGGGGTCGGATGGGGTGCACAGAGGACTTCTTGGACTCTACCTTCAGGGCCCCTCTGGCAGCCCGTGTCCCAAAGGCAGGCCGCAGGGAGACACCACAGGGGGAGCCCGGCTGCAGGGGCCTAAGCAAATCCCACTTCACGCTCCAGGGCCCACCAGCTGCCCCGTGCAGCCAGGTGAAACCAGGTTAAAAATCGACATCCAGGGCAGCTGAGGCTGCAGAGAGAGGTTACCGAGGGGGCAGGAGAGCCTGGGAAAGGGGCGCTGGGAGCCCGGCGGGGCAGGCTGCTCAGCGCGAGTGTCAGGCTGTGTGTTCTGAGCACCTGTGGGCGGAGACACAGGGGTTGTCCGGCCATCACCTCCGGTCACAATTCAGCCCTGCCTGCTGTCCCTGTCCTTCTCACTTCTTCTCTCTGCTTTGCAAATGTGGCTGATGCTGCTATCTCTGAACACTTTACAGTCGGTGGGCATTAATTAATGCTAAACGACAATAGAATTTCTCCCAAATCGCACGGGACACTCACGCTAACATCCAACATGTTCATTTGGATAGATGTTAATCGCAGTGAGCACCAAAAGAATTTCCAATGATTTGTCAAGGACGAGAGGGAAACTCTCTTCAACGAAGAGTTCTCTTTAACCAGAATAAGAGTAAAAGCTTTTGGGAATGACTGTTAGTTAAAACAATAATTTGGCCGGGGGCTCTGGGGATGGACTTGGTGGTGGGTGGCCGGGGGCCCTGGAGCTGAAGCACATGAGCCCGTCTGACCGCTGGCTTTCTATGCCGAGAGGGGAAGGAAACTCACTTTTGGTTACGGCACCGGTGGTGTGCGTGCGTGCAAACACTTGTGTGCGTGTCTCACTCCATCCTCAACACCCTCAGCAACCCTGCGAGGCAGGGGTTAGTACTGCGCCAGCTTTCAGTTGAAGGGCTGAAGTTAAGAGGGGATAAGGTGACTGACAAAGCTCACACAGCTAGAAGGTGGTTAAGGTGTCACCCGAACTAGGTTTTCCTGACCCTGAGCTCACGGTGCTTTCTTATAAACTGTGTCTCTGCTACGCGGACTGCGCATCAGAAGCTTTAGGGGCGCTTCTGGAAATACAGATTCCTGCACTTCACCTGGAGACTTCTCACTTGGAAACTTCTCCACCGGAGTCGCCAGGCTTGCGCCAAGTGTCTCTACGCACAGCACCGTGGGTGGCCGTGGGGTGCAGTCAGGTGGGGATCCTCCCTCCACACTCGGCTGCTGGGAAGTCCCACGCTCCTATCTAGACACCTGACCGGGTGTTACGTCTCTCCCTCCGCTCTGCAGGTGGCCGTCCGCGGCTTGCCAGCAATCTCATCAGATGAATGAGCCAGGCCCAGGCACAGCTGCTGTGAGCATCTCCTCGCTCCCTGCTTCAGTCCTTACCATCACCACCTGCCACGACCCAGATCAAGGCCACCAGGGATGGGGTGGCTCCGGCCTAACCACAGGCATGAGTGGAAATAAAGCTGCCAGTTTAGGAGCTTCCCCACCACTCCCTAGAGTTCAGAATATGACAGGACTCTTACTATCGCCCAGGACTCACCCAGTTCTCTCCAGTCACTACTGAAATGAGCCCCGGGGATGTAACGAGAGCAGTCGCAACATCAGCACCGAAGGTGCCTCGCTAGTCAGAAGTCACAAACAAAGGTAAACAAACGACAACCACAGAGGAGTAGAAAGTGCATGAGAGTCTGTGTGGTGGGTATGGCGGGTGGAGGAGGGAGGGACCAGCAAGAGGACAAAACTCCCAAAAAGCTGGTCTAAGTTGTGAGGCAGTGGGGGGCTCCACTTACAGTAATAACCACCATCTCAGTAGCTCTGATGGACTGCATCTCGTCCCCAGGGCCCTGAGCGGTAAGAATTCTTACTGAGATTCTGGAAGGTTCCGTGGTGAGTTAAGTCACATCAGCAGTTGGTTCTGGATTCCAGGCCTTTGGAGTCCAAGACCAAGCCTTAAGCCTACGTTCCTCATCACTGGATCCCAGAGATGGGCTGAGTGTCTGAAAACAGTGTCACCTTCACAAAGCAAGAGAGGACATCCATCCAGACATTGGTACAATCTGTCCACATCAGAAGGTCTGGAGACCCACATCCCTTGTGGCGGTCACTGTTCTTTGTCTCCCCAGAAGCCACTCCTGCCATGTCTTTACTGCTAACAGAACTCTATGATGGCACAAAGCCAGATCCCGGGGACAATCACGACTGATCACGGAAATCTAGGCCTTCTTTGCTTTATCATGCACCTAGGGATGGACTTGACCATCTACCTCCTTCTTGTCTGCCTTCTATGTGTTTTGCAAGGACCTTGAGTATTACCTTGTAAGGAACAAGGGTCTTTGCTGAGGTCACCCTGCAATTAAAGATCCTGCAATGAAGAGAGTATCTGGGTGGGCTCTAGATGCTATCACAACTATCCTCGCAAGAGAGAGGCAGAGGGAGATCAGAACACATAAAAGGAGAAAGCTATGTGAAGACAGAGGCAGAGTCTAGAGTGATGTGGCCACCAGCAGAGAAATGCCAGCAGCCACGAGAAGCTGGAAGAGGCAAGGAATGGATTGGAGGGAGTTAAGTATGGCCCAGGGCAAATGATGCTGAACTTCTAGCCACCGGAGCCATGAGAGAATAAATTTCTGTTGTCTTAAAGCTACAGCAGCCACAGGGAAGTAACACAGTGCCCAAGCCACCGTCGGGCATTCTGTTACTGCAGCCGACCACCTCCTAAGTTCTGGGTGTCTGTCATACTCAGAAAATAAAACTTAAAATAAGACCAATAGAGGTACTGTTCCATTTCTGACCATTACAGATATTTCCTAGAAAATATGTTTTCTGGGGATCCCCACGAGTGCTGGGAAGTCTCTCCGACACCAGTCTCCCCCACCTTGTTGCTGCCATCTTTAGAGAGCACCCCTATCGTTAAAATCCCCATCCTCGCTCCATGCAGTGAATAGATGCAGCATTCACTGACGGCGGCCACCCCGCCAGGCAGGGTCCTCAGTGCCCTTCCATCTTGAAGCACCCAGGACACTCTGCGAACACTTGGTGGGACCCGTGGAAGCCGCACCTCTTTGGTACGTATCGCACACGGAGCTCTGCCTTAGCAACAGTGTAAACAACATCTTCCAGGGTTGGGAGTTCCAGACAGAGAGCTGGGGATGGGGGTTGGGGGTGGGGAGAGAAGGGCCCAGGAGGTTGGGAAAAGGATTTTTAAAAAATCTCACACCACACAATGGGAGTAAATTCAACAGAAATTAATGGAAAAGCCTCCTCAGAAGGAAAACCAGAGCTTAGGTGGAGAGGGAACTTGGGTGAAACCTACTTAGAGATGATAAAGCTCGTCTTTGCTCTTCTGGGTGTCGCCGTTCCTCCAAAGCTTAGTGATTTCCTGCCACTCTCTCTCCACAGGGCCCTCCTGCCCAGATTTCACTGCCCGATGACATGGCCATGACTTCCTTTCTCTCCGATTCTCTTCTACCTCTTCAAGACATATCTATGTTGGGTCCTATTTCCCAAGCAGTCTGCTCCTAGAAAGCTGACTTGGTTGTAGTGGATTAATCAGCTCATGTGTGTTAGGATTTTTTGGGGGGTGGGGGTGAAGGTTGGGAAGCAGGGGTAGGGGACCAGGAGGGGTAACAATGTGGAGGGGACTAAAATCTAAAATTTACTGAGTATTTATTATGGGTCCTATTGTGCTAGATGTTCTGTACCCAGATTAAAAAACAAACAAACAAAAAACCCAGCAGCAGCTCAGAAGCATTAGGTAAACTGCCCAAGGTCATTGTCACAATCACACAACACTATCTGGATACAGCTGGAATGTGGTCGCACACCTTACCTTTCTAGCCATCTCATACCCCAAGCTTAGTGACCTCCTGTGTCTGACATCCACAGGACACCTTATGACCCAACCCCGTGGAGCTGTGGCTTGGCCTGTCAGACTGCACAGTTCTCGCGCTTTCTACAAGTGGCTAGCTACCGTGAATAGCTCAGCCAGATACAGAATGCCTTGGCCAGGTTAACAGCACATGTCTTACCATTAGGCAAAGACCAGAATATATCTACTGAGACCAAAAACCATCGGTGAACACTACAATTAGTGGGTAAAAATATGATGTGAAACATATTTTGTGTAGTCTCAAAGTATCTCTGGAGATCCTTATTATTTTGAAAGGGAAAAACCAGTACTTTTTAAGCGTGAAGGCTGGCGATGTCTATCACCTTAACTGAGTGACCCAAGTTGCCATCACCAGCAGGGAGACCTCACATGCCCCTTGACGGGATGCCCTGAGAAGGGTCCACCACTTCTGTGGTCTTCCTGCCAAAACTGTATAACCTCAATCTAACCAAGAGAGAACATGAGACAAACTCAAACTGAAGGATGGACAATCCACAAAATAACCTCCTTGGATTCTGGAATAAAGGACATAACTGGGGAAATGGGTAAAATTTGAATAAGGTCTGTAGGTGTAGCTAACAGTAGAATATGAAGGTTAATTTCCTGGTTTAGATACTTGTAGTATGGCTTTACCAGATGTAACATCAAGGAAAGCTGAGTGACAGATATATGGGAGCCTCCTGGGCTGTTTTCTGTAAGTCTAAAATTATTTACAAAGGAAAAAAAAAGCAACAACAAAAAAAACCCCTCCAAACACCACATGCTTTCTTAAAGGATTACGTTAACGTTGGATTAACGTAGGTGTGGGCAACTGCTACCTCAGGTGGGTGCCCGGGAGTCTGAGTTCCTGCCAGATAAGCTGTGACCAGCCTGTTTGAAACAGACTTTCCTGGTCTGGAAAGTCAAGGTGGCTCAGTGTGTTAGTGCCCGGAGTCCTGAACTCGGGAGCCCTCCCCCTACTCAGCTCCCCAGGGGACAGCTTCGCCTTTGCAGGGCAACTCTGAGCGCACTTACAGGAGACATCGGGAGAGAAGGTTCCCAGCAGGTCTGGTCTGGGGTCTGGCTGGGCTTGTGGAGGCCGACCATTTGACTTTCAAGGACGGGAACGAGGAGAAGAATGGGAAATGCAGCTCTCCTCTCTCTATGCCATGCCCTCTCTGGTTTCTGAGGGAGCTGAATGTGGCGGACACAGTTCTGCTTGTATCCCTCTTCCCTTCCTTACTTTCGAGCCAATGGAAGCAGCCCCCGACCTCACTTCTTGCTCGTAGACCGAACCCGTAAACCCTCCCGAAGCAGATGGCTGCCTGTTCCACCAGCGGCCCTGCTTTGTTCCTCTGTCCTTGTCCACAGCAAGCGGGGGGCTGGACCTCTAGTCTCCGAGGGCCCTTCCAGTTATGACAGGCCCCGGCCGGCCGGGCCCTGGGGAGCTGCCCAGTGGAGACAGCTGTGAACCCCACTGGTGCTTAGGGCTGCTGAATCTTCCTGTTCAGGGAAGGTGAATCAGCTCCCTCTCGGCCACAGACCAGCGGCGTGGAAGCTGAGCCCCCTGGGCTGATTCTGCTCTGGTTTTCTTAAAGAAAGCTCTGAAATCTTAGGATATAAGTGACTGACAGCCGGGCCACTGGAAGCTGGACACTAAGATCATGTCACTCTGGATGGTGTGGTGTAACTCAGATAACGACCAGAGAAAACGGGGGGGGGGGGGGGGGGGGGGAGGCTGTCACCAAAGCATGAACCTTTTGCTTCAGTTCATTCTCTGCTTCAAGTTCCTCACCTGTACAATGAAGATCAAGTATTCCTTTATCAGGCGTGTTTGGTATGACGTTCAAGTGAGCTATGGGTATGGCGCTTTAACACCTTTAGATAAAAGGCTACCCAGGCTGCACAACAGTTACATGGACACCCTTCACGCTACCGAAATGCACACTGGAACGTGGTTAAGGTGGTACGGTTTGTCACGGGTATTCTGCCGCAACGAAAAATAAAGGAAGTCATTCTGGATATCATTTTTTAAAAGGCTACGTAAATATCAGGTGCTATGATTAATGTACGGTTATTTTGTCCTTAATGGCTATAATCACCATGTATGTTTATTCCTCCGTTACATGCAGACGAAATCTCCGCGTTCTGCCTGGGCTCCCGCTCACACCCACAGTTCCAAATGTCTCCACTGCTCCAGAGTTCCTGCTCCGTCTGTCTCCTGACTTCCCCCAGTGGAGGGTCCTGTGGGCCCCCGTGACCTTACATTTCCTGTATCCCTTACTCTTGGTGTCCAACTGACGGCAGCACCAATCCCCACCTAGATGTCCTTGAAACCGGTCATCCGTGACTGCTCTCTGAACCCCCACATGCCAGTGGTCACCAAACCACGTTCATTCCACTTCCAGAAAGGTCCCCAAATCTAAATCCTGCCTTTCTCATTACTTTGATTGAGATCCCCGTCACCTCAATATTGTCATCTGGCTGAAGTCTGCCTCCCATCCTTCACACCACCGCCAGAATTCTCTTCTAGAAAGTCCCATCTGATGTGTCCTTCATCTACAAGAACTACTCCGTGGCTCCTGCCTGGATCAAGTCCAAACTCTCAGCTTGCCATCCAGGCTTGTCTCTATGGAGCTATATTATTTAACACCAGCACACATTACAGTCACATCCACACCCCCACCATGAACCTTGTTCTATGGAAACGGAAGCCCTCACGCTCCTCTCCATATGCTGAGCCTTTCACAGCTCCTTGCCTTCTGCAAACAAGATCCCGTTGGCCTGTGATCTTCACCACCCTTGCTCCCTAGCAGTCGCCCACATCCACGTGTTTCAGTAAGGTCTAACTCCAATGCCTATTCTCCTAGGCAGCATGGTTCGGTGGTTTGATTCCGACACCATGCCATCCTCAGCGTGCACTATGGGAGACCTTATAATTCATCGAGGTACCTTAGCTTTCTTTGCAATTAGATCTTCTCTCTCTCAAGAGCTGTTCTATCTTTGTCATCTTTCCATCCCTGGTTCCCAGGATGGTGTTTGCCTCAGCACCCAGTGAGGGGTTAAAGTTTCACCAGGAGGCGAAAGTGGCTACGACTGAGCTTATTAACTTCTAGTCCCTGGAAAACCATCTGAGCAAGGTCACCTGTGATAGTTAGAGAAGTACTGTGTTGGACACGATTCCTTTGGACAAGTAAGTTATATCTGGTTCCCCAGACAAGTGATTTACTAACCCTGATGACTTTGGATCCTCGTATCTCTCTTCAAGGTGGCTGTCTTATACTTGGGGATTAACTCATCATCCACTATATTAAAAGTATTAATAAATTCTGTGCTACTCTGAATACCTGTACGCATGAACCCTCCCTCACTCTGTGCATTCCTGTGCCTTTCTATAACTTTTAATTGCTTAAGCAAGATAGAACTAATCCGTGAGTGCATTTACGATGATTCTGTGAAAATGTAGGCAACTATTTTATACAACTGTAACGTGTGTTCATATCGGAGACCCCGTGACCACTATAAAGTGCTAACCTTTGATGATCGAGGCAGCTGGAACAGCTGGCAAGAAGTGCCTTTGAGCGCCTGACTCACACATGGCAGGAAGGTGAGGTTATGCTTTGTGGACACGTTGTTGTCTGTACAACTCTCACCTTTCTGGGCCCTGTGCCCGCTCCGACACCATACAGGTTACCTCCAGAATAGCACTTTTGGACAACATGGCCCAGTCTTTCATAGTCCTTTCTGGAGAAGAGGACTTAAAACCTAATCCAGCCTGAGCAAATCAGAGTCCTTTCATCAGATTTTAACGACTACGGTGGAAAAGTGTTTCTTCTGCTGGCTGAAGCTGAAGGTGTAATGTTCCGGAGGATGGGTCATGATTTCTACCAATAGGGGAAACCAGGTCTCAGAAACAATCAAGATGAAATAGGCGAAAAGAAGTAGAGACAAGACACGGAGGGCACTGAATTCTCTGGTTTGTGCTCCTAAGTACAGTCTGTATCTCTGCCCTTCTGATGGTTTAGTTATTACAACACTTGAATTCCAAAAGCGTATGTTTCCTCATTTGTTATTTGAATTTAATTTGTTATTGGAAGCAGAAAAAGAACCTTAAAAAGCAAAACAACACTAAACCCCGCTAACATAAATACAGCCAGAGCTGCTAAAACTTAAGAGCTTTAAAATGACCCAAAGGCTTCAAAGGACTCTTGTAGGACTTCTGCTCCAAGTATGTATTTAAGGATGTGGAGATCACATTTTTTATCTAGCTACAAAAGGTGGACGAATTCCTTTATAACAATGAATAATTGCTCTGTAATTGATTTGTTGGTAAATGCTGAATTTTTTTCCAACGTCTAATCTTAAAGTGGACCTACCTGTGCATCATTCTAAGTTCAGGTTGGGGTGAGACTCGAAGTGTGGCTCTACTTAAATAAAGTAAATGATCCACACACGTTGTCATGCTGTCTCTGAGGAATACGTTAGTTAAAATTATCACTGCATTCCAAATAGACCATCTGAGAGGGATAATTACTTTTCAATGCCTGGATCAATATTTTTGTTTTTGTCCCTTACTACTTGAGCGATTGGATCTAAGGCCAGAGGAGAAAATCAGGTCAGTCCCCTAGACCTACTGCAATCTCATGGGGAAGATCAATGTGTGTTCTTGGGAGCCCAAGGAGGAGAGTGAGGCCAGGGAGCATAATCCATTGTGTGCTAACTTAATTTCAAATTTCTCAATGAGCAAAGCCATGGCTGTCTAGGGCTCTTCCGATGCAGCATTTACACAGCTGCCCTGAGGACACAGGTAGAACTCATTTTGCGTGCGGTGTATCGAAGACGTTCATGGATTTATGACACTGCCACATGCAAAGCCAAAGGGAAGTGCTGTGTGCCCTGTTCATGTAGCATCTAAGCTTGGCGGAGACGGAGACGACGGGGCTACAGAGGTGGAGAGAGGTCCCGTGGCAGAACAAAAGGTAATGTCCTCATTGTAGGCACACGTCATCATTCAAGGGCCTGGCACTCGGGATCCGTGGGTACGGAATTTGCGCTGATTTCACTCTGACAAAATAGGCCCTGACCTGTATTAGTGGGACGATCTTAAATTGTCCCACGAAGGAACATGATTCAACATGTGCTTATTATAGCCTTTCCAATAAGAGTTTAAAAAAAAAATAAAGGATGCTAAGCAATACGAAATAATGAAGCATTTTGCCAGAGTGCCAACTCACCATTAACCTAACAAAATCAATGCCTTTCAAGCACCTTAGAAGCACCATTTGCATGCAAGTAGTGAGCTAACTGCAAATGGGACTTCTTACTAATTAAAGCTCATCACAGAGCATCTTTTTTGACCAATATTTTGTTGGATGTTAGAATTACAATTGAAAGTGATAAAATACTCTTTGAACATTTCCTTTTGTTTCTAACATGTTACTATTCTCCGTGGCCTTTTCCTACCAGTCCTTAGGCTTATTGGAACATGGCAGTGAACGAGGGGGGCAGCTTACTGGCTAAGAGTGCTGCCTCAGAAGCCAAGAAAACCTGGGTTTGAAACCGGGCTCTGCCACTAGCCAGTGTGGGGCTCTGGGCATGTGACCTAAGCTCTCTGTGACTCAGCCTCTTCCTCTGTAAACTGGGGATAATATTAGCACCTACCTGTTAGGGTTACAGTGTGGGTTAAACAAGTCGAAATATGTAAAGAGTAAATAAACACTATTTACATAGTAGTTGTTAGGGGTGCCTGGGTGGCTTAGTCGACTCAGCGTCCGACCCTTGATTTTGGCTCAGGTCATGATCTCACAGCTCGTGGGTTTGAGCCCCAACTGGGATCTGCACTAACAGCATGGAGCCTGCTTGGGGTTCTCTCTCCCTCTCTCTCTCTCTGCCCCTCCCCACTCACATTCTCGCTCGCTCTCAATAAATAAATAAACGCTACAAAAATAGTAGTTGTTGTTATCTCTATGTGGTAGCATGCAATACTACAGGTTGTGAAGTCAGGGACAGCTACATAAAAGGTTAGGTAGGAATCCTATCTCTGCCATCATCGGGACGTTAGGTGAGTTACTTAACCTTTTTGAACCTCAGTTTCCTTATAAATAAGAAGGGGGGTAGTCATGCCCACACTTCCTTGGGTTATTGTGAATCTCATATGAGATAATTCATATGCTACCCTGGCAAACATTTCTAAGTGGGTTTATGAGACCAGCAGGCTCAGTCCAGCTGCATGGATGAACACGGATTCTGCCAGACTGAGGACCCACGCTTCCCTCCTTTTGTCTGACCACAGGCAGACAAGAACAACGAAAATCAGCCCAAGGCTTGGCAGGGACTCGGGCTTACCCCGGCTCTCCTTGGAGAAGGAGCTACTGCCCCCATCTACCTCTAAGGGTTAAGCATCAAGGACAGAGAGTACTCCTATATGCACAAGGCAGCCAGTCACCCGCCAGTCTGGGATGTCCAGAGACACACACACCTGCAGGCTGGCTCCCCATAAATTCTTCCCTTGGCTTCTTAGAGCCAGAGGAGAACAGCCCCTGCTTCGGCCACCCCCCTGCAGCACCTCTGTGCAGGAAGTCAGGGCCCTTGGGCTCCCCATCAGACGCCTGCCTGAAGCGCACACTGGAGCCAGGGAACTTGCCTGAGAAGCCAGTAAAATTTTAATGCACTCTGTAGTGCGGTCATGTCATACTCGGTTATGGCAAATAATCCCAGATGCCTGCAGAGGTAAAATGGAGCTGTAATGTGCTTGCCTCCTAACCCGAGCTGACAGCAATGATGTACGACTACCATTAGCGGAAAATATCACTTCAACTAACCCATGATCCAGCTCCGCTCAGGGTCACATTATCCATGAGGAACAAATTACACTCCCAAAGTAAATACAAATTTTCTACACGAAATGGGTACAAAAAAAGGGAAGGGGCGATCCGTTCCCTTCACCGGCACACTGCTGAGTGACACAGATGATAAAGGACAGGACAAATCATTGGCTGACAGAGTGCTGTGCCGTGATCAGCTCAGCCAGCACGCACTCCAGCCGATAAACACTATATTCTTCCCTTAGTGGCAAATACATAATCTTTAACACGGACATGGCTGCTTCAGAGATTTACTACCATTCGGGCTGCAAGAACACCCCATGCAGCACTTGCTGCTAGAAAAGGAGACACCCTGTGGCCTTGACGGACCCCGAGATCCTCTGCGAAGGTGAGAGCCAGCGTCTGGGGATGGACAAGGGGTCCTTGAGGTGGCAGACGACAGCACAGAGTGGAACAGCTTTGAGGGGTGCAGCTCAGGAGCCGTGTTGATATCACGGTCCTCTCTACTATGTGCTGGTCACAGGAAGAAAAGTCTGGAGAGACCACACGAGATGTGGGAGACTCTGGACCAAAAGCTCAGAAATGAGCCTCTGTTCCCCGCCCAGCGCTCTCCCCTGCCGCCTGGGGAACCGTGACCAGCCTCTTTCCCTTTCTGGCACTTCAAGAATCAACAGAGCAACTTCAGGTAGAACACTAATATTTACAGGGCACCTACTAAGTACCAAGCATATGCTGGGTGTGGGGTGCTTGCCGGGAGCCTATGGTTTAATAAGATATTAAAGGTTTACACACAGATATGCACTAAAAGGTGTCTGAGTTCCTTGAGCAAATATAGTTTGGGCTTAGTCTGCTCATTGGTAAAGCCTGCATCCCTGGTTACTCACGGTGGCCCCTACGCTGATTTTGCCACTCACATGTAAGAGTCAAGACATACAACTTGTAGGTTTCCCTTCTCACCTGGGGCAACTGCTTCCTGGGTGAAACTTAAAAACTCACATTTCAGATCTTGTACATCTGACTTGTCATTGAACCCAAACTGTACTTATTAAATATTTATTGAGCAACTGGCAGGTTTGGATTTTTAGAAGTTAGCGGGGTTTGGAGGTGAACAGGCAAGAGATGGTCCAGGTCTCTTGTAGCATAAGGAAGACGGCGAGGGTTCTCAGGTGGGGCTTGTGGGCATATCCCAACTCCCCCTGAGTCACAGGGCAGCAGCATGTTATGGGAAAAAGAGCCCAGACCCTGGAATCTTAAGACATGGTTCATAGGTCATGTCTGATCACTTGCTCTTCAGTTTCATCTTTGTTATTTGTAAAATGATGACGTGACACCTACTGGAGAAGATACAGCCCTTGAAAAGACCCGTCACCAAGTTCAGCATGTTGCAGATGATCAATAGTGTTGCGTATGAAGATGCACACAGATCCCCACAATGAATCTTTCAACAGGTCATATAAAATGGCATTTGTAAAAGTGTTTTGAATAATACAATGTTCTCTCCATTGAAGTGGCCTTTCTTCTTCTTCTTTAGTTATTATTAACCCAAATCTCATTGGTTTACAGCCCCCAAGAAATGAAGACCATCTACTCCTCTAGTCCAAGAAATAAGGAAAAGCTCTATGACACCTATACAAGGGGAGTGGGGGGGGGGGGGGACTTGACCTTCCCAGCTATAGCTTTGATTTAAAAAAAAAAAAAGAAAGAAAGAAGAAAAATGATATACATTATTCCACTGAATTTGGGGACTTTTAAAAGTATAAAGTTTGCCTAATTACAAATACAGCCTAATGCAGAGATTTTATTATCTTTATTACACCTAGAATGACAAAATTATAGGGAGCAGTTATCTGTAACTATACTACCAACCAGAAATTACCAAGGGGGCATTAACTAAGGCAACCACAAACAACACACAAAGACACATGTGCATGACTACAAAGAAGTCCATACATCTTTACTGGGGACAGAACACTCTCCAACTGGAATACAGAATAAGACAGACTCTTCTGACAACCAAAGGGCGACCCGGGTTACACTCTATGAAAAGCCACGCGCATAAAACACGCTGTGAAAGGCATCACTAGTACAAATGTCTCTGCTTATGACCTTCCCACTATTCAGGTGGCTCAGGGTTCATGGTCAATTTCGTGAGGATGAAAGCCATCACTTCCACCTACCTCTTCCTTGGCATTGTAACCTTCCCTGCAGGTAAGCTATAAAATCAAAGCCAGTGCTTCATTCTAAGAGATAGCAGCTGACTTTTTCTCTGGGGTTGTAGAAGCATGAACTCAACCCCAGGTGTCTTCCAGAATCCCAGAAAGAATTCCTTTCACAGGCCAAATAATACTCATTACCAATCAAGTGAGTTCTTAAAACACATCGTGCAAGCTAGCTCTTCACTAGTTCCCGTGCTCTCCTAAATAGTTAGGGTAACTGAGAAACAGAGATTAAACTAATTGTGCTGCTGCCTACCCACAGGTGCACGGTGACATACCTAATTGAGCCAAGCAGCTACAACGCCCAAATCAGTTCCCTGGTACGTACTGGAAAAAAAATAAATGGTGGCTATGAATGACTGAATGAGCCAACAAAGAGATAATGACCTGGTTCAGACATGAGGCCCACACGTAAGTTTCCTTCAGTTACTTGAAAGAGTCAATGCAGATGTGCCCCGACCTACCCACCATGTTTATGCCCTCTTAGGAATTAGAGAGAGATGAATGAATGGAGACAATCCTTACACGATCTTCCTTCGACACTGGCCGAGAGAAAATACAATCGCCTATTAATTTCCCTCTGGGTCTGCCATGTTGTTGGGGCCTAGATAAATAGCTACATAGGAAATCAGGATATTCAGTGTTAGATCATTGAATCCAGCTTCACCTCTGGCAAAACCAAGGCTCAGCAGTGTTGGGTAACTTGCCCAGGGCCCCACCGCTGGCTAGTGAGAAATAAGAAAGTAGGTCTTCTGAGTATCCTTCTCCAATACCCACCCACAGTGATCAACAGGACATCTAGAACCTGTTCTTTCTCCTCACTATTCATTCTAAGAAATAAGCAGTTAGCTAAAGATGTCCGACACATTTCCAATAACTCCTGGGTATTCATTTTATTGATTTATAATTAATTAAAAAATCCGCATATGTACAAATTCTTTTTCCAGTGTATGGCATAGTGGTAGTGGACAGATATGCTACATACACTTGATCTTAGCCAAAAGGCCGAGAAGCGATTGCTACGTACACATTCAATCCAGGGAAGCAGTTTTTGGATTGGCATGGCAACTCTAGGATATGAAAAAGAGAAGAACCTAATGAGAGTCAGGATTTAAAATAATTTGCGGTAGAAATTTAATCCAAGGATGGTAGGAAGAGGAATTCTGGAGGGCTACAATGGAATTAAACCAGTTGGAAATGGTTTAATGGATGAGGGTAGAAGAACAATAAAATGTCATTTTGACCTGGACCTAACCTCGGAGGGGCAAGAAGAGGTTGAGCAGATGGGCATTATGGAAATTGGGCATCCAAAACGGAAAGCTCGTGAAACTTGCCCCCAAATTACACAAGTTGCTCAAATAAGCTAGGAAATTTAGAAAAGGCTCAGGAGTATCTTATGAGAAAACAAACTTGTACAGGGAATCCAGAAAGCTGAAGAAGAGAGCACCTATTTGCTGCAGTCCAGAAAATAAACACTGGGATTGATACAGAGCACACTCACGTTCAACATCAGTTTTCTGAACCCGTTTCACTTCTCCCCTCCATCTGGAGATGAAGATCCAGGAAAAGCAAATGCCCATTTAGCAAAGCAACAAACATTACTGAGCACCTAATTTGTGCCAGGCACTATGCCAAGTGCCAAGGACACAAGAACACGGCTCCCCGCTCTTGTCCTGGACCGTGGTCGCTTGCTTCGCTGCTAGAAAATTGGAAGCGGGGGAGAAAATTCCTTTTTTTTTCCAAAATAGGACAGGGTCTCTCATTGTCTCCTGATCAGAACAGGTCCTATTTTAAAACCAAGGACTGAGGTTCTACAAGCAACAGTGAGCTTCTGGAATGTTGCTGAGGGTGCACAATCTTTACCAAGTGTGCACTGTGGCCAATCAGGGCATGGGCCCCTTCCACTATAAGCACCAGCCACATGCCCAGTCTTCAGTTTGCCATCTCAGCAGTTTCTGAGTCCTTCAGAAGCCAAGTTAGGCGTGTGGTTTGTGTGGAGTTAGGAACATAAGCCTCCGCTGCTCTTCTTAGAAGCTGCCCCCTTCCCACACAAGTGAACACAAAATGATCAAACACAACACATTTTAGCACACATCAAAACATTAGAACGCACCAAGAAGTGTGTTCATGTGGGGGGGAGAGGGAGCTGGTGTGGGAAATCAGTAGTAGCACTGCATGTGCACCTGGCAGCGTCCCGGCAGGATGTCCCGGGTACTGGTGAGCAAGTCACAGGAACCACACAACCTTCTCCAGGTGTTCAAAGCCCAGAGAGAGGAAACCGCCATCGTGTTCACGGGTACGTTAGGAAAAGGAGGATGGCTCCTATCTGCGAAGAGATCGCATACGTGTGTATTGCGTGTGTGTATACTCCATGTTAGCTCTACACAAGCGCGTGGGTGCACGTTACCCCCACGACACCTCTACAGCTTTCGAGTCTTTCTTCCGGGCTATCAAGCTGTTAAGAGCCCTAAACAAGGGGAAAGTAAGTGTTTCTCTCCGACATTCGTATAAGGCCGTGGTTCTCAAGACAAATCGCGTATCGAGGTTACTTAGGAAACTTTTCAAAAAATACAGTTGCTACGGCCCCACCCCAGATGTCCCGCACGGGCCCCTCTCCCCCGTGACGGGTGTCCGGAGCTGACAGTATTTGGCATGTGGGCCACGGGCTCTACAAGCCACGTAGCTGCCATCAGATTCCTGCGGGAGGGCACGCTTGCGCTTGGCTCTGGGTTGTGCCCAGGGGAAAGCCTGAAATTTGGGATAAGGAGTTTCAAAGCCATTGTGGGGGGAGACCTTCCACATTTCGCACCACTTCCATTCAGCTTGTACCAGGAAGAAGTGCCCTAGGGGATGAAGGCCTCACATCCTCAGGCAGGTTTTCCGGCAGATCCGGAGCCTTCTGAAGAAGAGGGTGGCCTTCCTCCTTTCCCGAGTGAGTCTCTCACTTCCCTCCAAGTAAAACTCAAGAAAGCCAACGTTTATGGGCACTTACTGGTCCGGAGACCAGGAGCTGAGTCAAGCGTCTTCTTTAATTGTTACAAAACTGTAGGTGGAGTTGTTGTTAATCCCATTGGGCAGATGAGAGCACGGAGGCTTGCCCGCTGCTCCAAAGTAGGAAAGGACAGTCACGCACCAGCCTAAGCCACCGGACTCGGAGGCCCAAGTGCCTGACCACCGGGCATTACGCCTTCCAACCAATTTTGCCCTGTGGCCCACACAATAAACAGGAACTACTTTTAATCTCTACGTTAATTTCATAAGCAAACAGGGAATGTTTCTTAGTATGATGGGCTGTTGCCAGCGGTAGAGGAAGAGAGGCAACAAGAGAAAATGCAGGCCAAATACGTGGAAGTATGCACCTTGCCTCTTTGTTCTCATGATAGCAATTCATTTCGAATGGGAGCCTGGGATAATTGCTTCATTTGGGTGATTAAGGTGCAAAGCGCTTCCTCCTTGCTTTACACTAACTACAACACAGAAAAATCCCACATCTAGCATGTGGACCGTCCATAGCCTTCTCTCACTCCTGCCCAACGCCGACCCTGGCCAAGTCCTCCAGGTTCTCTGGCACTAGTGCGAAACGCACCCCGCGCGGCTGGGAGGGGGCGTTGAGAGGTGCTTTTTTGCTCAGCGTCTCATCAGAGCCTTTTCCGTGCACAAGTGCGTCTCCTGCACGCGTGGGGAGCTCTGCTTTTTTCGCTCCTTTCCCAGTCACTTCCACATTAATTAGTAAGGGTATCATTTTATAAATTACAGCTTCGTATCAGAGGAAAGCAGAGTTTATCTTAATTCAGTCAGCTGTGTGAAATACAGTACCCTAATTTTAGACCGCCGGTTCTGCAGATCCCCATGGAGTAAGAGAATGACAGGTCTTCCGGAGAGAAATCCCAGTGGGTCCCTACAAGTCTCACTTTTGCCTCCAACAGCATCCCTGGTGAGGCTGCTGAAGGGATCCCAGGACACTGAGTGGCATCTTTCCCCCCATTAGCAATTCAGATTTGAATGCGAATCCTCCCAGCAGCACATGAAAGCAGCCTCGGTTAGCTCTGGGGCTCTGAGGGGGGCCCAGCCAAGAGGCTCAGGCACAGAGGAGGCTGCCAGGGGCCGGGGCTTCGGCGCGCAGCACAAGTCTGGGAGGATGGTGCTGAAGTCGGTGATAAACACCAGACAATCTCAGTCCAAAAGGGGAAGCCTGACAGTCTGAGCTGTAACAGAGCCAAGCAGGCACGGCTGCGATTACAGTCTTGATTGCTCCTGCCGGGAGCCCTCTGGAGGAACGCAGGGTGGCGCGTGGCGGGGCAGGGACAGATGATGGGAGTGAGGGCGGGGAGCGGCTCCCTGCCAGGAGGAGGGCCTGCAGGGCCACCGCAGGCCACAGGCAGAGCCCCCAGGGGTGGCGGGTCCGAGGAACACTCCTAACGGCTCTCCCCTCGCCGGTCGTCACCCCTCTCGTGCACCTGCTATAAACATCTCCTTATTCTCCTTCGTTGCCCTGGAGTCGTCCCTGACTCTGGGCGGTGGGCCCTGCTCCCTTCCCGCTGCCACTGCTCCCCTCAGATGCTTCGCTGCTTCCCGCGCTCAGAGTTGGGAACCGGGGCGGCAAGGACACGGGGATTCGGGTCCTGGGGAAGGACTCGTTGGGATGCGGTCAGTGTGTAGGAAACACCGTGGCCCCCAGGGCACTCCGAAAACCATAGACAGCTCTACTAGAGCTAGGTGATCATCTGGACAAGTACTGCTAGGCACCTCCAGAGATTCTGAGGTAAGTGGCCTGGGATGAGGCCCAGGCATCAGGATTTTTACAGGCCCCCCCCCCCCCCCCCGGATGATTCGGATGTGCATTCAAGGTTGAGACCGCTGACCCAGACACCTGCATGCGATGCAACACCGGACAAACCTTATCACCTTCTCCCGCTGTTGGGGACCAGTGACACTTTGGGATGTCACACTGCCTTTTAAAGAAAGAATGTCCCCTTGGATGTGAAATCCAGAACAAGGCTCATCCTCTTGGAGAAGTGCCACCGGCTTGAAAAGAGAGATCAACCATCACCTGTAAAAGATCCCCTGGAATGGCCAGAAAGCACCAATCCCTCTCTAGTGCCTGTGACGCCCGACAGAACGACGTGACGACTGCCAGGTGGGAATGTGGCCGGGATGGCTCCAGGACCAGCGGACGCGCCTCGGACACTGAGCCTCTACTGCTGCCCACGCGCCTCTGGTACCCACTGCACGCCGGTTGCCTGAGACACCAGGGGCCCGGCTTGCAAGGAGCTGAGACTCCCAGGGGCTGGAGGAAGGAAGCTCCTACTTGTCAGTTAAACAAAAGAATAATCCACAGCCCCCTTTGCAGTGTGTACTTTCACTGTCATCCAACAGCCCATTACCATGTCACAGCACAGCGCACCCTTCCATAGGTCACTTTGTTTAAAATGACATGGATAATGCACATGTCAGCAAGCTGACAGTCCTGGCCGTCCTTCAGAGATAAAAACCTCAAGGCGAGAGCCTGTTCTTATCTAGGGGACATGCATTGGTCTATCATCCAAGTCAGGCAGAACATGATTTCTCCAGAGAGCACTTTTTTCATTTCCTGATTTTAAGGAAATCAAATAAGCACCATTTGTCTTCATCTGAATATGCTTGACCTGCTCAAATGATGATGTCTCGCATTTTATAACAGGCTACATATGCTGAATTCAAATTAACGACAGTACAGAACCAGAGCCTTTAGATCTCTCTTGGAGGCTGGCAGCAGAGAAGGAGGGAAAATTCTGGGCCTGTTGGGAAGATCCCGCCAAACACGAACTGCGGGATTCTGAGTGAAATCCACAGGCACATAGGAGGTGAAAGGCACAGAATGGGGCTCAAGAACGCCAGCTCCACAGGACAGACCCGGAAACCGGGGAGGTCCCATCCCTCTGAGGCCGAGCAATATAGAAACTGTGACGTTCGGGTAACTCTTGATGAGGTTCATAAGGGAGGAATGAAATTAGCAAGAAATTTGACTGAGGGGTGGGGACAGCTAGAAAGAAAGACCAAACGGACAAATAATCCCTTTGCTTCAAGCACAGACAGTTCGCTTTACCGGGCTGTGATCCAATCTTCTGAAAGCTCAACAACTGAGCTCCTTTTCCGGATCCATGTTGAACTGCACGCACAGAGGCTGGCGGCCATCAGCCTCCACACAGAGCGGGTACCTGCGGGAAGAACCACCCTCCCACCTGGCGTCCACCTGGGCGGGAAGATAGCAGTTCCCACCTGCCTTGCCCTGCCCACCCCTCGTCCCATGGTAAGATTCCGAGAAACACACCGTTCACATTTCCATCAAGAAGGCCAATATGTACAGTGAGGCGAGAAGAAGCATAGAGGTCAGTAAAAGAAATGAAGAAATGACATTACAAATGCAGGCTAGCAAGTTTAATGTTCTAATCAAGGATTCAAAAAGAAAAATCAGATGGCTATTAAAATGCTTTCCTCTTTTAAAATCTGTAAAAGTGAAAACCTGATGACGATATATCCAATATTAACGGGTGTGTTTAAAAAAAGTGGGCCTCACATATTAAATACATTATTTCTTATCACAGGAAACATCGCTGTGTAAATAAAGCTGGTCTTTGCAGAAAAGGTACGGTCCATGGCAGGCTGGTATCCCACCACCCTGTGACCGTGTGCGAGAACCACGGTGCTCGACTCTGCCCACAATGGTGGGGCGGGGCGGGGGGATCTTACCTTCTCTTCCTGGTCACTGTCGCTGTCACACTGAAAAGAAAGATAAGAGAATAAGGGTTAGTGAAAAAATTGAGTAGATTTTTATTTTTGATACAGAAAAAAAAGAGGAAAGACAAATAGAGGAAATAAAAAAATGCTGCCTAAGCTGTACAGAGTTTCTTCAGTTCAAACGATGATAAACAGAATCAGAAGCAAAATGCTGTGAAGGTGCTCTGTTGATTTCATTCGACGCCTGCGCTCTGTGCCTCTTCCTGTGGTCAGTCTGGCAAGGTGCTGGATCACAATGGTGAGCACCCCCACTGCACGGGAGAGGGGATGCCCATCAAGGAGCCAATCCGGCCGCAGGACTAAGGTGCATCAAGGTCATTCACTGGGATTCGGAGCAAATTGATATCTTAATGGAGACCTTCTACCTTCAGCTAATGTGAATGGTTGTATCTCTCCCGGTGCTTTTGCACAGGAAAAGAGGTAAGCCTCCGGACACCGTATTCGCTCATTTGGACTTTGGAAGAAACACAGTGGGCAGAGCTCACCAGTTTGTGATGGCCGCCTTTTCTGTGGCTTAGAGGCCCAGAGAAAAGAGGGAATATTCCCTATAAAAAACACACCAATGATAAGAAGAGGTCAGGGAAAGAAATCAGCAATATGGGCAAAGAAATCTATTTTAAGACAGTAGAGTCACATTGTAGCTAACTGACCCGAAATTCCAACTGGTCAGCTAAGTTTGGGATAAGCAAAGAACGTGAGTTAACTCAAAACTTGGGCTTCTTCATTAGAGGCAAAGGGGGAAAAAATAAAACCACATTTTCTTTTTAAACCAAGAGTGTTTGTTACCCATTTGATTTCAAAAGGGGGGGAGGATGTATTCTGTCACAGTAAATGTGCAACGGATAAAAATATTCATTCATTCACTCAAAAGTCCTTGATGAGCACTGCTAAGCCAGACAGATACTCAACCAAGCAGGACGCAGGACTGGCCCTAAGGTAGCTTTCAGTTTAGCAGCAGAGGGAAAGCTATAACACTAACACTGAGCAGAGGTGTGGTGTGATGAGAGCTATAGTCCATTAGGATGACTCTTCCCACAGGGCAGAGGAGAGATCATGAGCTGGGGTTGGGAAGAAGACATTGGTCACAGGTGACCAGTTTGGCAACCCTTACAACACTGTCTAAACCAGCATGACGCATGGTTTAAGAAAGGGAGGAACAGATGGCAGAGTAGTTCTGAAGGCAGAACCAATAGGACGTGGTAACACATGGATGCGAGAAGCAAGGAAGAGGGACGAGTCTCGGATGATGCCAAGGTTTTTAGTGTGGCCACCTGGACATGGGAGTTGATGTAGCTATGAACAGAAACAGAAAATAAATTTGCCTATACAGCAGTCACTACTGGCTAGATACCCATAGTCATTTGCAAGCCCCTGTCCCCTAGTCTGTAGCTTCTGACATTTTGAGACTGAAAAGGCCAGATAGTCTCTCTTTTCCGACTTTGCTTATAGCTAAGGTGGCCATAAGACACACCGTTGGCTGAGACTTGAGGAAATGTCTGCTGAGGGTTCTGAAAAAATTTTTTTCTCCTCAAAAAAGAAGCAAAGCAAGAAGCACTTGCCTCTTGCCTCTGAACACGACTGAACGAGGATGTGACGTCTGGATCTGTGGTAGCGACTTTGCAAAAATGAGGCAAAAAGCCTAAGTACTAAAACAAGAGAGTGGGGCCAAGAAATGGCCTGCCACAATGGGGCCACTTGAACCAACCTAAGAGCAGCCTACCTCTGGACATTTTTGTTCAGGTAACAGTAAGTTACCTTATTGTTTAAAAACCGCCATTAGAGTGCTTTCCATCGAAAGTAACAAAAACTCCATCCGAATGGACAGCGTGCTATTATAAGACATAACTTGGGGACTGCTTCCTCTTTGTAGCTTACACTCTCTACTGCAGGTATTTAGGAACTCACAGCACAAACTTACAGACTGGAGGGCTCTAAGCTTTCACTGTCCTCGCCGGCTCCTCAATGCCATAAGGTTATCAGAGTTTTAGTGACTGTGCTTTAACCAAGTACGACTGCACTGTTTTCAACCAGGCTTCCAAACTGAGAAGGTCTAAACTTCCTTTTGCCTGATGAGTAATTTCTCTATTCTGATAAGTCAAGAGAGGCTAGATGAAGACTTTGAAGGCCTAGAACAACAGACAGATGAGGTTCTGTTCTCCTGATTGTGTGACTCTTCCATTGCCTTTGCTTAGGCTTTCGTTGGGGTTCCTAAGTTACGGGCGCTATTTCAAGAGTGACAAGGCATCATTCAGGAGGGCGTGGAAGAGAGAAGCGTATTTTGCCAGGCAGACTCCTCTCCCCAGATGATCCCAGCTCGCCTCGCGAGGCAATCAGCGACAGCTGAAGGCTGTGGCATGGCACTTGCCCGTGTCCCCAAGGACTGGTGTGCAGGGGGAAGAAGGAGTGGGGAGCCTGGAAAAGAACTACCGCTGTCCGTGCCCAGCCCCCACCCCTACCGATCCTAACAGCGGTATGTCCCTGGGAATGGTTATTTCTATCAAAGTGTTAAGCTTTCTGCTTTCCAACAGTCCAGTTCTAATTTCAAGGTCCACTTAATTCTGCATCAAGTAATTACTGATATACCCAGAAGCACCTTGTCTCCAGAGTTAAGCATATGGTGAAGAACTGAGACCTACTGGTATCCATTATGGAAGCAGCACGGATGCCAAGCCGATTAAAAATGCTCAGGCTCCCCACACAACATGCCGGGTGAGTGACAGCTCCTCGACAAGGCCGGTCGCAGAGTCTGCCAAAACAGTCTCTGCTGCACTGGGGCCCACATGGTGCGCTGAGAAAACAGTTCCATTTCTGGTATTAAATTCCCATACTGACCCGAGGACTTTGCCGTGAGCTCAGCAGGAGCGCACCATCCAATTTACAGCTCCGCTCTCCGGAGCCTCGAGTGCCAGCCCCTGGCAGAGACGGATGATGGTCAACCCCTCCAGCTCATAAATTATGCAAAGGCAATAAATGCACTCAGCAAACAGCGCCTAACGCTTGCCTAGCCTGGCTCCTGACACACTCTGTAAAAAGCCAGAAGTTCGACACATACAAGAGGTCTATTCCACTCATAAAGGGGGTTTGTTGACAACCCCAGACGGAACGCGAGCCACAGTCCTAAGGAGTCTTTCTGCTTCGCTGGCAGCCGTTTATGGGCCGGCTTTATGAAAAGGAGAGGCTGTTTTATAGAGTCAGTGTGGGCAGAATTCATGGGCTCAAATTCACATTTAATACACTGTACGGCTTTTACACCCCAGGTTCAGTACATTGTGGATTTGGGGCCAAATGATTCCTGGTCTTGAAAGGTTAAAAGAAGAAGTGCCTGCTCCCCAGTCCCTAGATACCCACTCCAATTTACAAGAGTTCACGCCGAGCCACCTCCTGATTCAGGTGTATGTTCTGCATGAGGCTGGAAAATGGGAAAGGCATGTCGAATGCAGAAACAGAGTCCCCGCTGATTTGACCATTTTAAGCATTTTGACACCAGGGTCCCGCATTGGTTTATTAGCAAACAGGTTGCACGCTAACAACCAGCTTGAGGTGACAGAGTACTCCCCGTGACTAGACTTCAAAGCCCTTTGTGAAACGCTGGAAATATTTTCCTCTGTTTTAAAAGCAAGAAATGAAAAGGAACAAGGGGGCCTTACCCCCCAGATGGGAGAGAATTCTTGGTCACTGAGCCTTCAGACACACATGTGAGCCAAACCCGCACAGACAAAAGAGGGAGACAGGAGCATGAAATCCAAGCCACATGCCTCAAAGGCAGAACTCAGAAAGGGCCTAGTGCCTGAGCACAGCACTTCCGGTGACTGGCTCAACTTCACCATCTGTTCCCTCTGGTTTCACAAATTAGAAGTGAGTCTTCTGGGGGCGACTCTCCCTTTTGCACTAAGTCCCACCCTTTAAACACTTCAACCCACCCACGCACCCACCCACCCAGTATTTTCTCCTTTTACAAATTAATGCATATTTTATCGAACGGAATTTAAAAATCACCCACGAACCTGCTGCCCATAGGTAAACAGCTAATACGTCTGTAGAATTCTTTCCAGTCTTTCCTCCATCCTTCACATACACATTTGAAGAAATGAAAATGAACTCCTACTACTTGTACCCTTCTTTGTTTTCATATAATGTGTCAAATATTTTGTTCAATGAGGCAAATTTACCCTGTCACATCACTTTTTTTTTTTTTTTTTTTTTAAAGGCTGCGCTGCGGGGCAGCTGGATGGCTCAGTCGGTTAAGCGTCTGACTCTTGATTTCGGCTCAGGTGGTGATCTCGCAGTTTGTGCGGTCGAGCCCCATGCTGACTGCACAGAGCCGGCTGGGGATTCTCTCTCCCTCTCTCTCTGTCCCTCCCCGCCCCCATGAATAAATAAATAAACCTAAAAATAAGTATATGTGTGTGTGTGTGTGTGTGTGTGTGTGTGTGTGTGTGTGTGTGTAAAAGGTTGCGCTGCAATCCACTGTATGGATTGTAAATAACCTAGTAAGGAAATTCCCTCGTGCTGCTATTCGGATTGTTTCGACTGAACATATTGGCATTTTCCCCTTGTACACATTCACCAATACTGCTCTTCCCTAGTATCTCCTCATGGCTCTTCCTTCTCTGCATATCCCTTAATTTCACTGTCCCCCCAGAGTTGAATCTGCAGTTCTACTGTTTCTCTGTGATTTCCTGGAGAGCCCTTAGAGTCCCCTAGTTCCGTCTACCATTTATATATTGAGACTAAAACATCTCTATGCCCACCACCTGCCAGCTATGCGACTCTGGGAGAATCATTTCAATTCTCTGCATCTCAGTTTACTTATCTGTAAAATGTGGGTACTAATGGCATTTCCCCCAAAGGAAGGGGAGAAGAGAACAAGTGAACACATGTAAATGGTTCAGACAACACACGGCACAGAGTTGGCGTAGGCAGTAAGTGCTAACTGTTACTAAAGTACGTTTTTGCTTGCTACATCCCCTTCCCGAAGCCCTGCAAACACCTCAGACCCGAGCATCCACCTAAATCCAGACTCGCCCTTGTTTGCTTGCCCCAAGTCTGCCCCTCTCCCGCTGGTATTATCTTCTTCTTATCTATCCCACTCCCATTATCTTCTTGGTAATGCTGTTGCACGTGCAGTCTCAGCGAAGAGTCTGGACACTTCCCACGGCAAGGAAAACTCTTCACAGAGCCTCTGACTCCCGACACCCAGCCACTCCTCCAGCACGGTGCATGTCAAGCTTTCTGCGGAGAAGGACCATTTGTTTTTGTTTTGTTTTCTTTAATTTCCAATACATTGTAGAATATAATAAAAAATAAATTGCTAGCAACATGAAAAAGAAAAGCAAAGACATGTGTATATGTGTGTGTGTGTGTGTTATTATTAGATTTAAGGGATATGAAATTACTCTACTGAATTGCTATAAAAGTTTCCAAATGCTTATTCTCAGCTGCCACGCGGATCCCCCAGTAGACGGTTAACCAAGAACTCAGGGCGTGGCCTGGGTCTGCACCCACACTTGGAGTAGCACTATCTTAACACACCCCTTGTTGTTGCCACACTCAGGCACAACTGGTCACACCCTCAGGATTTATTATCTTTGCACTTTTCAGTTCCCTCCACCTGGAATTCTGGTTCTCCAAGTTCCTACCTAAAAATATTTAATTTGTCTTTGTAAATTAATTCTGGTTCTCCAAGTTTCTACCTAAAAATGTTTAATTTTGCCTTTGCAAACCCAGTTCCCTTAGAATCTTCTAATATGAATTAGGAATTCTTAGAATTACAGTACTCTTCTTAGAATTAATTGTTCTGTCGCCATCTCTTACAAAATTATATTTTCACTGTTTGCCACAAGACACATCCGTACTACAGAGTTAGCTCTGAGTAGGTAAGAGATAGTGTCTTGGGACATGAAAGGTGCTCACATTGATAAGTTCACCTCATTCTTCTTTAGAATTCTTCAAACAGTGGCTGATTCCAGGTTACATAAGAAACTATGATTTTGAAAAAACAAGTAATTCCAAAGAAAGAAGGTACAGGAAATAATGACTAACTCCACTGCTTAATTCAGCGGGGTGTATGAGCACAGGGGGCAGTGTTAAAATCATTAGCAGAGCCTAGAGTTGGGGCCAAGAAGGAAATACCTTCCATTAAAAGGCCCAGACAAGACATGATTATGATTTTATTGTACTTCCTCAAAAGCAAACATTTCTCATTTCCATTTGGGAATCTCAATATCTGTGTTTTAAGACACTGATCCAAATCGAAATAAGTCAAGGTCTGCGACATCTCTCCGCCTCATTCGGAATGAAGGAACAAGATGGAATTCTAGGTACCTCGTGATGGAATGCATTCTTAAGCAGAAAGTGGCAATCATTGAATATATCACATACAATGACATTGAGGAGGGCATTGCTCTCTATTCTGCTCAATGGACCTTGCTGGAACAGTTATTTCGTATCTCAAATCCATTTATCATTGCCACCAAAGATGTCAGGGCTGAACACCATCACTGAACAAAGTTATTTTATTCTTCTTTCTGCCTAAAGGAAATAAGAGGAAAATGAGGGAGAACCCCAACTTGTAAACTACGGCATCTAACATCAAGTACAATTTAACTTTGCTGGTGACAAAACAAATCGATTTCCCTTTGGGGCAGGCGGTTTATCTAAGACTGTAAAGACATCCCTCACCTAAAAGCAATTTCAGAAGAAGCCACCTAGAGAAAACATGACACTTATTTTTTTTTTTATTTAAAGAAGTAAACTAGCAGCACAGTGACTAGAAACATGCTCACCATCATCTTCCCATCCCTGCAATTCCTGGTACCTGCAAAAACACGCAGTCATTCTGTGCCGCGTACGGCAACTCTGATGTTGTCTGTCTTCCGTCACCTCACAAAGCCCTCGTTTCACAATGTTTATACCGCTCTCCTATCGACTTTGGGCTTTAAGTGAAATTTAAAGCTATTGGGGACCTTGAAATAAAAAAGAATATTTTCATCCTGAAAATGGTTCACGGTATTCTTACTGATTGTAAAACGATGCCACTGGCCCTCTTCCTTTCCGCCTCAACAACAACTATACCCAATCAAATAAAATAGCTCTACAAAAGCGAAAGCGTAATTGAAACATTTGTTTGCCAAACAGTAACTTAAAAGATGAGAATAAAGCTTCTGACAGTCACAAAAAGAGCACACTAGAAAATAATGTAAGGTCTACCCATCTTTAACTGTGCAGGAGGTAGAGAGGAGAGCAAATCTTCAGAAGCTTCTGGAATTCTGTACTGGTGACCTGTTATTCCTATGGGGAGTTCTCAGAACCTGGCATTTTTGCAAGTTCTCAGCTTGAATGGGCCAGGACTCAAACGGCCAACGTGATCTGAGGGGGCTAGCGGAACACTTCTGATCCCCCTCCAGGGTCTCTCAGATGATCACACATTTTCATTCAACAAATACTTTTAAAGTGCCTATAGTGTTCTAGGTTCATTCTGACCACTCATTAGAAGGACAAATACACAGCCAGAAATCAAGCTGTCCAAATCTGAGGTTCTAAAGGTCACGACTTAATATTCAACATGGTTTTTTTTTTTTTTTCCTTTTTGGTCCTTTGTGTCACTTTCAAATCCAGGTTATATTTCATAAAACAATCTGTATGTTGTAAATTTCCAGCTAGCTCATTAAAATATTGTTGGGCTTTTGGATGTGGAAGAAGCGGGTATTTCACCAATCTTTGGAGTTCAGCATTTTTTTCCCCTTTAAGAAGAAAGGAAGTCACACTTTGCCAAGTATAAACATACATAAACCCCAAAGATGAAATTTACTTAAAGCCCAGAGCCCACAAGCCTCAGTGGTTGCCAACATGAGAAAAATGAGTTTCTTGTCCAAAGGTAAAACTGACAGTCTAGGGCCGGGTGATTTGTAAACGATCTCTTTTAAGCTTAAGCAACAGATCCTTTGCCTCTTTGCCATTGATTTACTGGTTCTAAGTCATCAATAGCATTAATCCGTACCTGCCTGGGGACCTATTACAAATGACTTTGAAGATGGTGTGAAGTAAGAGTTTATTACGAGACCACAGTATTATTACCAGGGAGACCTTCTCAGCTACGTTCGCTGGCAGTATTATATTTGTGACCCCCTGTGCAATCTTCCCTTTCCAGATCACAGCTGCTTGTTCCTTTGGGTGGGGCCTGAGCCCCCTGGGTTTGCTTCAACTAAACCTTGGTTCTTTTCAGAGTCCTGTGTGAGCTAATAAAACCCCAATTTGCTGATGAGTAAAAAGGAAAAGCATGTTACGGGTTAAAATAATACAAGAGTCTATTTTTTCCGCTGTGTTGTGATCCATAGAAATCACCCTGAGCCTTTTCCCTTTCTTCTCTGCCTGGGAAGCCAATTGCTTTGATTGCAGTGATATGAGCTAGCTAAAATGACTTGCCCTTGCTTGTGAGGCAAATGGAACATGCTAATAGAACTTATCGCATTACCCGATGCAAAAGTGCCATAGCTCATTACTTTAAGATAAAAGGATATCATTGCAGACGGCAAGCAGAATTGACTTTCTGAGGCCCGGCTTGATGATGATTTAATCAACTGCTCTCTTTCACTTCTCATCTCTGCGCCTGTCGGTTTCACAGGTGCCGTTAAATGAGACACTCAGAAAGTGAGCGGAGGGAAAGAAATTGCTGTCATTACTTTTCAAGAAAGGAGGTATGCAAATTTTCGACAGAAAGATTGCGTTCATAATGGGCCTGGTAAAATACAAGGATCATGCTTGACAGGTGAGGGCAAGCCATTCGTATGTCCTTAAAGCGGAGCAGCGGCCCTCCTTTAGAAATGTGCTCGGTGAGAGAAACTACAAATGAGAGAGGAGGCGGGGCCGGGGCCCAGGCGGGGTAGAACCGCACAGGGTTGGCCCAGCTGGTCTGGGTTCTAGAAAGGGGGAGGGAGCTTGCAGTCTTGAGGAAGCCAAAGCCAGAGGAGCAGATAACAAAGCCCGGAAGGCTCTTCGTCTGCACCAAAATGGCAACCAGCTCTTGCAAAGCACATCCTATTGTCTTTCACACATGGCCACGGGGCCAGTTTGCCTGGATTCAAGTCTTCGCTCTACCACTTACACTCTGTAGGACCTTAGGCAAGTAACTTAACCTTTCTGTGCCTCAGTTTCATTTTCTATCAAATGGGGCTATTGGCAGTACTAACTCCCATGGTTAAGAGCATTTACCTTCATAAATATACACTAATGAAATATTATATATATATATATATACATATATATATATGTCTATATACATGTATATGTATCTCTCTCTCTATATATCATTAAAAGGCATAGAACAGTGCCTGATCCATGGAAAGCACTCAACAGATGTCAAAAATCATGCATGCATTCATTCTTCAACAAAGACTGAGTATTTTTTTTTTTTCCTCAAGAGTATGTGTGCCAGGTGCTGGAAACCTACCTGGCTGTAGTTTCAACAGAACACAATCCTTCACTGATTTTATGTATAGAAGTCTTGCTCCCCTGTCAGACAGTGAGCTCCTCAGAGCACTCTGGTTGTCCCTGGAATCATCACAGGGCCTAGTGCAGTCTTAAGGACCCTAAAAGATGCTAATACCGATTTGATGATTTGTGGATCCCCCTCCCTCCCTCCTTTTATTTATTGTACAGATCCGATACTGCACATAGAGCACAAACCCTTAGAGGAATCTCCTCGTGGCGTAGAAAATCCGTCTCGAGTTGGGATCGCCGGGTGCCCTAGCGTGGGGAAGGAACAGACAGTCTGGCCTGAACCACCTTCAGGAAGGCACAATGGATCTGAATGGATTAAATGATCAGGGTAGTACGAACAGAGATGTTTTTTCATCCACTTCGCTTCCAATAGGTAATTGTTCTATTTTCTCCAACACTCAAAGTAAAAGCATCTTTCTTAAAGTGCCTGTGCCTCTGAGTTCTTTTTCCCCAGGTGATGAAAGTGCTGCAAACCATTCTTCCTTCCGGCCCCCAAGGTTGTGAGGCACTGAATGTGAGGCACTGCTTCCCATGCTAAATGGCACCTACACGATTCAATTTTTGGCCAAAGGGACAGCGTCCACCTCAGGCAAAGGGAGCCGGAGAAGAGTAGTTCTTAGCTGTCTCTTTTGGGGAAGGCTTCCTGAATGAAGCCTGCTTCCTGAAGATGAAGTGCATTTCACATCTTAGCTCTGCAGCATGGCTCCTGCATGGGAGGGATTCTCCATGGGAACTCTCTTAGAGCACCTTTCCCCCTAGAAGAGCCAGCCTACAGCCCACCGGTCATTAAAAGAGAATGTTCTGACAACGGCCCTGGGAGGGAAGTGTTATGGCCCCTCCATATTCAAGAGGAGAAGTTAATGCTTCCGGTGGCACAGGCAGTACTTGAACCCAGTTCCGTCCTCCAAAGTTCACGTTCCCAACAAGTAGGACCTAGCGCTGCTCGCTCTCCCACGCTCTATACAAAGACACTACTTGAAAAACATCTTTCGGATCAACGGCTGGGCTGTGGGTGGAGGCGGGCCGAACGAAAGAGGCTGTAATAACCATAAGCGGCAGTGACTGCAGCAGGTGGCCACATTTCTACCCCACTGCAGACAGCTCTCCCTAAAGACGAGGGCCTAGTACAGCACCAGGCTCAGGAAAGGGCGCCAGGTTCAAATTCCGATCCCCCCAACTCAGCAACCACGTGGTCTGGGGAAAGACACTAAACATCTTCGAGCCTACCTTTCTTGTTTTTTTTTACCCTGTCAATGGAAATGATACATACTCCACAGAATTTTAGTTAGGATTCAATGGATTCAAACATTTGAAAGCAGCCAGAGAGAAATACTAATAGTTTTACCTTTTCTGTCTACTTCATGAAAGAAATGCTATGTCATACACAGAAATAAGACGGCAATAGTTGTTTAACGGTTGGATTTAATTTCTATTTTTTATGTTTATTTTTGACAGAGAGAGAGAGAGAGAGAGAGAGAGAGAGGACACGTGTGCAGGCCGGGGCTCAAACTTGTGATCGGTGAGATCATAACCTGAGCTGAAGTCCGACGTTTAACCAACTGAGCCACCCAGGTGCCACAGATTTAATTTCTTTATAATTTTACTGCCAGACAGGAGATCATATTCTGCAAGAAATCACGCTTGTGAGGTGTTTGAAGACTCACTACTCTATTACACAGAAAGAGAGACAACAACCCAAACAGACAAGCAAACAGAAACTATCATGCCCTCTCAAAGTAGGATAGCAAATGGTTTTATTTCATTGATAAAATACAGGCATGTCTGGGGAGATATTGCAGGCTTGGTTCCACACCACTGCAATAAAATGAATATCGAAATAAAGTGAGTCCAATGAAATTTTTGGTTTCCCAGTGCATATAAAAGTTACATTTACACTACCCTGTAGTAGTCTATTACATGTGCAATAGCCCTATGTCCAAAAAACCCCGACATACACACCCTTAGTTAATAAATACTTTATTGCTAAAAAATGTTGGCCATCGTCTGAGCTTTCAGTCACTTATAATCTTCTTGCTGGTGGAGGGCATCACCTCGGTGTTGATGGCTGCTGACTGATCAGGGTGGTGGCTGTGGCCATTTCTTATAAGACGATAATGAAGTTGGCCCCATCAACAGACTCCTCCTATCACGAACAAATGATTTCTCTGTAGCACGTGATGCTGTTTGACAGCATTTCATCCACAGGAGAACTTGGTTTAAAACTGGAGTCAATCCTCTCAAACCCTGTTGCTGCTTAATTGATTACTTCTGAGGGATATTCTACGTTCTTTGTGGTCATTTCAACAATCTTCAGAGAGTCTTCACCAGGGGTGGATCCCATCTTAAGACACCACTTTCTTTGCTCATCTGGAAGGAGCGACTCCTCTTCCATTCAAGTCTGATCACGAGGCTGCAGCGTGAAGTCCCATTTGCAGGCCCCACTTCTGATCCCAGTACGCCCGCTGTTCCCACCACACGTGCAGCTACTTCCTCCCGAAGTCTTGAACCCCTCAACGCCATCCACGAGGGTTGGATCAACTTCTTCCAAACTCCCATTAGGGTTGATATTTTGGCTTCTTCCTATAAATCACGAATATCTTTATTGCCACGGAGAATGGTGAATCCTATCCAGAGAGGTTTCAATTTACTTTGCCCAGATCCAACAGAGAAAACACTACCTAGGGCAGCTACAGCCTTACAGAATGTATTGCTTAAATAGTAGGACTTGAAAGTCGAAATGGCTCCTTGATTCATAGGCTGTAGAATGGATGCTGTGTTAGCAGGCATGGAAATAACATTAATCTCATCGTACATCTCCATCAGAGCTCTTGCGTGACCAGGTGCATTGTCAACGAGCAGTCATATTTTGAAGGGAATCTGATTTTCTGAGCAGTAGGTCTCAACAGTGGGCTTAAAATATTCAGTAAACCATCTGTAAACCGATGTGCTGTCATCTATCCTTTGTTGTTCCATTTATAGAGCACGGGCAGAGTAGATTCAGCAAAATTCTTAAGGGTCCTAAGATTTTTGTAATGGTAAATGAACACTGGCTTCAACATAAAGTCACCAGCTGTGTTAGCCACTAACCAGAGAGTTGGCCTGTCCTTTGAAGCTTTGAAGTCAGGCACTGACATCTCCTGTCTAGCTATGCAACTCCTCAATGGCATCTTAGAAGGCTGCTCCATCTACGTTCAAAGACCATCATTTGGTGTAGCCACCTTCATTAATGATCTCAGCTAGATGTTCTGGATAATTTGCCGCTGCTTGTGACTCAGCATTTGCTGCTGCACCTTGAAAGTTTATGTTATGGAGCCAGCCTCTCCTTAAACCTCGTGACTGACCTCTGCTAGCTTTAAACTTTTCTTCTGCAGTTTGCTTACCTCTCCCAGCCTTCGCAGAATTGAAGAGAGCTAGGAGCTTGCTCTAGATTGGGCTCTGTCTTAAGGAGATGTTGTGGTTGGTTTGATCTTCTCTCCAGACCATTCAAACTTTCTCTATGTCAGCTATCATTCATGTGTTCCTTAGAAGAGCACTTTCAACTTCCTTCAAGAACTTTTCCTTTGCGTTTACAACCTGGCTAACTGTTTAGTGCAAGGGTTTTGGCCTATCTTGGCTTCAGACATGCGTTTTCCCGAAGCTTAATCATCTGTAGCTCTTTATTTAAAGTGAGAGATTTATAACTCTTCCGGAAACATTTAGAGACCACTGTAGGGATATTAATTGGCCTAATTTCAAAATCACTGTGTCTCAGAGAGTAGGAAGGCCCAAGGAGAGGGAGAGAGATGGGGGAAAGGCCAGTTAGTGGAGTAGTCAGAACACACACAACCTTCATCTATCAAGGTTGCCGTCTGATAGATTGTTTGTGGCACCCCAAAACAATCACAATAGTGACACCAAAGATCACTGATTACACATCGCCATTACAAATGTAATACTAATGGGAGCACCTAGCTGGCTTGGTCAGAAGAGTGTGCAACTCTTGATTTCAGGGTCGTGAGTTCAAGCCCCAAGCTGGGTGTGGAGATTACCTAAATAAATGAACTTAAAAAAAAGCCCAAATATAAAAATAAAGAAAATGTTTGAAATGCTGTGAGAAAAACCAAAATATGACAGATAAATGAAGTGAGCAAATGGCACTGGAAAAATGGCACCGAAAGACGTGCTCCATTTAGGGTTGCCGCAAACCTTCAATATATGTAAAACACCGTATCTGTGAAACACAATAAAGTGAAGTGCAATAAAATGAAGTATGGTTCATTTTTGCCAACAAGGAAATACGCTTTAGGATTCAATTTTCTAAGTGTTCCTTTAGGTTCCCGATGCACATTCTTTTGGGTGGATATGGTCTGGATTTATTCCAGGAAGAGGAGCCAGTAACCTGTGTATAGGGACTAAAGTAAAATGCATAGATTTAAGAGCTGGGAGTCTACACCTGTAGGTTATGCAGAGTGCTGTAACGCCTTAGGGGCTTCGTCATTAACGAGATGTTCATTCAAATTCAAACTGGCCAAATAAATAAATAGACAGGATGGATATCGAAAATAACAGGTGATGACTGGTACAACTTGGAAGCCAGCCATTTTGGAATCTGTCTAGAGATTCTGACCAATCAGGATTAGGAGCTACTTGAATAGCCCTTTGCACAGAATTTACATATATGCAAGGCCTACCTAAGGATTGATCTAATAAAACCAACCAAGAGAGTAACCTTGGGAAGAGATAAAACTTCTTACAGCATTAACGCTGGTAACTGTATACACAGGGAGTAGTTGAAAGAATATGACTAAAATGCCTGGCACTTAGGAGTCACACCCAGCAAACAGTCCAACGGACTACTACTCCGCTCGGAAATGCCTGTTCTCTCTCCCATATATATGGAAGCTTCCTCTGACTTCACTGGCCAGGGGTCCACTGCTGATTTCCAGCATCTTCAACACTGTGGTCAGAGTTTGCTTATATTCTGTTCTTCCTAAATCTGACACGTAAAAGGCGCTCAAGGAACATATGTGAAAGAATGAATTCATAAATTATGTTAGCAAACAATCTGAAGGAAGGTGTCATGGGAACTGTTTAATTGAGGACTCAAGAAATAAATGGGGATGGAGGTCACCTGGGTGGCTCAGTGGGTTAAGCCTCCGACTTTGACTCAGGTCATGATCTCACAGTTTGTGGGTTTGAGCCCTGCGTCGGGCTCTGTGTTGACAGCTCAGAGCCTGGAGCCTGCTTCAGATTCTGTGCTTCCCTCTCTCTCTCTCTTTCTCTCTCTGCCCTTCCCCCGCTTGTTCTCTCTTTCTCTTTCAAAAATAAATAAACATTAAAAAAAAGAAATATACAGGGGTGATGGAAAGAACACTAAGGTGTTTGGAAGCGTGGGTGTCTGAGTGTGTGTACAAGAAAGACATGGAAATAATTTCAAGGTAAAAGAAAATCTGAAGAAAATAACAGTACACAGTTGAAGAAATCCAATTTTAAGGTTATTCCTTTAAGAAAATCAGGAAAATCGGGGCACCTGGGTGGCTCAGTCAGTTAAGCGTCCAACTTTGGCTCAGGGCATGATCTCCAGGTTCGTGGGTTCGAGCCCCGCATCACGCTCTGTGCTGACAGCTCAGAGCCTGGAGCGTGCTTCAGATTCTAAGTCTCCCTCTCTCTCTGCCCCTCCCCTGCTTGTGCTCTGAATCTTTCTCTCTTTCTCAAAAATAAATAAACATTTAAAAATTTTTCTTTTTAAAATAAAAAAAAAAAAAAGAAAATCAGGGAAATCAAAATCCTAAGGTATTTCCTTTTACATCTGACTCACTTCAAGCCAAGTGAAGCAACTGGAATTGAACAGGAAAAGGGAGAGCGGTGCTCTCATGCTGACAGACATAATGGCCACATTGTCAACTTCCCACCCATCAGACTTTGTGTTCTGTTTGTTTAAAATGCAAGACAGTGAAAAGCGTAGCTAATGGGTTAGAAATATGGCTGGAGACAAAGTGATTTACAAATGTAAGAGGGTGGTTCAGGAAGATCCAAAGACATGGTGGGCCGTCATTCTACAGGATCCAAAAACTGATTTTGCTTTCTTTTCCTATCACTTTCGCCCCACTTAGAATCCATCATGTTCGTAATGGGCATTTTAAATTAAATTGTACCTAAAAACAGTCTTTATTTTAGGATGGCTTGAAAACCTAGTCTTACAAATCATAAACAAGGAAGGGTAGGATTACTATAAATTGTCTGCAAGAAAATACAAATCGCCAAGATAAAAACACCCACTGGTCTGCCAGTCTCAAGTTTCCTGTTTTGACATACTATATGCAGTAATTTGGTACCCACAATCTCTTATTAGAAGATGAATGTGCTATTTTTCTGAATGCTGCAATTACAATAATTGAATTTAAAATGGGGATTGAGTTTCTCTATTTGGAGGAAAAGAATAATTGTGTATTTCTGATTAAAATCAAGGGGACTGAAGAGAGGTTGTACAAATTCCAGCTTCAGTCTCCCTGAGTGACTCCTTATGAGGCCAGAGAAAAGAAACATTCAAAAGCAGAGAAATGGACCAGCACCTCAGCAGCAGGCACTGTCTTTGGCCTCATTTGCTTTGTCTCCTGGCCTTCTGTCTTGATGCCCTTGTGACAGAGGCAATCAGGGCACCACGCCATTGTTACATTTTCAATGGCAGCCATGCTGGAGTTTCCCACTGTGTCAAAAATTAAGAGTTAAAATGCAAGAAAAACAAACATCTCTTGGTGCTGAAAACCCCTGACCCCTTTCAGACTGCCAACATTTTGGAGTAGTTTTTATTTCTTCTTTGTAGGCCCTCTCCTCTGGGCGGGGGAAATATAATGGCAGAAAGAGTAGGGCGAGAAGGAAACTAATGTTATTTTCCAGAGGCCTCAGCTTCTTTTGCTTCTACCAAAAAATTACATAAAAAGCCACCTTGAAGGTGCAGATGCAAGAAAGGAAAAGGGGACTGAGAAAGAAGAGGGCTCTCTTGCCCTACCAATGCCTTTTTATTTTATTTTTTGATGGTACCATTCAGTCTCCTGAAATCCCCATCGGTCCAAATGTGAAGGGGAAATGGAGTCTTACAAGTCCTCATAAATATTCCTTAAAACATAGTTTCCTAAGAAAAGAGAACATTTTGTTTCTAGCACAAAATGACCCAGGGGTTGTCCCTTTATGCCGTTTCCTTTTTTTTTTTTTTTTTTTTTTTAAAGTGGCTTTAATGGCTTTATTGAGCTCTAACGTACAGGAATAAACTAGCCATATTTAAAAGGCACTATAGGATACATTCGTACACATGTACACACCCATGAAACCATCACCGCAATCAAGACAGTGAACACATCCACAGCCCTCAGAAGTCTCCTCGTGCTCCTTTGTTAATCCTGCTCTCCCTTCTCTGCCCATACCGCTCTCCCCCCAACTGATCTGCTTTCTGTCACTACAGATTAGTTTGTATATTTTCTAGAGTTTTATATAAATGGAATCATACAGTATGTGCTCTTTCTGCCTGGTTTCTATCATTCACTGCTTACTATTTGGACTCCTAATTAAAAGGGAGCCTCCTAACTCCAGAGCAGAAAGCAGCCCGTAGAGGCTGCCATGGGCAGGGTTTACTGTCATCCCCCAGGAATAGGACCGATTACTGGGTCTTACTTTATTCTTACGCTTTATTATGTACTTCAGTA